>NC_084462.1:4950020-5260726 GCF_027409185.1 Cynocephalus volans | reverse complement strand
AAAAGCAGAAAATACCAAGTGCTGGTGAGGATGTGGAGAAATGGGAGACTTCTGTGCCCTGTTGATGGGAAAATAAAATGGGGTACTACGGGAAAAAAGCAAAGGTTGAGCATCCCTAATATGAAAATCCAAAATCCAAAATGCTCCAATATCCGAAACTTTCTGAGTGCTGAAATGATGCTCACAGGAAATACTCATTGAAGCATTTCAGATTTTGAATTTCAGGATTAAGGGTGCTCATCAACTAGTATACATAAAATGCAAATATTCCAAAAACCAAAAAAATCCAAAATGTGAAACACTTCTCGTCCCAAGCATTTCAGGTAGGGGATATTCAATGTGTATCATGCTCCCTCAAATAATTCAAAATTAAATTACCATATAAGCCAACAATTCCACCTCTGGGTATATATCCGAAAGAATTGAAGATAGGATCTTGAAGTGGTATTTGCAAACCCATGTTCATAGCAACATTTAAAACAGCCAAGAGGTGGAAGCACTCCAGGTGTCCACCAACAGATAAATGGATAAACAAAATGTGGTAGATACATACAATGCAATTATTCATCCCTAAAAAATACAGAAATATCTTTATATGCTACGACATGGATGAACCTGGAAGACACTATGCTGAGTGAAACAGTCATAATAAAACCAATACCGTATCATTCTACTTATATATGAGGGATCTAAAATAGTCAGTATCATACAATGAAAAGCAGAATGGTAGCTACTGGTGGCTGTGGGTAGAGGAACAAAGGACAGAAAATGAGTTGAAATACTCACTGTAATCAATTCAATCCAAATTCAAACAAGAGGAATAATGTGGTATATTTTAACTCTGCTAAGCTCATACAATGTAAAATATTATAAAATTTATCTGACAAAATTTTAAACAGGGACATAATGTCAGGGTCACTATTACCGTACATATTAGCAGACACCATAGTGAGTATGAATGAATACAAATTAATGGGCACTCATCCAAAACTAACAAATTTGACTACATAAATATCAATCTTATGGAGAAGATAAGTAAATGACCCACAGTGGAGAATGGTTTATACTGAAGGGCACTATTAGTAGCAGCCAAGTGTGGAAACATCCTGGCAGTGGCGTGGAGACCCCTGGAGGAGGTCATCAGCAACATAAGCAGCAAGTAAGAGCCAGAGAACAACAGGCCAGCACCAGGCAGTGGGTTAACAGGGACCGGGTGAACATTACAGGAAATTCAGATGAAAATACAGACGGGAAACAAAACAGTCTTCGTGTATGAAACTAAGGAATGCAATTTCCAGAACTTCAGAAATTTGGCAGAAAATATAAGTGATATAAACAACAGTGGAGAATAAGTCCACGAAGTACAAATAATGGGCTAAGTCTACTGTAAAAGACTATGAAACAGTTAAAAATTAACTTAGAATACCACGATGGACGTGATGAATCTGAACAAGAAGAATAGTTATTAGAAAACGACATCTGTTTCAAGAAAAAAAGTGAAATCTAAACAATATCCCCTAGTTATATTTAGAAAATTAAAAACACTATAGAAAATGCAATGAGTATTAACTAACTAATTACAGCAAGTCAATTTAATGGTATTTCTGTCATTAATTAAAAAAATCATAATAAAAAGAGTATATTCTTGAGATATCAAAAATTCCCAATAAAAAAATTCCCCAGTTTATATACCGTAATACACTTAATTTGACAAAACTATATTTTGGACTGGCAGTTATCTCAGCCTTGTAACAGTAAGGTCACGGGTTCAGATCCCTGAACTGACCAGATGCCAAAAAAAAAAAAGTGTATTTCAATGGTAAGTACTAACTCAGTGAAACATCAAAAATATAAAATTGCTGATTAAATAAATAAAAACCTAGTTCATTATAAAATATGGAAATGTACAAAGATGAAATTAGCTGTGGCTTTGGATCCCAGAAGCAGACAGCTGCCCCCCCTCCCCGCCAAAAGAAAGAAATTTGCTTTGGCTTAACCAAAGGACAGTAGACTTAAAAACAGAGGCATCATTCTCGTGAGATATGTTCCCCATGTAGAACAGAGAATTAAATACAGAATCTTTAGGTTGACTGTTTTTGCGTTCTGTAACTTACTCCCCAGTTACACACACCAGTGAAGTGTGGAAAAAGGAGAACTGAAGAATGACTGAGTGACCTTGTGAAATAAGAAGAAAAATGTATATTGGGTTCTTTCCCAGTTACTTTTTTTTTTTTGGCAGCTGGCTGGTATGGGGATCCAAACTCTTTACTTCCCTGGTTACTGACACAGAGTTCCAAATCCCTTGGAATTTCCTGGGTAAGAGGAGCATGATTTCTTCTAATGAGGCAACTCTGGTAGTCACCTGAATGGGGCTGGTGACAAGAAAGACCAAGCCAAGATTAGAAGCATGAAACTTTCAGCCCCACCCCTCATTCTCCATAAAGTGGAGAGAAACTGGAAATTGAGTTAATAATTCATCATTGCTACATGATGAAGCCTCCATAAAAATCCCTGAACTAGAGTTCAGAGAGCTTCCAAATGCTGAACACACAGAGGTGCCCAGAGATGTCATGGAGGCTCTGAGCCCCTACTCACGTACTTTGCCCTGTGCATCTCCTAATCTGCCTGTTCATCTGTGTCCTTTGTAATATCCTTTATAATAAAATGGTAAACGTTGTGTTTTCCCTGAGTTCTGTGAGCCATCCTAGCAAATCAATCTAACCCAAGAAGGGGTCTGTGAGAACTCTGATTTATAAGCTATTTTTTTTTTTTTTTTAATCTGGAAGGATAGGTGACGGTCTACTATTTGTTATGAGGTCTGAAGTAGGGGGCAGTCTTGGGGACTCATTCCTTAACCTGCGGGTTCTGACTTCAACTCCAGGTAGACAGTATGAGAAATGAATTACAGGACCCAGTTGATGTTCGCCCCAGATTGGTTACGGGTAAAGAAAATTCCCACACATTTTGGTGACCTGAAGTGAAGTGATCTGTGTGGAATGGTTGTGAGAGTAGGAAAAACACTAGCTTTTCCTGTCTCGAACAGATTTGAATAAGCAGAGAGGGCTTGAGACAGCTCCATGCAGTTTCCGGGGCCCCAGACATAAAGGAAGAGAAGCCAATGTTTTCACACCTCCTCATTTAGGTCTTCCAAGTACAAAAATGTGATGAAACCTTAATGGATCAAGGTATCAGGACCATGGAGGCCTCTGCTTTGATCTATATGGACAGAGAGCTGAGCATTGGATAGAATCAAGACCAAAAGGAGTGATCAAGAAGGAAACAGACATCTCTGAAATGGCCTTCCCTATGCTGCTCAAGAATCAAGGAAACAAAGAGTTCATAAAAGCCAGATGACAAAGTGTTGTCCATTCTGAGAAAGACTTTGCCTTTGTTTCTGTTTGAGCTGCAGCACCACTGGAAGGTGAAAAGACAAACTATTGCACTGCTGAAGAACAGAATGAAAAGTGGGGGACGAGAAAGATTTCCTTTCAGAGCTCATAGAAAATAAACTTTTGTTTTCCCATAGACCTCTCTCCTACTTACAAAGAGTTTCCCAAATACTACTTAATGGTGGGGCTTCCACTCTGCCCATCTGAGCTCTTACCTGTGTTCACACCTTTGATCCATTCCCACCCACTGGGGTTTCTTGCTATTTTCACTTGGCTCTTCACAGTCCAGGGCTCTTTCCCTTGCTCCAACAAAGAGATAACACTCAGGTCAAAAGGAGAGAATCCTGCTTATAAAAAGAAAGGAACATGATGTGCTGGGGCTTTTCCAGAAGACCAGCTATACGTTTCATTACAAAAGAAATTATAGATAGATCTAGAAAAATATTTCACAAATTCATCCTTGATTACCTCCTTCTAAATGCTTAGGAACACTCTAATACGCAGATATATGGCTCTCTTCCAGGAACCACTGAATCAAAAGCACAGGGGCAGAAAAAGGGAATTAAAAATTCTAAAAGTCTGCCATGAGGTTTTATGCATTCTCTTAACCCACAAAAATTATGTAACATGAAGGGAGCACAACACCTAAAGAAAGAAGACGGTTAAAGACCAGGTGGCACATTATTGAAGCTTTTCATTTCTGAGTCAACAGGGCTTCAATCTCAGTCAAGCGATGCAGGGGCTCCCAAGAGGCACATGAGTGAAAATCTAAAGAGACACAGGGAAGATCCAGACTTCGGGGGGAAGGTGATCCTCACCCAGGGAGACCAGGTTCCTGTAGTTCTCCAACATCACGTCCCTGTACAAAGCCCTCTGAGCAGGGTCCAGGCATTTCCACTCCTCCTGAGAGAATTCTATGGCCACATCCCTGAATGTCAACAGTTCCTGTAATGAAAAACACACTTATCAAGGGGCTATGGGGAGAGTTCTTATATTCACACAAAACTAGAAGAGAGTTATAAGGATGGATTTGATTGAAGTGAGCCTGCTGACAGATCCATATTATGGGTATTTTTAGCTAGTTATGTGTGCCTAAATTGTGTTTTATTATACTTTTCCATAAGAGGTTACGATATCCTCTAAATAAGTGTGGATTTCTCATTTTTGTGGACAATATAGGAAATACACAGATAAATCAACACAAGTTTATCTCTACAGAAATGTTAGATATTAATATTACATTTGGCATGCCAGGTGATATTCAGTATCTAGATGAGATAGAGCATGAGTGGTATTTTCAGATATGACAAAGTCCACAGTGGCTTAAGAGAAAGATCAGAATCTAAAAACTGTGATGAGGACAGCAACAGCAATGACTGAAGTTTCTGAACACTTCCCGTGGGCTAGGCATTATTCTAAATGTTTTACATATATTAACTCCTATAACATAATAGACTGTGAAAGAAATATCTGTTCTCATCTTACCAAAAGACAAATATGTCACAGACATTTTAAGAAATTTGCCTCAGGTCAAAGAGCTAAAAATGGCAGATCCAACACCTGAACCCAGGTGTCTAGAAATCAGAATAGAACATAAAGCAACCATCTGTTAAATAACAGATACAGAACAAAAAGTAAATTGACAGTAGGCTACATAACTGAGAAGAGCTAAAACAAGTTTAAGGATAACAACATGGAACTGCAAAAAAGTTCCTTATGTATACACACACGCACACCCATACTAAGTTACTATTCATACTATTATCAACTCAACGTTATAGTGTAGAACAAATTTAAGGCCATAGAAAACACTTATGATGTAATTTCAACTATTAAAAAATATAAAACTTGGACTGGCTGGTTAGCTCACTTGGGAGAATGTGGTGCTGGTAACACCAAGGTCAAAGGCTCAGATCCTTACACCAGCCAGCCACCAAAAATAAATAAATAAATAAATAAAATAATAAATAAATAAATATACTAAAATAAATAAATAAATAAATAAATATATAAGACATTTTAAATGATGATGTGTCTTGCATCCAAGCACTCATGCATGCACATCACACATACACAATCAACTGAAAGAAGGAGCTGTCTCTCAATGACATATTTTTTAGATGGTATTTGTCTTTGTTATTCTTGCTAATGTTCATGTCAGCATATTTGGGACTCAAAAATGTACAAGTTTTACTTTATAAACATTATTGTATATTATGCTATTAAAAATAATGCTACAACATGAAAAAAACTTATATGCCAAACTCTATTAAATATCTATATTTGAAAATATAAATACAATGTTATCCTTTAAAATTTATTTATGTAGGAATTAACAAAAGCCCAATGGAGTTTATAAATTTGTTCCACTAATGAAGCCATAACATATGATTAAAAAATTAATTAGTGGGCTGGCCAGTTAGCTCACTTGGTTAGAGTGTGGTGCTGATAACACCAAGGCACCAAAGTCAAGAGTTTAAATCTCCACCCCACCCCCCCCAAAAAATTAGTATTATATATTAACTTAACATATTATGATCGAAGAAAATATAAATTTCAGTAGTACATACCTGAAGAAATTACCAGATCGGATAATTAAAAATCAGGCCAAAAAGAAAATTTTGAAATAAAAAACCCCTGATATTAAGCAAGAACATCTTATAAAACAACTTGATCATCAGTAAACACTGGATATATTTCTTCTAAATTAAGACAGGGCAAAGAAAGCTGGCCAGGGCTGCAGCCAATCACCAATGCACAGGGTACCTGAGCAGCAACAAGTATCAAAGGGAAAATGTAGGAAAAAAAGTGGGGGTGGGTTGGGGGGGAGGGCGATAGCTGGATGTATTGAAACTACTAGGTGACATGATTGCAACCTAGAAAAAAAAGTCACTTAAGTATAGATGTCAATAAGAATATATTGAAAACAAATTTCATTCTTTACCAGCACTAATTTTAAAAATGACACACACACACACACAGAGACACACACATACACACAAAAAACGTCCCACATTGCCCTTAGCAAATATACCATGGCATCTATGCAAAAGAAATTTCTAAACCTATGTGGGGAATTATACAATGTACTGAAAGAATGTCAGCAAGACAGAGGAACAGGAAACCCTAGACCCTACACTCCCGGAGGAGAAAAGATTTTAACAATAACACACAAACCAACTGCCTTTGTAAGAAATCCAGAAACCATCCTACGAGGCTCCTGAACCCCAGAGAAGTGCCAAGCCAACACATGGGAGCCCAGTAGGAAAATCCATGACACCCATTCACCACAGCGTCTCCCACAGAATGATGTGGCATCATCGAAAAGAAACAACCAACTAATGATTTCTCCCAGGGAAGAGAAAGTATGGGAGCATCCATCCAACGTTCTGACTTTTCAGGGAACTGCCTGAGGTACAAGTTTATATCTTGCTTGAATATAAGCACTGAAAGTAACTGGGCACCAGGTTGGGGGGCACTGAGAAGGCAATCAATATAAACCAGTGTGTGCAGTAACACAGGCAGACGCTAGGTGGAGATCCAAACCACAGCTTACAGTGGCACCAGCGACAACAGGTAAGCTTACTGGGTAGAAACTGACAAAATTCATCAGTCAGGGGATTAAAAGCAAAAGCCCAGAGAGGACACATCCTCAGCAAAGGCTTGAGAGGTCTCAAGAATCTCTAGCTGGACTGATTAGACAGCATCCTCCCTGGACCAAGCCAGACACACAAAACTGGGACAGGTGACTGAGCTTTTAATTCAGAGAATGCTCCAACAAGGATGTAAAAGAGCAAGTCATCCATGTTTCCTAACTTCAAAACATGTAAATTTTCAAAAACTTCAGGATAAAATATTGCAACAAAACAGTTACTAAAGAATTAACTTACAACAGTGCCTCTCCTGGGAAGAGGTGAGGGAGGGTAGAAAGCTTGCCAGGAAAGGAGATGCTCTGCTTGTCAGTGCGGAAGGGGAATATTTGTTTGGACTCTTACTATGAAACAAATATATAAGTAATATGACATTTAAAAAATTTTTTAAATTGTATTTAATATGAATTGGTGGGATAAGAATATCCTTCCATCTTTTCCAATGACAAAAAAGTTCTGCTCCAACCTGTGAGCAAAATTATTATGAAACACCTGCTGCATAAGAGACCCTGCAGGAAAACCAGTCACCATGGGACCAATGTGCTGAGAATGGTTTAATCAGTCTGCTGCCATTAGACATTTATACTGATTTCATATTTGAAAATGGAAGATGGAATAAAAAAAATCCTCTATCAATGATGTCTGTGTCTGGTATCTGTGTCTGAATATTTCATCTCATTGCCAGTTATTAAGCGTTTGCAGGCAGAAACACAGTGACTCATTCCTTTAGCTTCATATGCAGTATGAAATCAGAGAGAAAAGTTTTCCCCTTACTGGTCTCCTTTTTCCAGAATTTACCAGGCATTTGTGCACATTAATATGTGATTTCCATGTGTAGCTCCTCTAATCCTGGTCTACAGAGAGCTGACAGTGCATCCAGATATGGGCCCTAAACAATCCCTGCTGCCCAACAGCACTGACACCATGGGGACCACACCCCATCTCCAATCTATGCCTGGAAGTGAAGCTCTTCCCAGGACCATGCCTAATGGAGCCTCTTCACAGGTTCCACGTCACTGGGTCACAGTGAGATGGAATCTAAGTGCAGATGAGAGGGACTGAGGGAAGGCATGGGTGAGTGTGAGCAAACATGTCAGGCAGGACACTTCATAGTCAGAGAAGATTAGCAACTCCAATGCCCACATTTCAGAAAGGAAGGACACAGAACAATCAACCAAGAATATCACTTTACCTGAGTGAGAGCCATTCCTGACTCCTTTACTTTCCTTTTCCTCTTCTTTTGGGCTTCTTCCACAGGTACCATGAGTCTTTAGAAGTCAATCCTGAATGCAATAATAAACTTTAATTTTTATAATCAGCACACCCCCTTCCTGTGCCATAACCATATGCACAGGGAAGACCCACCACGTGGGAAGACAATCTTCTGATGCCCACTGTACCAAGGGGGATGCAGGGATGATAAACTCCTACAGGAAGGCCAACAAATGAGTTTTTCACCCCTTTCTTCAGAACTTGCTCCCCTCCTTGTGAAGCCCCCACCTGCACTGCAGCAGAGGGCAGCTGGGCTGGACAGAGCTCCTCTTTAGAGCACAGACCTAACCCTGACCAAACCCCATGCAGAGCACAGCCCCCTCTCCCCACGGGGATCACAGACTGATCTCAGCCCTCAGAAATGGGGGAAAAGAAGCCTTGATACTCAATGCTGGATACAAAATAAAATCAACTTTAAATATTTTAAGGACAGGACTGAACCTATGTGAATGGGATCTCAGGTAAGGGGACACAAGAGACTATTTGCAAAATGCCTCAGCACTCTAAGGTAAGGCAGGGTTGAGCAGCACTCAGAGGGGCAAGCCCAGCATACTTGCCACCTTCTGGCTCTGCTCTTCCCTTGGGGCCTTGTTGTCACCAGTATCTAGATAGTGGGAGGTAACAGAGCAGAAAGAAACATGCAGAGCAAGCAATATGGACCAGAAGTGGAAGTAAGGGTAAGGCTGGAATGTTAATCAGGGATGAGAAGTGGTTCACAGAAGTCTACACTGAGAAGGTGATATAAGAACAAAGACCAGAGATGAAACAGTGTTTGCCAGCTGCAGGTAGGGGGCCAGAGTCCTAGGCAGAGAAACAGCTCAAGTGAAGGCCCTGAGGCACTAACGACATTGGCCCCATGTTATGTAGCTTCGAAATGGTTCCAAACACATAGACTGAATAGTGAATCATACATGTTTGGCTGTGCTAAGAACCTGGAGTACACTCTTCCTCCCCTCGAGAATGGTACTTCATACCTTATCAGAGCCCAAATGTGAGAACTGGGAGTGAACTCTCCCTCCTCTCGATAATGTGTTTGGAGTAAACTCCCCTCTGCCCTAGGGAATGTTATAGAAAATGTTATATTGCACTTATCAAACCCTATATGTGAGTTATTAACCTCAGCTACTGAACCTCAAAATATACATAAACTCAAGCATCTGACAAACACTTTGAGAGTTTAGGCATGGCGGCTTATAACTCTGCAGTCTCTCTGCAGACGAAGAGCATAGGCTGCGACAGGGCTGCAGTGTCAGCTACTTCTCCAAAGACATCCTGTTAGCCTTCAAGGTGACCTCTAAAGCCTGGATGCCAAGACTAACACTGTCCTCTAGTCCAGGGACTTTACCTGTAGTCTTGAATCTCTGCTGTGTTAGAGCCATTTCTCAAAAAAAAAAAAAACCCACAAAAACAAATTTAAAAAGCCTCATGTGAAGGCAGGGCTCAAACTTTAATTAGACTTTACTTTCCACATAGGCCTGCTTCCATCTTAACTGAGCAACTAGGTTTTAATAATTGCAGAACTCACTCACTATGCAGATAACTGTATTCCTTGTCAGATTTATTCTCATTATTCTCCTGCTCTTTAATCATTTTGAACAAAAAGAAAAATTATCCTTGTGTGACAACAAATTGTGTGATTTGTGAAATCATACTTTCATCAACTCCTTATTTGAACCACAGGAAACACCCCAGGAGAAGGCAGAGGCTTGTGTGGCTGGAGCAGAGAGGGCGACGAGGACACAGGCAGGAGATGAGATCAGAGGTACTGGGAGAAGCACATCAGATAGGGCTGAGGTATTGGAACGTTTTTCTCCCGCAATGCAAATAATTTTGGAAACACGTATTTCCCTCACCTGATTTATGTAAGCCTCTTAAATAATTTTTTCTTTATAATGATAAGCACTTATAAAGAATGTAACATCATCTGTATTCTTCATCTGTATTCTAAATATATGTGGAGATGTGCAGCCAAGCTCCAGAAGTAGAGGGTCCCTCTCACCTGAAATGTGGAGGACTGCAAGAGGAACACATTTGGGGAGCTCAGGAAATCACTTTTGGACATATAAAGGTAGAGATGCCTTTCAGACGTCCCAGAAGAGTCGAGGACACAATTGGACACAGGATTCTAGAGTTCAGGGGTCTCCAGGAGAAATGGAGACACATAGGTAGGTGGTGTTTAAAGCCATGAGATGAGCTGTCAAGGCAGTGAGTGTAGTGGGACATTAGAAGAGGTTCAAGGATTAAACTGCACACACTCCCACATTAAGGGAATTCATGAGATACCAGCAGAGGACCTAAGAAGCGCTCAGGGAGACCACAAGAAAATGAAAACAAGATAGCTGCTGACAAAAAAGAAAGATGAGAACGGGAATTTAAATACCAGATTTAGAAATGGGGATGTCACTCGTGACTTTGAAAAACGAAAGGATCAGTGGAATGGTAAATGTGAAAGCTTGATGTATGGGTTCAGGTGAGAAGTGGAGGCAGGAACTGAAGAAAGGGAATATAAACAAGTTTTTAGTGTATTGTGCTCTTAAATGGAGCAAAGAAGAGGGGAACTTACCAGAGAGGGAAATGCAGTTAACAGAGAAATTTTGTTTTGAAGATGAAAAAGTAGAAGGAAAAAAAGACTTTATTATGTGTGTGTGGGTGTGTGTATTTAAGATAAACAATACCATTACCCATGCATGTTCACCAAAATAATTCCCTAGAAGTAAAATTTGATGACACAGTTGTTAAACAAATTTTATGTGAAGCCACTGTTTTCAACTAGTCTGCTGCACTAGGCCCCAGCGGACCAGACCAAACCAGAATGTAGCCACTTGTCCTAAGTGCTGTGTAATCAAATTGAACTCTGAAATGGGCCAGTTATACAAAAAAAACCAGGTATCCATCCACCAGTCAGTGTAATAAAGAAGTCCCCTCTGTTTTAACCCTATGAGGAAAGTAACTTTGAAATGACCAAGCTGTTTTTCTTCCCACCTTCTGGTATTTTTTTTTTTTTTTTTGGTGGCTGGTCGGTATGAGGATCTGAACCCTTGACCTTAGTGTTTATAACACCATGCTCTAACCAACTGAGCTAACCATCTAGCTCCCCACTTCTGCTTTCCTCAGCCCTTTTCTGTCCATAAAGCCAACCTCATCTCCTCAGCTCATGGTAACATTCATTCTATTTTATAAAATGAGATGCTGCCCGATTCTAGATTCACAAATAAAAGTTAATTCCACCTTTACACTAAATTTGTTGTAATTTTGTCTTTTGACACATTGCAATAGGGATGCCATGAGTGAGGCTGGCAAGTGGTGCATAATTCCAGGGACAACAGCCAAGGTGAGGAACAGACCATTCCCAGTCAATACTGAGTAGAGAACAGTCCCTGAGGCAAGTGGGTGGGCTGATTGGAAATCTTCATTTGCTTCCAGGGGCAATGGAAGAACAAGATATGTGGTTGAGAGAAAACATGGAAGAGGAGCTGGACTTCTGTACAGCTCCAGAGAAAAAAAGGTGTGGAATAGACAAATAGGGGAATACAAGAGGAGCTGGACAGGAATTTGAAGTGAGACCAGTTAAATTTAGGTGTCATTTCCTCTGGTTGTCACCAGCTACACGGGGACAGAAACAGAGTAGGCAGAGTTGGATGAGGTGATGATGCCAGTGAGAAGAGGGAGCCCCTGAGGAAAGAATTACATCAGTCCTTTGCACTGGCCCATTTGACTTGCATGACTGTTAGTAAGTGAAAGAGTTTGTCTCCATCATTTAAAAATAACTTAGGTTACTAAGTTATTAGTAAATAGCCATTTAAGGTAGGGGAGTATATTCTGTTGGTTTACCCTTTTTATCCTAGTGCAAACAAAAAACCCTGATATATAGTATAGGCTCCACATGCAGTGAATAACTAAATGAATAAGTATGACACAGAGTAATACAAGTGCACTATGTCTTGGCCTTCACTTTGGGGATCTGATGTGTAGAGCGGTCCTGTTTATCCTTGGAATCTTCTTCACTGAGTGAGGAGAGAGCTGACAAGGAGCAGCGATAAAGCAGAGCCAAGGGTCCTTCACCCAGGCCAATCTACTAGCCCAACAGGTGGGAAAGGCAAGTGTAAGTTCAACCAGGAATGCAGGGGGCTGACCCATGGGGCTGCTTGAGGCGGAGCAGACCCACTCTCCCAATAAAAGACCGTAAAGGTGGTAGAAAAAGATGTCTCCTGGCTGCCTAGACCCATCAGTGGAGAAAAGTTCTTGGGGCCCAAGATTTCTAATCGTGCAATGATGTTGGCTGAAATATTCACAGCCCCAAATCCTTGGGTCTTGCTTGGTTCTTGAGATGGTACACACTAGTTTCAGGAAGTGAGTGTCTGAGTAACACTAGGAAGGAAACCAGAAGACTTGAAGGAGAGGATAAAGGCACAGACAAACCACTTCCTCTTCTTAAGTCACCCACCTGGGAAAGCACCAACTTTGTGATTCTAGAGAAGACGATGGGGAAAGGGTAGGGTGAGTGTGTGTGTGTTGCGTAAAAAAGACAAACTCCTTTCTCCAAATGTGACTCCATTAGCTCACCCCTTCTATGCTACCAACTGCTGAGAACAGTCACCCAGTGAAGATAAACAGAACTTTTCCTTTCTCCAGTTCCTGAATCTCCAGGCACGGTATAATATGAACCATATTTGCTGTTTGTCCAGAGTTCCTCTCACAAAGTGCTAAAAAACCCTTGGAATTTCCTGAGAAATCTTTTGTCCTTCATATTGAACCCCTTTTGATCACACTTGAGTTTTTGTGACTTAGGGTGTGGTCCCTAGATAGCCTCAGGATGGGGCTGGCACCAGTGATTAGAGGGCTGGAACTTCAGGGTTGGAACTTTTAGCTTTCACCCACCAGCCCTCCAGGAAGGAGGGGAGGAAGAGATTAACAAGATTTGATGGTCTTCTGGGTTGCTAGAAATTAATCAAACAAATTAACTGAAACATAAGAGGGGGTAGAGGGAACTCAGATTTACAGTCAGTTGGTCAGAAGTATAGGTGACAACCTACTACTTGTGGGTGACAGTGGCACATGACTCTTACTCCAGGTAGATAGTGTCAGAATTGAATCAAATCACAGAACACACAGCAGATGTCCCCTGGAGAATTGCTTGGTGTGAGGATCTCCCCCCAAAACATACACTTTTGGCCACAGGAATGTTCTGTGTTAGCAGTGAGAGTAGAAAGAAGCAACAGTTTGCTTTTCCCTTGACACCCTGCCATTACTAGGGTTGTAACCTCCCAAAAACTCCCTTCTCAGAACATAGTGGCCACTCCCCACTGGAGAAATATCTAATTAATGTATGTATGTACGTATGTACGTATGTAGGCAAGCGGCTGGCCAGTAAGGGGATCTGAACCCTTGATCTTGGTGTTATAACACCGTGCTCTAACCAACTAAGCTAACTGGCCAGCCCCCACTTTTAGCTTAAAGCATTTTGCCCCTCCACTCCCCTGCTGCCTTGTGACTGGTGTGTGTGTGTCACAGGGTGAGGCCAGTAGAGAGTAATCACCACTGGCCTGGCAGCAAGGAAATGGCAGCTTTATCTTCCAAAGGCCAGTCTCAATTTAAGCCTTTGGGCTACACGTCACTGTGGGGTTGTTTGCTCTCTGATTCTTGAAAAAATCTTTCCCTAAATCACAACCCTCCCACAGAACCACCAAGAGGAAACCCCCACTAATGAAAACCATCTGCACTGTTCCCCTACTAGACTCAGACACTCTTATAAACACCCATAGGGTCCCGCACACTTCCCAGATACCCCCCCATCCCGCTATGAAATCCCACACACCCCAATAACTCACAACTTCATGATGGAATAACACATATAAAAACACCCAAGGGGCTGGCCAGCTAGCTCAGTTGGTCAGAGCATGGTGCTGATAACACCAAGGTCCAGGGTTCAATCTCTGTGCCAGCCAGCCACCAAAAAGCAAAACAAAACAAAACAACACACCCAAGGACTCAGTGACCCAAGATGCCATATTTCATTCATAATGACCCCACCTCAAACACTGACACCAACAACACCTACTATTAAAAAAGAGATATCTCCAGTGATGCACATGCCCCAATGAGATGCCAACATGTTCCAAGGAAACACTCAAAATTACCATTTGGATCCTCTAAAATGCATCTGAGACCTTCCTGACTTGCAACCCCAAATAACAAACGTAACCCCCAAAACGATCTGAGATTTTCCCCATAATTCCTCTACAGGTTGCACAATGATTCTTGCACTCCCCAAAGACCCTATCCTATAGGAACCACCACGTGGAGTGAATGCTGTGGTGCACATCTGGGATCCACTCCCTCAGGACTGAGGTACCCATCCTCCTACTCACTGAGGGCTGAGCTCTGGCCTTGGTTCTAACTACACTGCAGGATAACTTTTCTCTGCCTAATTCTACTACCTTCATTCCTCCTCACGTGTGATCATGAGTTTCCTAATTAAAAACCTGCATATAAATCTCAGTCTCTGTATCTGTGTCCTGGGGAACCTAAACTAAGACATTCCAAACATTCCAAAAGAATCCAAAAACAATGGCATTCCAAAACAATCCATTCAGCCTCACAACCACCCATAAATCCACTTCTAGGTGCTCCAGCCAGACCTGAGACTTTCCTTGCCAAGAGAGTCCCACACAGCCTTTGGTCCCACAACCACACTAGGGACAGGTGCACACACCATTCACTGGGCTCATCTCAAGTCCCTCTTAGGGCTCCCCTCCACTTTTCCCAATTTTTCTACCGCTCTTCCATGAACATGAACAACCCAGCAGGAATTAACACAAGTTGGATAATGAAGGACACCGGACCTTCAATATTGAGAGTTGGCCCTTTTGGGAAAACTTTTTAGCAACTGGAGACAAGATTGGAGTCCATTTTAAAGGCAGCTGGGGATCGGCTGGATTGAGTTCAGTGAGGACTTCACAGAGAGACCCCAGATCTTTCTATACACTAACAAACTATCTAAAAAAGAAATTAAGGAAGCAGTCCCATTTACAATAACATCAAAAGGAATAAAATAAGGGCCGGCCTGTGGCTCACTTGGGAAAGTGTGGTGCTGACAACACCAAGTCAGGGGTTAAGATCCCCTTACCGGTCATCTTTAAAAAAAAAAAAGGAATAATTAGGAATAGATTTAACCCGTGAAGTGAAATAACTGTTAACTGAAAAATTATTCATGAGAAAAAGTTAGCAAGCGGGCAAGGCCCGACGGGCGTGAGAGGCGGCAGGCCAGGAGCTGCCAATCAGCGCCAGGACAAAGGCGCAGCCGCCCAGCGCCCCAAGCCAGGCCTGCGTCCCCACCATGACTGACATGATGTTTCCACAAAGCAGACATTCGGACCCGTTGTACCCACCCCAGCAACTGAAATTCAACACCTCATATAATCCTGTGAAGGCATCAAAGATGAATTTCAACTGCTGCAGGCTCAGTATCACAGTCTGAAGCTCGAATGTGATAAGCTAGCCACCAAGAAGTAGGAGATGCAGCATCACTATGTGATGTACTTGAGATGTCCTACAGCCTAAACATCGAGATGCACAAGCAGGCTGAAATCGTCAAGAGGCTGAATGTGATTTGTGCCCAGGTCCTGCCCTACCTCTCCCAAGAGCACCAGCAGATCTTGGGAGCAATGGAGAGAGCTAAGCACGTCACTGCTCCTGAGCTTGAACTCCATCACCCGAAAGCAGCTACAAGCCTACCAGTCTCTGGCCCTGTCCCTGACCCCACTGCCCATGGGACTGCAGCCACCGGCCTCCTGTCGCTGTCGACGCTGGGCTCCCTGACCTACCTCTCCAAGGAAGACAAGAACAGCCACTACAGTGACACCCACGAGGAGGATGATGGCGAGAAGTTGGGTTAGCAGGTGGACAGGGTGGGGAGGGTGGAGCGACAAAGGGGAGACAGATGAATGGAGAGAAAGGAATGTTCAGCGCAAGACACAGTATAGATAGCTTGAGATTGGCTAAACTCCACTAGTATTTATAGTAGCTGCCTGCTGGGTGCCGCCCCCTAGCTTTGCTCTGACCCCCACCTAGTCCTGGCCTCCCTACTCCTCCCCTGCAGCCTGAATATGTAAACACCTGCTCATACCACAAATGAGGCAAGCTGAGGCCTGCAGGGGCAAATGGGAGACCAGGTCAGACCGTAGCAAAACCTCAAGAAATCCAACACGCCCTGCACCTCCCCATTTCGCACATGGGTAACTGGCAGTCTGCTCGCCAGGCCCCTTGGGGCACACGCCACAGCCTCCCACCCGAGCACTGCATGCAACATGATGCTAGCTATCCCTTCTGCCCTGGGCACCCGGCGTCTCCCCCCACCCCCACCTCCTCAGCTAGTTTCTGACACCCCCATGCCCACTTAGTCCTCCCCCTTAGTCTATGAAAGAGGAGGCAAAGGGAAGCTAGCTTAGCTGGGACAAACAGGGAGAGGGAGGGTGACCCAGGTTTTCCCTTTTCCCCTTCCCAAATAAAGATGAGGGTACTAAAAAAAAGAAAAAAAAAATGAGAAATGCAGACTGGCCAGCAGCCAAACAAAACAAACAAAAAAATTTTTTTAAAGTGAAAAACACACAAATAAATGGAAATACGTCCATGTTCACGGGTTGAAACAATATTGTTAAAATTACTGTTAAAATGTCCATACTACCAAAAGCAATCTCCAAATTCAAGGCATTCCCTATCAAAACTCCAAAGCCATTTTTCACAGAAATAGAAACAAAAAAATCCTAAAATTTGTATAGAAACACAAAAGACACCAAATAGCCAAAGCGATCTTAAGAAAGAACAAAGCTGGAGACATCACTTACTGATTTCAAAGTATATTATAAAGCTATAGTACTCATAATGGCATGGTACTGACATAAAAACAGAGATGTAGATCAATGGAACAGATTAGACAGTCCAGAAATAAACCCATGCATATATGGACAACTAACCTTTAACAAGGGTACCAAGAACATACACTGGAGAAAGGGTAATCTCACCAATAAATCATACTGGAAAAACTGCATATTCACACTCAAAAGAATGAAACTGGACCCTCAACTCATACCATATACAAAAATCAACTCAAAATGGATTAAAGACTTAAATATAAGACCTGAAACCATAGAACTCCTAGATGAAAATATAGAGAAAAGGCTCCTTGACATTGGTTTTGGCAATGATTTTTTTGGATATGACTCCAAAAGCCCAGGCAACAAAAGTAAAAATAAACAAGTGGGACAACATCAAACTAAAAAGCTTCTGCACAGCAAAGGAAACAACAAACTAAAAGAAAAGGCAACTGAAGGAATGAGAAAATATATTTGCAAACCACATCATGTATCTGATGTGGAATTAATGTCCAAAATACATAAAACTCAAACAACTCAATAGCCAAAGAACACAAATCAGATTTTAAAATGCACTAAGGATCTGAATAGACATTTTCCAAATAAGATATAATGAATGGCCAACAAGAATATTAAAAGGTGCACAGGATCACTAATCAGGGAAATGCAAATCAAAACCACCATAAGATATAACCTCATACCTCTTAGGAAGGCTATTATTAAAGAGAAAAGAGATAACAAGTGTTAGCTAGGATGTGGAGAAAAGTGAACCCTAGTACACGGTGGGAGTATAAATCAGTACAGGTACTATGGAAAACAGTACAGAGATTCTTCAAAATATTAAAAATAAAATGACCACAGGATTCTGCAATCCCATTTCTGGGTATATATCTAAGGGAAATGAAATCAGTATCTTGAAGTGGTATCTGCACCCCCATGATCACTGCAGCATTATTCACAATAGCCAAGATATGGAAATGACCTAAGTGCATTATTCACAATAGCTAAGATATGAAAACGACCTAAGTGCCTGTTGACACATGAATGTATAAAGAAAATGTGGTGTATGTATATACATATATATGTTGGAACATTATTTAGCTGTAAAACAGAAGATAAACCTGCTATTTGTGACAACACGGATGAACCAAGGATATTATGTTAAGTGAAATAAGGCAGACACAGAAAGACATATGGAATCTAAAAAAGTCCAACTCACAGTAAGAGAAAATTGGAGATTGCACGGGGCTGGTGGGTGGAGGAAATGGAGAATAGTTAATCAAAGGGTACAAACTTTCACTTATAAAATGAAGATCTGAGTCATCTAATGTACAGCGTGGTGACTACAGTTAATAATACCGCACTGTATACTTGAAATTTGCTAAGAGTAGATCTTAAATGTTCTCACCCTACACACACCCGTTTGAGGCGATAGATGTGTTATTTAACCTGACTGGTAATCATTTCACAATGTATACATATATCAAATCATCAGGTTGATGCTGCAACTATATACAACTTTTGTCAAGTATACCTCAGTAAAGCTGGAAAAACCATTAAAAAGTTGAAAAATTGTTTCTTTCTTCTGGCGGCTGGCTTGCATGGGGATCTGAACCCTTAACCTTGGTGTTACAAGGTGGTGCTCCAACCAACTGACCTTACCGGCCAGTCCTGGTTTGAAAAGCTTTTTAAAAACCTAATGAAGTATGCGGTCAAAGTTTAAAAAATAAATGTCATACTCAGAAATGGGCCCGGAAGTCTCGCAAGAGCCAACCAAGGCTGCCCTTGGTCACGTGCAGCTGGCAGGGTCTTCCGAGCAGGCCACGGGCGCGTGGCCATGGAGCGCAGGCCCCTTCCACAGTCCTGTCAATCTCCGCCCGCTCCGGCGAGTGCCACGGCGAAGCCTACACCTGCCCCAGGACCCGCGGCGCCGCCCGACCGGCTCTACCTACGGTGTTGCGCACGACCCCTCGGGGCTCCATCTTCGAGGGAGTGGCGACGGTGGGAAGGTACTTGTTTACCACAGCCACCGTCGCAGCCATGTTTGGCCTCACGACTGGCATCAGGGCCCCGCTCGGCGAGAAGGTCGACGACCCCCTGAACGGCCTCACTGAGGGCTGCAGCAGAGGCCTGACCCTGGGAGCGCGCGCTCA
This sequence comes from Cynocephalus volans, assembly GCF_027409185.1. NCBI lineage: Eukaryota > Metazoa > Chordata > Mammalia > Dermoptera > Cynocephalidae > Cynocephalus > Cynocephalus volans. The sequence continues at coordinate 5,241,392 of NC_084462.1, read as the reverse complement.
CGACCACGGGGGTACCACCACCGCCTGCGTGTACGTGAGCCCCGCGGCCGCCCTGCTCACGATGGGCCAGCCAGGGCTGCGAGCTGTCTGAGAACCCAGGGTGTGAGCCCCGCGGCCGCCCTGCTCACGATGGGCCAGCCAGGGCTGCGAGCTGTCTGAGAACCCAGGGTGTGAGCCCCGCGGCCGCCCTGCTCACGATGGGCCAGCTGCAGGGCTGCGAGCTGTCTGAGAAACCCAGGGTGTGAGCCCCGCCACCCGCCGGGACCTCGGCGGACTGAAATGCGTCTAGAAATAACTTCTGTGTCTGTGGGGGGTGGGGTGGGCTGAACGACATGAGCTGATTACAGAATGCCACGAAGCCTTACTTCATAAGTTAGTTATTATTTAGAGAAAAGTAGAAATTGAAAAGAAAAAAAGTAGGAATTACATAAGTTATCTCAAGCTTCAAAAAGAACAATGAATTAAATGTAAAGGGACTGCAAAGAAAAAAGTAAATCCGTTGCAAAAAATCAGCAAGATTTATAATCAACGTTCCTTTTAAGACGTACCCTGTAGTAACAGAGTCAGTCATTCCCTGTCCCATCTCTCCCCTTTCCCGGCCCCTACTCCCTCCCAGGGAAGAGGGTGACCCACAATTGACTGAATCCAATCAGTACCTTCTGGCTGAACAGGGATTGTAAATGAAGTTATCTTCTGATACAAATAAATAAATGAAACACACAAGCCTGACAGAGAGGAGTTTTGCAATTCTCATCCTCGTGTATAATCGAAAGAAACACTTTTTAAATAGATTATAAAATCACAAACCAATGTATTACAGCTTCATCCATGTCCAATCAACTCACCTCATCTGGAGGCGGGTCTCTTTCCCTCTCTTTCTATCTACATCTAGTTTTGCTTTTCTGTATTCCCCCCACCCACCCACCCCCACTGCGTTTCTGCCCACTTTCTCTCCCTCTCTTCTCCAGCTGTTTCTCCCCTTCTACTCCTTCTCACACACCTGTTCTGACCCACTCTTGAAACTTTTTTCACCCCTTGCTTTCCCCGCAATCCTTTTGACTGTCCCAAATCTACATGTATTTCTGTCTCTCTTCGCCCATCTCTGCTCTCCCTATGCTCGCCCAGTTATGTTCCCTCTTTCCATGTTACAGCTCCTTTGTCCCCTCTCCGGCACCCTTAGATCCCCGCGCTTCTTCCCTACTGTGGTTCTCCCTCTACCCTGCATGTCAACCACTAGCCCCCCTTTCAGTCCCAGCACCAGCTTGCTTTGTCTGCTGTGGCTCCAACTCTTTTACCTTCTCTCTCGCTCTGTCTGCAGTGCCTCCCCCTTTGTTGTCTCCTCTCCTGCTGCTGATCAAGGGCCCCTCTCCCAATTTTCCTCCCCTTCTTCTCCCTACAGATGCCCCTTTTCTCGAAATTCTTCTTTTTGCTTTTGTCCCCCTGCTAATTCCTGGGGGTGCTTTCTTTCACTCTACTGTCTCTTTGCAAATTCCTAAATCATCCTCCACTTCGCCACCTATTTTTGCTTCTCACCCATTTCTCTTTTTTCCTCAGTTTTTCTATTTCTCTCCATCGCTGTCTTTTTCACGATCCCTCTCCGCCACACATTCAGAAGGAGGGGGATGGAGTAAGATGGCCGGCTCCCGGAAGAGCGCATTTTTCAGTGCGGTGGAATTTGGGATGGAAGGACGCTGAATGTCACAAGACAGGCCCAGGTCACCTCCCCCAACACGGGGTCAGGGGAGCGGTGACTGTGAAGCGGAGGCCTGAGGAGGACACGAGGTGCTGGGGTGCGGTTTCTCAGCGGAGTGCGGGTCTGCAGAATCCCCGGACTGGGAAGAAGAAGCGGCTCCTCCCGGAGCAGGGCGGGGCACTGCGCTCCAGGGGCAGAAAAGGGCGAGGCTTAGGGGACCGAAATGGTGTGAATCCACTCCGCGGGTGAGGGCTTCACATGCCGCAAGGCTGACAGAGAGGTCGGTAAAGGGAGTTAAGCAGAGAAACGACCTTAAAGGCGGAGTCTTTATGGTCCTAAGGCAGAAAGGCTGGTGGCAGGAACCAGCTCCAGGACCATTTTAAACCTAAAAGGAAACAATCCCCGGACTTACACGGCGAGGTCTGAACTTCCTTGGGGTAAAAGGGCTGATGCGGGATTTGTAGAGATCCCCATATACCCGGTACGGAGGACTGAGGACTGCAAACCGTAGGTTTAATCTAAAATAGAGGGCAACTCACGCGCCACAGCGGGACCGTCCCTCGGTGCGATCCGCTTCCGGGTCTGCGGGAAACTGCGCGCGCGGAGTAGAGACTGGGAGGCCCGGGGGCGAGGCCGGGGGCGGGGCCTGGGCGGGGCTCGACGGGCACGGGGCGGGGCGCGACAGGCAAGGGGCGGAGCGTGGGGCAGAGGCCATGCCTGGGCAGGGACGGCGAGAGGGTGGGCGGGATCAGGAAGGAGGAGTGGGGTCAGGGTGGTCCTGTGCGTGACTCCGCCTCTCACCCAGCGAGTCTTTGTTTTCCTGATTTAGTAATACTCATATTTGTGTCTGTTTCCTGTCCCGTGGTGCAGCGTTGTTTCTTACCTATTTCAATTTACTTTTTCAAATTTAGGGTAAAACCTTAAAGTTGTGGTTCATTTATATTGGCAACTAAGGTGATTAACAAGTGGAAACGATTTAAGTCAGAGCTATTTTGGGGGAGCCTGTTGGACTCAGGTCTTGTCAGTGAGACTGAGACCGGGGAACTGGGATCTCCGTGGGGATTGCTTGGTGCGGTGGTTGGATCCGGGAACCTGGAAGACATTATGCCAAGTGAAATAAGCCAGACACGGAAAGACAAATACTGCGTGTTCTCACTGAAATGTACAATCTAAAAAAGTCAAACTCATGGTAATTGTAGAAGGGTGGTTACAGTGGGGGGGGGGGGGGGAATGAGAAGGTGTTGGTCAAAGAGTACAAACTTGCAGTTGTAAGATGAGTTATACTTAATAATGTATTGTATCCTTGACCAAAGGAATGGAAATACACAAAACTACAACATATTGCTGAAAGAAATTAAAGAAAGCCTAAATAAATGCCAAGACACACCATATCTTGGATTGGAAGACTTAGTACTGCTAAGATGGCAGAACTCTCTAAAGTGGTATCAAGATCCAATGGAATCCCTATCAAAATCCTAACAGCCTTTTTGCACAAATAGCAAAGTTGATTCTAAAATCATATTGAATTGATAAGGACCTCAAATAACAAAAACAATCTTTTAAAAGAAGAACATAGAGGATTTTGAATTCTGAATTCAAAACTTACTGCAAACCTAGAGTAATAAAAACTGGTCTGGCATAAGGATGAAAACATAGATGAATGGGATAGAACTGAGAGTCAAAAATAAGCCCATACATCTACTGTCAGTTCATTTTTTTACAGGGGGTTGAAAAACATTCAATGGGGAAAAAAAAGTCTCTTAAACAAATGATACTGTGAAAACTGGATATACACATTTAAGAGAATGAAATTGGACCTCTGCCTCCCACCATATAGATAAATTAATTCAAAATGGACCAAAGGCCTAAATTTAACAGCTAAAACTATAATATTCTTTTGTGAAAACATAGGGGTAAATCTTCACCTTTGGATTTAGAGTAGAGCTAGGGCTCACAGACCCCCAAGCCCGTTGTACAGACTGGGTCACAAACCCTCCACACGCGGGCCTATGAGCTAGGTAATAGGAAAAGGTCCTGGGAGCTGTGGGTGAAGAAATAATAGGCTTTATTCAGAGCTAGAAGGAGCTGCCCCAGTGGCTTCCCAGAGCATCTGGAAAAGCACTGGGTATCAGAGCCATTAGTCCTTTATACTTAAGTCCATAACCCGAAACACCTGGGTACACACGTGCAATCACATTAGATAATAACAAGGAAAACCTGGGCGCACGTGCATATTCACATCAGATGTTCGGCAAGATTGTGAGCATCTGAGGGGCCCTGACCATTTTCTTATATTTTCCCAACAATCCAACCCTTCAGGGTCCCTTGCTGTATAATCTATGCATTCAGAATCTTCTGCCATTTTCCCTTAGTGAGGATAAATGACCTTTACATTCATATAATCTATTGTCTGTTCGTTATGCCTTAAGGCTTGTCCTTAAGGCTTGTAGTTCTGTCCTTCCATTATTAGCCGCACACATCTGGTTAGTAGTCATCATTGGTGTGATTTTCCACGGGAATACTGATGGGAAGTTCAGTGCATATTCAATAAGCCGACACATTGGTCACGTGAAGGTATGTATGTACGTACCCAGTTTATTCTGGTGCCCGCAGACAGAACACTATGGGTAAAAAGACAGAAGGGTTATTGGTCCCAATAGGGGGAGTTCTCGCCCCTCTGGTAAGATACATGCCCGTGTGCCATCCTAAGAAAAGATGGTTGCAAGAGTCAGTATCTTACCTGGTTTACGATAGCATACATTATCCACTAACACTGTTGGATTTGTAGGTTCTACATGTAACAGTATAGGAGAAATCGTAATTGGCCATAATGATAATACAAATGTGCCCTTAGGAATAGAGCACTTATCTGTTCCAGGCCATGTTACCTTTACTGGAGGAGGCCAGGTACTTGTCACCCAAGGCAAAACTTGCAAGCCTTCTTCTAATCCTTTCAGCGGAGGCCCTATTAGGCCTACCCAGCGTATATGGGGGGCTTCTATTCTCCAAGACCATTCCCATTGTACTGTCTGTTTCTGTTGTAAACAGGTTGGGGCTGTGAAGAGAATATTTCCATTCTTGCCATATCCTGGTTTCAAAAGCTTGTCTTTTGTAGCGACTTGCAGTTGTACAGGTGCTGCAGCCCTATGCAACAGAGCTTCCACTGAAGAGGGTCTGCCCTTGTGGGGTCTCTCATTTAGAATCCTGACTGTAGAATCATAACTGCCATGTCCACCCCTTCAGGGATGGAGGTTGGGCAGATAGCCTTAGTCCCTTTTTTAAAAGGCCATTATACCATTCAATCATTCCCGCTGCCTGGAGGTGATATGGCACATGTAACTTCCACTGAATAGACACCTGGGAAGCCCACTTCTGAAACTCATGTCCAGTAAAGTGGGTTACATTATCAATCTCTATGACTATAGGCCGGCCATACATGGCTGTAAGGCTATTCAATGTCTTCACAGTGTTTACCTTGTCTGGGGCTTTACAAGGCCATACAAACAGAAGACCAGTAGCAGTATCAACAGTTGTGAAGATGTATCCGAAATTCTCTGACCTTGGCAGTGGTCTGAGAAAGTCCACTTGCCATCGAGTCAGGGGCACCCTTCCTCGACTTATTTGCCCATCTGTATGGGGCACCCGCTGGGGGTGTGGACACTTTTGAGCACATACTGAACGAGCATGACAGGCATTCACTACATCTTCCGATTTTATAGGCAAGGCCCATCATTGCGCCGCCATCCACATGGTTTTGCTGCCAGCATGCTGCATTCATCAATGTAACCACTGGGCTACATCAGCAGCTGGGGCTCTCTCCATTCATCTTACCTTAGCCCAGGCATTGGCTTCATCATTTCCTGGACTGGCTAAGGGAAAGTGTCCTGTGACATGGAAAAGAGTTAATTCTTTCTCATGTCCCAGTTTACATAACTCTTGCCACATGGCTTGTCCCCACAGGGGTCAGTGGCCTACCATCCACCGTTGATATTTCCAAATAGAGATCCAAAGGGTTAAAACTTTGTACACAGCCCAGCTGTCAGTATAGATGGTTAATAGCCCAAGCTCATTTTTTAAATCACCAACCATACTGCTCCCAATTCAGCCCATTGACTACTTTGCCCTGTGCCGTTTTCATACCACATGGCATCTGTTAAGGGCTGGACAGCAACAGCTATCTGTGACGCTGACAGTCCCATGCTAGAGCCATCTGTATACCAAGCTTGTTCTGTAATAGGTCCCTGTCCCTCATGGAAAGGTGTAGCCTCCACCTCCATGGGTAACGGTTGTGTCAAAGTTTCCTCCACAACCTCTACTGGGCCTAGCAAGTTTGCAACTCTTTGGACAGAGGACTTGTTGACACAGTGCTTCTTTGTTCTATATATGCTTCCCATTTAGACAGAGTGGGAGTCTGAGCTACACCTGTTTTAGGGTTGGTTGCCCATGTGTGCAGCCACCTTAATATGGGGTATGTCATTCTTACCAGGACTTTGGCAGTTCCTGTGATAGCTTCAGTGACCATCAGGGCAGAATACACAGCTGCTAACTGTTTTTCTATTAGAGAATAATGCACTTCAGTGCCCTTCAAGAGCTGAGACCAGAATCCTACAGGTGTTTGGAATTGGTCTTGTCTCTGCCTCAAACCCCATCCTAACCCTTCTTGTGTTATATGTATGTCTAATTCAAAAGGCTTAGTGGGATCAGCCACTTGTAAAGGCTGTACTTGCTGTATTGCCCTTTTTGTAGCCAAGTAAGCCTGTCCTACTTCCTCAGTCCAATCCCAGGGGGCTCCTTTCTTTGTTAATGCATACAGTGGGCATGCCATTTGGGCCGTGTGGGGTACAAAAGCTCTCCAATACCCCAGAAATCCCAAATATGTCTGTAGCTGAGCTACAGTTGTGGGTCAAGGGTATGCCTGCATCTTGTCTGTAATAACTTCTGGGATGACTCTCTTACTCCACCGGAACACTCCCAAGAATTTGACTGACAGCCCAGGTCCTAGCACTTTGGCTGTGTTCACGGCCCACTCACATTGTTCCAAATGAATTAGCAGTATTGAAGCTGCCTGGGTTATATCTGCAAGAGAATCAGAGCTCAGTAACACATCATCAATGTAGTGGAATATTGTAACCATGCTTGTCCTAGTCCACTTGGCTAGATCCCCAGCCACTAAACCATGACAGATGGTTGGGCTATGCAGATAACCTTGGGGCAATACCTGAAAGGTCCACTGCCTCCCTTCCCAGGGGAAGGCAAACTGATCTTGGCTATCAGCTGAGATTGGAATAGAGAAAAAACCATTTACAAGGTCCAATACATAATGATAAGTCCCCAACTGAGTTGTCAGCTGATCCAAGTTGTGAACTGAAGGCATGGCTGTATGCAAAGGAGGCACTACTTTGTTTAATTCTCGATAGTCTACAGTCATTCTCCAGGTACCATTAGGCTTTTTCACTGGCCATACCAGAGCAGTATATGGGCTATGAGCTGGATGAATAATGCCAACTTTCTCCAACTCCAATATAGTGGCATCTATCTCTGCATGTCTTCTCGGTAGGCAATACTGCTTTACATTAACTACATGTCTTGGCTTGAGTAACACTTGTGGGTCACGTTTAGCATATCTCCGTAACACAGGCTTTACTGTCTGTATTTGCAGCCGAAACACTCCAACTGTTGTTTGTAGGTGCAAAACATAAAGTACATCCATACCCAAGATGTATTCAGCTACTGGGGATATATATACAGTGTATACATGAGGAGGTAATCTTCCTATGCCCAATGGCAGTGACACAGCTTTATCCTCAGTAGTATGTCCTCCATAGCCATCTACATGAACTGTGGCCCCTGGAAACTTATCTGGATTGCCATATGTCAGGCTACATTCTGCACCTGTACCCATCAACACCAAAACGCACTGCACATTTGTCCTTGATCAATGTATTGCCAATTCAACAGGAGGTCTCCAGTCCTCACCTGCCCCCAAAAGATGAGTTCCTCAGCCTGCTCCCTAATAAAAATGGAACAGTTCATCTGCCTCCTTGGGAGCAACCAAAAAATCCTTAAATCCACTCAGCGTACCTTGCTACCTGTTTCCAGACATTTACTGAAATGCTGTTTAAGGTGCAATTGTTGCCACAAAGCAAACAGGACAGCATTTGGCTGCTGGTCAGTTTGCATGCTATCAACCCCTGCTGCAACCATCAAGCCATATCTGCTTACAGCTGGTCTTCCTTGGTCCCCTCGGGATAAAATATTGAGCACTTCTTGGGGAGTAGGTCTTAGCCACCTTTTGGACCCCTTTTGCTTGTCTGCTCTCCTCTACTTCACCCAAGCTGGCTATCATGGTCATTAGCTCATGTATAGGATGACCAACGTATGGGGCCAGTATGGCCATCAGTGACCCATAGGACATTGATGGGGCATTTTGCAGCACTATGTCTCTCATGCTGCCTGTAAAACCTTCATCATCTGGGCTACGGGTTGTTCACATTAAACATGGACTGCCACATCCCCAGCTCCTGAATTATTTGAACCAACTCAGCATATGTTTGCCATTTACTCACAATCTTGGGCAGTTCTCCAGCATTCACCCATATGGTTCTGGCAGCTGCATTCACCCATTCCATTAAGGAGTGATTACCTGGCCCTTGTGCATATCTGTGGCTATTCTGTAGCCACTGCCTCAGGGATGGTTGTATGGTTATGGAGGCTAATTTTTCCATCTCCTCACCAGAGCACACCACACCATCCACCACTAGGTCCCATAACTGCAGCAGCCAAGCGGCCAGGGCCTCCTCCTGTTTCTGCTGGAACTGTCTCCCCAAATCAACTAATTCAACCTGGGTATACGAGACATAGGCAGTGAATTGGGTCACCTGTGGATTACCCACCAGTTGTCCACCTGGTCCCCTAGGCTGCTCTTGTTTCACTTTCTGATGCACAACAGGTCATGCCTGGAGACATATGGTCTCCCCCAACTCATCACTGGGTCTGTCGTCTTCCCTGGTGTGAGAAGGAGGAGTGGCCAGTCACTGCACGTCATCCTCCAGGACAATTATCTGCGCTTCCAACAACTCTGCTTTCTGCTTCAAATCCCAATCAGTTTGCAGTAGAGTGAGCAGTAGCCAGGCTCTGGTCAGCGGAAAAGTGGCCACCAGGCACCACATACTCAAGGACAGCCACATTTCCTCCCGCTCCCAGGGGGTTCTCCCCTGCAGTGCCTGGTCCATGCTGACTTGCAGTATAGTGAGCAGCAACCAGATCCCAGTCGACAGGAAAGTGGCCACAGGGCATAACATATTCAAGAGTAGCCACTTTTCCTTCTCCCAAGGGCTTTTGGCTCCCATACCTGTTCAGAATCCTGCCAACTACGCAAATTATAGAGCTAGGGCTAGGGCCTCACAGACCCCTTCAGCCCACTGTCTGACTGGGTCACAAACCCTTCACATGCAGGTCTATGAGCTAGGTAATAGGAAAAGGTCCTTGGAGCCATGGGCAAAGAAATAACAGGCTTTATTTTTAGATGGGAGCTCTGCTGATCAGCAGTTCAGAGACACTGCCTCACACACTGAAGAACACACAAAAATAGCAACAAACCAAAAGATACATGGGTGTGCATGCACACTAACTCTACTCCCATGCAACTTGTTTACAAAGGATGTACAGCACCACACACAGGCAGATCTGAGGTGAGGAGGCCTGACTAAACTACTTCATTTTCCTCACAATCTGTTAGGTCTATTTGGTCTGTAGTGTTGTTTGTTCTGCTGTTTGTATGTTGATTTTCTATCTGGATAATATATCCATTATAGAGGGTAAAGTATTCAAGTCTCCCACTGCTATTGTATTGCTGTTTATTTCTCCCAGCATATCTGCCAAAGTTGGCTTTATTTACTTAAGTGCTATGATGTTGGGTCCATACATATTTATATTATTATGTCTTCTTGTTGAATTTATATTTTTATCATTGTACCATAACCTTTATTGTGTCTTGTGATAACTTTGACTTACAGTCTATTTCGTCTGATGTCACTATGGCTACCTACGGTCTCTTTTAATTACCACTTACATGGAATTTCTTTCTGTATTCCTTCACTTTCAATCTTTATGTGCCCTTAAATTTAAAGTGAGATTGTTTTACACGGCATATAGTTGGAAGTTGATTTTTTTGTTTTATTTTGTTTTGTTTCTTTTATTTTGCCTTTTGTTTTATATTCATTGAGCCAGTGTAAATTTTTGGATTCAGAGTTTCATTCATTTACAGGTGAAGTAATTATCGATAGGTAAGGCTTTATTATTGCCATTTTATCAGTTGTTTTTTTCTCTCTTGTAGACGTATATATAAAAACAAATATAGTTGTGGCTAGTCTTTTAAAAAATTCATGAGCAATCGCTTCTCGGCCTTTTGGCTAAGATCAAGTGTAAAAAATTCATGAGCAGGTGCAAAATCCAGCACAAGTAAATGGAAAATCCAGTGAACTAGGAAAAATGTTTAAATCTCTATACATATGTAGTTACAGGGGCTGATTGTGATGATCTGAAGGTACTCTACAGACAGGTAGTGCCAAGGACACACCACTGGCCTCATAGTGAACACAGAAAACAAGTTTACATGCATAATCTCTGAGGAAACGTTTCAACCTAAAACTGCCATTATGTGGAGTGTTTAGGTATTGGCAAAAGTCCGGTGTCTGGGAACCAAAGCTGTGTACTTAAACTGCATCTACTGAAGTAAACGATGACATAATGATAAAGGAGAAATTTCCCCAAATTCCACAAGATTTCACGTATAGTCTTTGATGAGGAGATAATCTCTATTGTTAAATTGGTGGAGACCATTGTGTCACTTCCCAGATAGTGATAGTCATATTTAGAGTGAGAGGGTCTGGCATGAAAATGAGATTTGTGTTACTATTGTTATGATAAATGAAATTCACTACTGTCCAGTCAGAAACACCTATTAGATATATTTTTTATTTGTAAATAATTTCATATATTTGCATACTGTGGTTTATATGGTGTTAGAGTAAAAGTCACTACTATTAACTTTTTATACATATAACTGAATTCTTTATTCTCTGAGATAACTACTGTGTTATTGCTATTTTACAGATGAGGAAACCCTAGGCACAGTGCACAAAGACCAACTCAGATCCCGCTACCTGGCAGCATTAGAATCTAAACGTGTGTTGTCTACCTGCAAAGAGAAGTCTCACAACCATGATGCTACCTGCAGAAGAAAGCTAGTCAGTTTTACTTTTCTAGTTCTCAGCATCTGTATTTATTTTTGCTGATGTCCATTGCCATTTTTAAATGGTTTCATCTTCTTAAATAACTGTGATGTGGCACTTTTAACATTATAAGAATTAATTAATAGAATAAAATTACCTATGAATAAATATTAAAATGCAAATAAAATGATAATACCCTAAGTACAAATAATGCTATAAGAAAGATTATTCAAGACGAAGTGTTGAATATATTGGGGCAAGAATGGCTCACTGTTATGATCCTGACAGATGACGTATTTGTCCTTCTCCCAGAAAAGAGTACAATATTGGCACTATGGAAATTTTTGTATCATAATATGGTGGACTAAGTGACAAAATTTGATATATGTATGAGACAAAGCACTGAAAGACTGAGATTAAATTATTATTGATTACATAAGATATAATTGACTAATGATGGAGGATTAACTGAAACTCTACAACTAGTAATGTAATAATTTTTTTGTTTGTTTTTTGTCTTTTTTATTTTATAATGTAATAATTTTTGAAATAGACTCAAGTACAGGACATATGTTCAAAATGGCATCCAGAAGACATAGTAGTGTATGCCCTGAATAAGTTTAAATACTAGATTTCTTATGAATTTAGGGTGATAAGAAAACATTTTTTTGTTTGTTTGTTTGGTTTTTGGCAGGTGGTTGGATTAGGGATCCAAACCCTTGAATTTGGTGTTATAACATCAAGCTCTAACCAGCTGAGCTAACTGGCCAACCCTCATGGGCAACTTGCTATTGAGTTTTGGTAGTTGCTTATACATTTTAATTATTAACTCCTTGTCAGATACATGGTTTGCAAATATTTTATCCCATTTCATAGTTTGCCTTTTCACTTGGTTTGTTGTTTACTTTGCTGTGCAGGAGCCTTTTAGTTAGAAGCAATTCCATTTGTTTATACATTTATTGAACCATTAAAATATTTTTTTAATGTCAAAAATCTCAAGATACATTGCAACATCCAAATTGCAATTTCCAGATATTATTCTCTGAAACTCAGAATCATAATGTTAACTTTTTCTCAAATAATTGTTGTCTAATTTCAACAGAGATAATATCAAAGATAACAGTTTTCATCTACTGTGGAGATACAATTATTGTGTCCATTAAACACATTGTAGCCCTTGCCTCTCATACATTTAATTATTCTACAGACTTATATTGTTTGATATGTTATCTTTATCATCTCACGAGGAGGTTTTATACCAACACTGTTATCCTGATAATAGTATTTGTGATTTTTGTAGGACAGACATATTTCAGAAGTACTATTACAGAGTATCTTAAATATCAGATTATATTACTATTAAGATAAAACATCAAACAATCACCACGTGTGTGGATCACATTAAATTACATTAAGAGGCATCAGAGATTGGTGTAGAGTCAAGGACCTCCAGTCTCTCTTCACAAGCACAGAAAACACTCCAAGAATTATTCCCTTAACCCAAAAGGACATCTGGACTAGTTTCTGCAGAGAAGAATCCTTTTTATAAGTTGAACACCTCTCCAGATTCCTAATAAACTACTGCCCTTCACAGAAAGCCTCTCAGAATAAAATAGAAAATACTCACCAGATTCTTTCCTGCTACCAGGATGATGGACTCATTGGGAAGGACACAAGAGCGAGTATGTGCACGAAAGAGAAACAGCCAGACCCTGAGATAAAGGTTTGTGATTCTGTGACTTCTCCCTGCAGAACTACAATTATCACTCCACCAGTAACAAAAATGACAGTGTATTCTATGGCGGTTGAATATATTTATATATATTTTGGTGTCTGGCTTGTACAGGGATCTGAACCCTTAACCTTAGTGTTATCAACACCACAATCTAACCAAGTGAAATAACCGGCCAGCGCCAGACAATACTTTTTAACAATTAATTCCAGTTCTCAAATATCAGAAACAATTAGAAGTGTATAGTAAGCACCTCCAAAAAGAAGGCTGCAGTACTGGGGAGAGGCTTCTTCATTTCCATGAGCCCTATAGGCAGACAGGGGCTCACACAGAGAGAGCAGGAAATGCTGAGGTCTGAGTCAGCAGGGACTCAAGCCTCACTGAGTCCTCTGCTTCCGTGAGAATTTCTTCTACAGAAAAATCAAATTATTTTCTAACTCCGAGACCCCTGAGCTTCTAGATCCCTTTTACATTTAAGAAGAGAAATGAGATGACATAACAAACAGTATAATGTATTAATGGAGTAATAGCGCAAGGATGAATGATGTGAAAAAAATTGTATTGGCAAACATTAGGGTCTTAGGGCTGGCCAGTTAGCTCAGTTGGTTAGAGCACAGTGCTGATAACACTGATTAGGCCCAGGGCCCCTACACTGGCCAGCCACCAAAAGAAATGGGGCGGGGGGAGAAAACATTAGATAGCCTATTATGATGTAAATAAATGACTGAACAAGTAAATAAGTGATTGAACAAGTAAATAAATGGGAGAGAAGAGACATATTTTTCATTCAAAAGCATTCCAAATAATTTATTTAGCTACACCGCTGTCAAGGAGGTGGAAAATATCTAATTCCTGAAGTTTAGGCTATGTATAGTTACTTCCTATTAAAGAGTACAGTAAGAAAAGGAGAAAGAGATGAATATTACAAGGGTGAATCCTCACAAACAGGACCTTAGCCAAGGGATCGAGGTCAACATCAACAGTGATAAGTCATGCTGACTGCGGGCACCCGACGTAATGTCATCAAAACAATTTATTCTCTAAGGTCTTCTTCTGCAAAACACTTAACTCCCATCTAATTGTGAGAAAAACGTCAGACAAGTCTCAATACAGTCACTTACACCAGTAACAGCAGTGACAGTACGGCCATGCCTGACCAGTAGTCCTCAAAATTATCAAAGTCACCCAAAATGAGGAAAGTTTGAGAAACTGTGAAAGCCAAGGGCTAAGTAGACATGACCTCTAACTGTAATATGGTGTCCTTGATGAGACCCAGAAAGAGATAAAAGAGAATAAGTAAATACTAAAAAATCGGGATAAAGTATGAATCAGTTAACACTAATATATCAATAGGGGTCCATTAAATGTAACAAATTTACCATACTAATATGACATGTTAATAATAGACGAAACTGGGTACAGGACTCATGGGAACTCTTGGTATTTCTATTTTCTTTCTGTATATTTAAAATTGTTTGAAAATAAATGTCATTTAAAAATTTAAAACCCTAATGAAACCACGTAACTGGTTGCAACTGTTCTCAGTTCTTTGAGGGCCGACTGTATATATAAAATCCATGAGTTTGTAATGTTCCTAAAATTATCTAAAGTGTTTGTAGGTCTCTGGGGCATGAATTCTTTTTCTGATAATTGGTTTTTTCTCTTTTTTTAAAAAATTTTATTTTGTCGTGGCGCACTCGGGAGAGTGCGCAGGTTCGGATCCTATACAGGACTGGCCGGTGCACTCACTGGCTGAGTGCAGGCCACGAAAAAGACAAAAAAAAAAAAAAAAAAAAAAAAATTTATTTTGTCGATATACAATGTAGTTGATTATTGTGGCCCACTACCGAAAGCTCCCTTCTTCCTCCCTCTCCCCCCTCCCACCCAACAATGTCCTTTCTGTTTCCTTGTCGTATCAACTTCAAGGAACTGTAGTTGTTATGTCTTCTTCCCGCCCCCTGTTTTTTTTTGTGTGTGTCTGTGAATTTATTTATTTATTGTTAGCTCCCACCAATAAGTGAGAACATGTGGTATTTCTCTTTCTGTGCCTGACTCGTTTCACTTAATATAATTCTCTCAAGGTCCATCCATGTTGTTGCAAATGGCAGTATTTCATTCGTTTTTATAGCTGAGTAGTATTCCATTGTGTAGATGTACCACATTTTCCGTATCCACTCATCTGATGATGGACATTTGGGCTGGTTCCAACTCTTGGCTATTGTAAAGAGTGCTGCGGTGAACATTGGGGAACAGGTATACCTTCAACTTGATGATTTCCATTCCTCTGGGTATATTCCCAGCAGTGGGATAGCTGGGTCGTATGGTAGATCTATCTGCAATTGTTTGAGGAACCTCCATACCATTTTCCATAGAGGCTGCACCATTTTGCAGTCCCACCAACAATGGATGAGAGTTCCTTTTTCTCCGCAACCTCGCAAGCATTTACCGTTCAGAGTCTTTTGGATTTTAGCCATCCTAACTGGAGTGAGATTTCATCTCAGTGTGGTTTTGATTTGCATTTCCCGGATGCTGAGTGATGTTGAGCATTTTTTCATATGTCTGTTGGCCATTTGTATATCTTCCTTAGAGAAATGGCTACTTAGCTCTTTTGCCCATTTTTTAATTGGGTTGCTTGTTTTTTTCTTGTAAAGTTGTTTGAGTTCCTTATATATTCTGGATATTAATCCTTTGTCAGATGTATATTTTGCAAATATTTTCTACCACTCTTTTGGTTGTCTTTTAACTCTCTTAATTGTTTCTTTTGCTGTGCAGAAGCTCTTTAGTTTGATATAATCCCATTTGTTTATTTTTCCTTTGGTTGCCTGTGCATTTGGGGTCATATTCATGAAGTCTGTGTCCAGTCCTACTTCCTGAAGTGTTTCTCCTATGTTTTCTTTAAGAAGTTTTATTGTTTCAGGGCATATATTTAATTCTTTAGTCCATTTTGAGTTGATTTTAGTATATGGTAAGAGGTATGAGTCTAGTTTCATTCTCCTGCATATTGATATCCAGTTATCCCAGCACCATTTGCTAAAGAGGCAGTCTCTTCCCCAGTGTATAGGCTTGGTGCCTTTGTCAAAGATCAGATGGCTGTAGGTGTATGGGTTGATTTCTGGATTCTCTATTCTATTCCATTTATCAGTGTGTCTGTTTTTATGCCAGTACCATACTGTTTTGGATATTATAGCTTTGTAGTATAGTTTAAAGTCAGGTAGTGTTATGCCTCCAGCTTTATGTTTTTTGCTCAGCGTTGCTTTGGCTATGCGTGGTCTTTTGTTATTCCATGTAAATGTCTGGATAGTTCTTTCCATTTCTGATAAAAATGTCATTGGAATTTTGATGGGGATTGCATTGAATTTTCACAGTGTTGATTCTTCCAATCCAAGAGCATGGGATATCTTTCCATCTTCTTATATCCTTTCTAATTTCTCTCAGCAGTGGTTTGTACTTCTCGTTATAGAGATTTTTCACATCCTTGGTTAACTCAATTCCTAAGTATTTTATTTTTGGGGGGGTTATTGTAAATGGGCAAGCTTTCTTGATTTCTCTTTCTGCATGTTCACTATTGGAGAATAGAAATGCTACTGATTTTTGTGTGTTGATTTTGTATCCTGCTACTTTGCCGAAATCATTTATCAACTCCAAGAGATTTTTTGTAGAGGCTTTAGGCTGTTCGATATATAGGATCATGTAATCTGCAAACAGGGACAGTTTGACTTCATATTTCCAATCTGGATGCCCTTTATTTTCTTCTCTTCTCTGATTGCTCTGGCTAGTACTTCCAAAACTATGTTGAATAGGAGTGATGAGAGTGGGCATCCTTGTCTAGTTCCTGTTCTCAGAGGAAAAGCTTTCAGCTTTTCCCCATTCAGGATGATATTGGCAGTGGGTTTCTCATATATGGCTTTAATTATGTTGAGATACTTTCCATCTATACCTAACTTATAGAGGGTCTTTGTCACGAATGAGTGTTGAACTTTATCAAATGCTTTTTCAGCATCTATAGAGATGATCATATGGTCCTTGTGTTTGAGTTTATTAATATGGTGTATCACATTTATTGATGTGCGTATGTTGAACCAACCTTGCATCCCTGGGATGAATCCCACTTGATCGTGGTGAATAATTTTACGTATGTGTTGCTGTATTCTGTTGGTAGTATTTTATTGAGGATTTTTGCATCTATATTCATCAAGGATATCAGCCTGTAGTTTTCTTTTTTGGTTATATCTTTACCTGGTTTTGGTATCAGGATGATGTTTGCTTCATAGAATGAATTTGGGAAATCTGCGTCTGTATCAATCTTTTGGAATAGTTTGTGAAGAATCGGTGTCAATTCCTTTTTGAATATTTGGAAAATTCTGCTGTGAATCCATCTGGTCCTGGGCTTTTCTTTGATAGGAGCCTTCTGATAACAGCTTCAATCTCCTTTATTGTTATTGGTCTGTTCAAATTTTCTACGGATCAGTTTTGGGAGCTTGTGTGTGTCCAGAAATTTATCCATTTCCTTCAGATTTTCAAATTTGTTGGCATATAGTTGTTTATAGTAGTCTCAAATGATTCCTTGTATTTCAGATGAATCAGTTGTAATATCGCCTTTTCATTTCTAATTTTTGTTATTTGAATCTTCTCTCTTCTTTTTTTTGTTAGCCATGCTAATGGTTTGTCAATTTTATTTATCTTTTCAAAAAACCAACTTTTTGATTCATTGTTCTTTTGGATTGTTTTTGGGGTTTCAATTTCATTCAGTTCTGCTCTGATCTTAATGATTTCTTTCCGTCTGATAACTTTAGTTTTAGATTGTTCTTGTTTTTCTAGTTCTTTAAGGTGAAGTGTTAGGTTGTTCACTTGCCATCTTTCCATTCTTCTGAGGTGAGCATTTAATGCAATAAATTTCCCCCTTAATACTGCTTTTGCAGTATCCCACAGGTTTTGGTATGATTTATCATTATTTTCATTCATTTCAATAAATTTTTTGATTTCCTGCTTGATTTCTTCTTGGACCCATATGTCATTAAGAAGAATGCTGTTTAATTTCCATGTGTTGTATAGTTTCCAGAATTTCATTTGTTATTGATTTCTAATTTTAATCTATTGTGGTCTGAGAAAATACATGGGATAATTCCAATTTTTTTGAATTCGTTGAGACTTGATTTGTGACCTAATATGTGAGCTATCCTGGGGAATGAGCCATGTGCTGATGAGAAGAATGAATATTCTGAGGTTGTTGGATGGAATGTTCTGTAGATATCTGCCAACTCCAATTGGTCTAGAGTCTTGTTGAGATCTTGTGTTTCTCTGCTGATTCTTTGCCTAGATGATCTGTCCAATATTGACAGTGGGATGTTCAGGTCTCCTGCTATTATGGTATTACTGTCTATTTCCTTCTTTAGGTCTAATAGAGTTTGTTTTATAAATCTGGCTGCTCCAACACTGGGTGCGTACATATTTATGATTGTTATGTCTTCTTGATGGATCGGTCCTTTTATCATTACGTAGTGTCCCTCATTGTCTCTTTTTATGGTTTTTAGTTTAAAGTCTATTTTGTCAGATATAAGAATAGCTACTCCAGCTCGTTTTTCTTTTCTGTTTGCATGGTAAATCTTTTTCCATCCTTTCACTCTTAGTCTATGTGAGTCTTTATGTGTGAGGTGGGTCTCTTGAAGGCAGCATATGTTGGTTCCTCCTTTTTAATCTGGTCATCCAGTCTGTGTCTTTTGATTGGGGAATTTAAACCTTTTACACTAAGAGTTGTTATTGAAAAGTGTTGATTTATTCCTAGCATTTTATTGATTATTGTTTGGTTGTCTTAGGTGTCTTTTGTTCCTTGCTTTCTGATTTACTGTTTGTTTTCTGTGTTTGTTGGTTCCTTAGGTTGTAGATAGCCTTTTTGTTTGTTTGTTTTCTCTTCATGAATGCCATTTTTATTATACTAGTGGGTTTTGATTTTTCCTGGGTTTTTATGGCAGTGGTAGTTATTTTTCAGGAACCAAACCCAGTACTCCCTTGAGAATTTCTTGTAAGGGTGGTCGTGTGGTGGTGAACTCCCGCAGTTTTTGTTTGTCTAAGAAATATACTATTTCCCCTTCATTTCGGAAGGATAGCCTTGCAGGGTAGAGTATTCTTGGCTGACAGTCTCTGTCTTTTAGTATTTTGAATATATCATCTCATTCCTTTCTGGCTTTTAGGATTTGTGATGAAAAGTCTGTTGTTAGCCTGATTGGGGCTCCCTTATTGGTGATTTGATGCTTCTCTCTTGCAGCTTTTAAGATTCTCTTTTTGTCTCTGAGTTTTGCCAATTTGACTATGACATGTCTTGGAGAAGGCCTTTTTGGGTTGAATACGTTTGGAGATCTGTGAGCTTCCTGGATCTGAAGATCTGTGATTTTTCCCATACCTGGTAAGTGTTCTGCTACTATTTTGTTGAATATGTTTTCCATGCAATCTTCTTTTTCCTCCCCTTCTGGAATACCCATGACTCAGATATTTGAGCACTTAAGGTTGTCTGATATCTCTCTCAGATTTTCTTCAATGACTTTGATTCTTTTTTCTTTGTTTTTTTTTTTTTTGTCTGATTGTGTTATTTCAAACAGTCCATCTTCAAGTTCAGAGGTTCTCTCTTCAACTTCCGCAAGCCTGCTGGGTAACCTCTCTGTTCTGTTTTTTATTTCGCTGAATAACTTCTTCAGTTCGGCAAGTTCTGCTACATTTTTTTTCAGGGCATTGATTTCCTTGTACATTTCCTCTTTCAGATCCTGTATACTTTTCCTCATTTCATCGTGATGTCTAGCTGAGTTTTCTTGTATCTCATTCAGTTTCCTTAGAATTATCACTCGAAATTCCTTGTCAGTCATTTCAAGGGCTTCTTGTTCTATAGGATCTAGAGCTTGAGAGTTATTATCCTTTGATGGTGTACTTTCTTGATTTTTCATATTTCTGGTATCTTTTCTTTGATGTTTATTCATTGTGGCAGGGGGTTTCACAGTCCACAGGTTTGACACTATTGACTGACTAAGATGTTGCTGTGGTTGCCAATTTGGTATGGCTACCTCCGTGACTGCTCAGTTGGCCACTAGTGGTTTGCGTGTGTGGTTGCCTCGGGTCTTGGGCCTCTCCGGGGAGCCACCTCTCTGGTCAGCTTGGACTCTGCCGTGCTGCTGGATCATGGGGCGGTACCACAGGGTGTGTGGTCTCTGCTGAGCTTCCACCTCCCGTGCTGGTCTCTCCGTGTTCTGTGCGCTCTGGCCTGGGCTGCTGGGATGTGCTGAGGCACCGCAGAGCATATGATCTCTGCAGAGTTTCCCTTCCCCTGCAGGATGTCTCCCTGTTCTGCGTGCGCTAGGGCGGGCTTGGGATGGGGCCGGGTGGTGGCGGTGAGGCCTACCTGCTGTTGGATCGTGTGGCGGCAGCCCCCCCACAGGGTGTGTGGACTCTACGGAGCCTCTATCTCCCCTGCTGGACGTCTCTGTGCTTAGTACAGAATGGGCTTGGCTGGTGGATGGCGCGGCAGCAGTGCAGTCCCTGTGGAGTTCCCACCTCCCCTGCTGGATGTCTCCCTGCTCCGAGTGCAGTAGGCCAGGCTAGGAATGGAGCCGGGTGCCTGCATTGAAGCCTACTTGCTGGATCATGCAGTGGCAGCCCCACAGGGTGTGTGGTTTCTGCAGAGCCTCTGCCTCCCCTGCCAGACGTCTCCCCACTCTGTGCGCACTGGGCTGGGCTGGGAATGGAGCCGGGTGGCGGCGGTGAAGCCTACCTGTTGGATCATGCGACGGTGGCCCCACAAGGCATGTGGTCTCCATGGAGCTTCTGCTTCCCCGCGGAGCTTCTGCTTCTGCTTCTGCTTATTCATCAGTTTAAGTCAGTTGATTTGTGGGAGAGATTGATGCTAAGGGCCGTCTATTCTTCCATCTTGACCGGAAGTCCCTTTTTCTGATAATTGATAAATGAAAAGAAACAAAGATTTATCTGTTCTTACCTAACATACTGTGATATAATGTAACATCAATTAATGGAAAAAACAATCTTGTATTAATACTAAAAGCATATTTACAAAGTTTGCCAGAAAAAAAAAAGAATAAGGCAAAAAAAAAAAAAAAGAAAGAAAGAATAAGGGCACAAGACTAAAATTCAAAATTCACCATTTTTCAGTTCCCAACGAAGGGATGCAATTTTCGACACATTGATGAATGCCCAAACTAATAAGAAATGGTTGATGGATGGAGCATATTCATATCACCTCTATGCACTGATTAACTTTAGCATGACTAAAAGCCTGAAAATAACACATGTGAATCATAATATGCTGGGGAGGTAGGTACAGAGATCTATTTCTGAAATTCTTTTTTCCAAAAATAAACCAAAAAAGAATATTAACTTAATCAGTTCTCTAGATACAACTACCAGCTTTAAGAACATGAATGACTGAATTTTATGTTAATTGATAACGTAAGCAAACAATTAGACAAAATCTGATGTAGGCAATTCAGAAAAAATGGAACAGTTTTTAGAACAAATAATCGTTATGTTGAAAATCGGAGGGAGAATCATTACATATTAAGTGAAACATAATGTATGCTGTTATGGACTAAACATTTCTGTCCTTCCCCCAATTTATAGTCATCCATTGCTTAAAAAGAATATATTCTGAGAAATGCATCATTAGGGAATTTTGTCATTGTGTGGATGTGATAGAATGTATTTACACAAACCTAGATGTTATAGCCTACTACACACCCAGGCTATATGGTATTACTATTACAATCTTATGGGATCACCTTCATATACGTATGTGGTCTGTCCTTGAACAAAGTGTTATGTGCGGCATGACTGTATTTTTGATCTGCAGTTGGTTGAAAAAATGAAGAAAGTTTAAGAGAGCTAGAAGACAACCAGTGCACAAACATTCAAATCATGGGTGTTCCAGAAGGGGAGGAGAAAGGAAAAACAAAGCAACAAAGGCACGGAAAACCTATTCAGTGAAATAATAACAGAACACTTCCCAGGTATACAGAGAGACACAGATGTTCAGATCCAGGAGGCTTAAAGGTCCCCAAACAGATTCAACCCAAAAAGATCCTCTCTCTGCTTTTTAAACTTTACGTACCCTGTAGTTACCAATTCTGCATGTAGTAGCAGAAATAAGTGTTAAACTGAACCAACTTGATGCGAGGAACTCTCTGCAGGTCTTGTTTTCCAAAGAAAAGTATTGTTTAGAGGAACAAAATTATAAGCCTTCCTTGGCCGGTTGTTTGAAAAGTAACTCAGAACACCGCTTGTGAATGGAAATGTAGTGCCAGAGTCACATTCTTTTCAAGAGGTTGTAACAAATACAGACGAGTTAAAAGGAAAACACAAAGAAACAAACAAAACATATAACCAAAAACCAGACACCTTGTATGCCTGGCTGGGTCACCAGACCCCCTCACACACAGGTCCATGAGCTAGGTAATTGGGAAAGATCCCAGGAGCCATTGGGAGATAACAAAAGCTCAGTCCTCAGCTTCCTCAGCAGCAGCGGTGGTGGCCTCCCACGGGGTTCTGGGGTCCCTGGCAGCAACAGCTTGCAGGAGTAGCCACCAGCAGCGGTAGCAACCTCCCCATGGTCTGCCCCCCAAGGGCATCACGGGGGTTGGGGGCACCATGGAGAAGAGCCACTTGTCCTTTTTACTTAAGTCCATAACACAGGACACCTGGGTGCAAGTCAGACAACCCAGGAACACCTGAGTGCACATGCACAATTGCATTAGACAATAACCAAGGAACACATAGGAGCACGTGCATGTTTACATCAAATGCTTGGCAAGATTCTGAACATCTGAGGGGCCCTGAGCATCTTCCTCCACTTTCCCTACACCCAGTTTCTCCTAATGTTAACATCTTATTTTACTATGGAACATTTGCCAAAACTAAGAAACCAACATTAACACATTACTATTAACTGAACTGTAGACTTCATATACTAATGTGCTTTACTCTAAATGTGCTTTAGGGGCTGGCCCATGGCTCACATGGGAGAGTGTGGGGCTGATAACACCAAGGTCATGGGTTCCGATCCCTATATAAGGATGGCCGGTTAGCTTACTTCGGAGAGTGTGGTGCTAACAACCCAAGTCAAGGGTTAAGATCTCTCACTGGTTAAATAAATCAATAAATGTGTTTTGTACCTCAAATTATATTAACAGCAAATATTTTCATGTTGTCTTATCCATGCCTAGTGTGTTTTTTTAAAGAATAAACTAAATTTGAAATTTTAGATTTATACAAAAGTTGAAAAGAGTTTATAAAAACTGACATGTCGGTTTCCAGTTTCAGATTCAGTATGCCATACTGCGATCATGTCTTTTAGTTTTCTCTGGTCTGTAAAACTTTCCGTGTTTTCTTGTTTTTGTCCATTGTGAGAAGTAGTGGTCAAGTTTTTTGTAAACTATTCCTGTGCTTTTTATGATTAAACTTGAGTTATGGGTTTTGGGAAAGAACACCATAGAAGTAAAGTCGCCTTCCCCTAACATCATAGCAGAGGACACATGATATAAATATGAATGACCACTCTGGTGATGTTAATTTTGACCTTTTGGTTAGGGTAGGATAGCAAGTATAGCATTTGCCAGCTTTCTTCACTGAAAAATTACTATTTTTTACCCTTTCCAGACTCTGTTCTTTGGATGAGAGTTACTAAGTTCTTCCCACACTCAAAGTGGTGAGGATTTAAGGTCCGCTTTCTGGACAGGGCATTCTCTACTCATTTGGAATTCTTCTGGTATGAAGATTTGCCCCTCCTCTCTGTTGTTTTAACTAATTCGATCATTTTTTCTAAATCTCAGCTACCTCTGCTTTATTATATCAATCCCAGGGGTCCTTCTCTGATGAGGATTTTTCTTCCTGGTTCAACTGCTTCTCTCGGAGCCTGGGCCTGCATCTGCCTACAGGAAATGAGAAGAAGTCTGCTTATAAAAGGGATGGCTTCTTTGTGTAAACCTCATTTTGAGTGTGTAGAAGAATGGGGTCACTTCTCTGTTCCTGATCATGCCCTAGTCCAGTCTTGCCCAGGGAACTAGTCATGCCATTCCCAGTCCCTGTATGGTTTAGCCTGACTGCAGTGGTCTTAGCCATTGTGGTCATCAGCATTATGGGTATATCTTCCATGACCTGGCCTAGTGGTCAGCAGAAATCTTCTAACCCCCATTTCTTTATGACATGGAGTAACAGTTTGTAATATGGTTTGGGGGGGGATGCTGTCTTAACCCAGTTTTGAGGCCATGGCTAGAGGCCTTTTAGTTCTCCTTCTTGTACAACAGATGAAATCCATACCCCATCCATTTCCCTTACTGAACTTCCACACTCACAGATCACTATGCACATATCCCAACTACCCCAGGGCCAGATACCAAACAACTAGGGACAGCCCCTATGCACTTGAGCCCACAGAATTAATCAAATTAGGATCAATCCATTCTTGTGAGGGTATGGTCCTTACAATCTAACCACCTCTCCAAGGCCCCACCTTTCACTACCACAGTAGGATTTCCCACCCTCAACTATTACAGTGGGTATTAAGCTTCAATGACCTTGGGGGGCCATTCAGTCCACTGCAGTGGGTATACTGTGTGTTTAATGGATAGAGAAATTGTATCTCCAGAGAAAAAATATCTGTGATGTATTAATTATGATGAATTATTATCTCTCTTGGAATTAGGCCATGTCTATTTGAGGAAAAATGAACATTATATTAGCATGATTGTGGGTTTCAGACAAAAAAAGATCCGGGACTCAGCAGTTTACAAGTCAGATGTATCTTCCCAGTTCTCTGTTTAAGAAAATACTTTAATATCACCCTAAGCTCACAAAAAATGTATTTAAATTTATTTAATGCACAACTTTTCCATGTCTTCTGGATGCCATTTTAAATATTTGTCTTCTTAAAGAATATTTCAATAATTTTTATGTTGTTCCTAGTAGAGTTTCAGTTAATCCTCCTTCGTTATTAATCACTTATATGGTATGTAATTAATAATAATAATTTAACCTCTATCTTCCAGTGTTTTAGCTCTCGTACATGTTTCAAAACCCATTGCTAAGCCCACCATATAATGGTTCAAGGACTTCTGTGAGTGCTGTCATTCTATTCTCGTTTTAGGATAAGGACAGACGCATCTTCTGTCAGTCTGATAATATTGAGACATTCTTGCTCCAGTAAATCCAACACTTTGTCTTGGATAATCTTTCTTATAGGAGTCAGTGGTAGTTAGTGTATTATCATCTATATGCATCTCTAAGTATATAGTCATAGGTAATATTGGCTTATAAAATAAATTTAAAAACAATTATATAATTGCCACAGTCACAATTATATTGAAGATAACCATTTAAATTGGCAAAGGACATCAGCAAAAGTAAGTACAAAAGGTGAGGCCATTAAGAGCAAAACTGACTGGCTTTCTTCATGTGGCATCATGGTTGAGATGTGTCTTTGAAGCCACACAACACAGGTTCACTTCTGATGATGCCGCTTACTGGGAAGTGAGTTGGAACAGTGTTTAGACACTTGACCTAGGGCCTCCTCATCTGTAAAAGAAGAACAGCAACAAGATTTACCTGAGAGTTGAAGATTCAATCAGCTGTTACATATAAAACGTTAATAACAGTAACAGTGACTGTTACTTTAAGCGTCATACAAGGCATAATATCCAAATTTACAACATCACTTAGTAATGGAAAATATATTTAATAACTTTCTGAAGGAGAATAGTGAATTTCATTTGTCATGACAAAAGTAGCAGAAATCTCATGTTTCCCTCCAGGTCTCTCTTGCTCTGAATATGAATATTAGTATCCGGAAGCGGCGGAATGGCATCCAGGGACTTGACAATAGAGAATACCTCCTTATTAAAAACTATAGTTGAAATCTTGGGAATTTCTTTCTTTATCATTGTGTCATCATTTACTTCACTGAATGCAGTTTAAAGCCCACGGATTTGAATCTCAGGCATCTGATTTTTGGCAATATTCTGACGCTCCTCTCTAAAGGTGTCCCCCACACAAAGACAGCTTTTGGGTTGAAATATTTCCTCAGTGATTTTGGAGGCAAAATTCTATGTTCACAGGGTGGCCAGGAGTGTGTCCTTTGGCACCATCTGTCTGTTGAGTATCTTCGAGGCCATCAGGATCAGCCCCAGAAACTCCATGTGGACAGAAATTGAGGTAAAACACCCAAGTACGCTGGCTTCTGCCTTTGCCTGTGCCGGATTTTGTACATTCTTATAAATATAGTGGTTTTATATAAGTCTGATAAATGGAGTGCTAAGAAACCATGAAGCAGAAGGATATGGGATACTGTTCTAATTCACTTCTTGAGAAAATACCACCCACATTATTGGCAGCTTTTTTAACCTCTCCTAATGTTTTATATTTTGGACTCGTGATTTTGGCCAGTGGGTACATGGTTTTCATCCTGTAAGGACACAAGCAGCAGGTCCAACACACTCATAGGAACAACTTCCCAAACAGATCCTCTCCTGGGACCAGAGCTGGCCAAAGATTCCTTGCCTGGGTGGGCACTTTTGTATCTCTCTACACTCTTTCCTCCATCTCTGTGATTTATAGGGTGACTTTTGATGATCTCAGTTGGTGGCTGCTTAACATCACTTTACTAATTCATTTATGTTTCCCAGCTCTCAGTCCCTTTGTTCACTGTATTTAACCAGTACTCCTCAAAGCTGTCAAAGTTATCAAAAACAGGAAAAGTCGGAAAACTGTTAGAGCCAAGAGGAACATAAAGAGACACGATGACTACATGTAATGTGGTAACCTGGATGGAATCCAGGGAGACGAAAAAGATATTAGGTAATAACTGAGGAAATCAGAATAAAGTATGCATTAGTTAATAGTAATACATCAATAGTGGTTCATGAATTATAAAATAAAATTCCATACTAGTATAACATGCTAATAATAGGAAACATTTGGTGTATGGTATATGGGAACTCTAAACTATCTCTGAACTTTTTTTCTGTAAATCTAGTATTGTTCTAAAAATAAAACTCAGTCTTTTTAAAAAAAATAACTAATAATTTGCACAACTTAATGAATATTGACATGGAAACCCAGATGAACTGGAAACTTCTTAGGAAAGGGTACTCTGCCAATATTGACAGTAGTAGAAATAGACCATCTAAACAGAACATAAGATAAAACATATAAGATTATTTAACAGAGAAATTCTACCAATCTTTTAAATACATAAAAATCAATGAAGCTTGAAATATTCAAAGATCATTGAAGATACAGGAAAACTCAAAATACTTTTCTACTTGAATAGAATATTCATACCAAGGCCATATAAATATTACTGCAAATAAAGTTATTAAGGACAGGAAAACACCAAAGAGGTTTTTTCCTACTCTCACACACCACTCATGCAAGCAAGCAATTCTCCAGCAGACACCTGCTGGGTTTCCCTAACTCAATTCAATTCTGGCACTATTTCTTTGGAGGCAGTGTCGGATCTCACAGATTAAGGACTCAGTCCCACAGACTGCCCCCACTTCAGATGCCAATCTCAAGCTCCAAATTTTGACCCCTGCTTTGGACCTATCAGCTATAAATCAGGGTTCCCATGACCCCCTCCCTGGGCTGAATTAATTTGCTAAGAGAAGCTCACAAAACTCAGGGGAACAGTTTACTTATGTTTACCCATTTATTATAAATAATATTATAAAGGATACAGAAGAAAAAGACACATAGGGTGAGGAATGGGGACATGAGCATCCATGACAGAGCATGGGAGTGCCACCCCCAGGCACCTCCATGTGTTCAGCTATCCTGAAGCTCTCAAAACCCAGTCCTGTTGGGTTTTAATGAAAGCTCATTGTGTAGGCATCATTGATTAAAGCATTGGCAAACAACTTAACCTTCAGCTCCTCTCTCCCCTCCCTGGAGGTAGGGAGGTGGGGCTGAAAGTTCCAACCCTCTAATCACAGGGTTGGTTCCCCTGGCAGCCAGCTTCCATTCTGAGGAGATTCCCAATCACTCTGGAGATTCCAAGGGTTTTAGAAGCTGTGTGCCGTGAAATGGGGTCAAAACCAAGTATATACAGACATGCATGGGAATGCATGATGGGAATACATTCTGAGAAGTGTGTTGTCAGGCGATCTCATCCTTGTGCAAACATCACAGAGTGCACTTACACAAACCTCGATGGTACAGCCTACTACACACCTAGGCTAAATGGTATGGCCTATTGCTCCAAGGCTACAAACCTGTACAGCATAGTACTATCCCGAATACTGTAGGCGATTATAACACAGTGGTATTTGTGAACCTAACACATGTAAACATAAAAACGGTACAGTAAAAATATGGCATAAAAATAAAAAATGGTACACCTGTATGAGGACAGTTACCATAAATGGAGCTTACAGGACTGGAAGTTGATCAAAGCGAGCGAGTGAGTGAGTGAGTGGTGAGTAAATGTGAAGGCCTAGCACATTACTGCACGTTACTGTAGACTTTACAAACACTTTATACTTTGGCTACACTAAATTTCTTTTTAAGAAATAAATTGTGCTATGACGTTACAGCAGCTATGACTGTTGACTGTCAAAGTCACTAGGCAATAAGAAATTTTCAGCTCCATTATAACCTTAATGGGACCACCATTGGATACACGGTCCATTATTTACCTAAATGCTGTTATGCAGTACATGACTGTATATCTTATTATAAATTAGAATATTATAAAAGTATTACAAAAATACTTGTGTCTGCATATTCATAGGAAGATCTTAGTAAAATGTTATTAAACAGTTTGCACTCAGTGAGATCATTTGAAAACATTAATATTAATGACATTATTTCCTCTTCAGAATGAACATACACAATGGGTGAATTAGTCCATTTTTGCTGCTTACAACACAAATACCTGGAACTGGGTAATTTATATAGAAGCAATATTTATTGCTTATACTTTCAGAGACTGGGAAGTCCAAAGTCCAGGGAACACATCTGGTGAGGGCCTTGTTCTTGGTGGTGACTCTAGCTATGCAGGGTGTCACATGGTGGATGGCTTGAGTGAAAGAGCTAAGCCTTTCAGTTGTTCTCCTTTTAAAGCCATCAGAATCATGCCCATGACCACAATTAAACCATCAATAGATTAATCCATTCAGTAGGGCATGGCCCTTACAATCTAATCAATTCTTAAAGGCCTCACCTTTCAATTACCATAAAAGGATTTCTCACCCTCTTAACACTGTCAATGGGGATTAAGTTTCAGTGAGCTTTGGGGGGATACTCAACCCACAATAATGGGATTTTATAAACTAACATCTTCATATATTCATTCACCTCTATGATATTTTGTTTATTTGTACTTAAGATCACTCCACTGCAACTGAACTAAACTCCACCTAAACTTTGGTTTGGATGTTGAGAATGATGATGCCATATAGCGAAGTGTTACGAAAATGTTTATAGAATGAGGAGGGAAAGGTGTCTGGCTTGGGTGATTACTGGGTTGTGCTGCAGCAGTGGTATTTGGATGTGGTTTAAACTTCCTGCAGGTGCCAAAGAATAGATCACTTGTGGTGGCTGGCCAGATAATTGGTTAGAGCATAGTGCTGTAGAACCAAGGTCAAGGGTTCGGATCCCTGAACCAGCCAGCCAAAACATATATATGGAGAGAGAGCACTTGGACTTATCAGCCTGCCCGTATGGGCAGAATAGGAAGGGAGAGTGGTGAGGTGCAAAAGTTGTTAATGATTTTCAAAAAATTGACTTAGACCCTGTAGTACATTCTGCATGTTTACTCTTGAAAATCCTCACTCCTTGTTTGGGCAAGAACCCAATTTTCTTCATCCTAACAGCTTCCCACGTTCCTTTTCTTGTCGTGCACATAGGTCTCATTGCACAGTATGACTACCGAGAATATTTGTGTAATACAGTTTAGATAAAATGCCCCAAATATTTTTACAGTGGTTCAATGAAAACTGATCTGTGGATATGTTTTTTGGATAACAAGACTAATTTTACTAGAATAGTATTTTTGCAAAGGGTATAAAATGTTAATTTCAGATTATGGTATTAAGCAATATATTACATGGTTCACTTTGAACTGTAGTAAAATTCCTGTTTCTTTTTGTATACTTATCGTTTTACCGTGTTTTTTCCTTCCGTACGTTGTAATCCAGATTATGCATTTAATTTACATTTCCTCCCTGTGTTACTCCAGTGAAAAGTTTAGGGGATACATAAATAATGGTGTTGTTTGGAAACAAAATGTGACAAGAATGCACAAAAGGCAACGGCAGTTACAACGTAGTTGCTCTTTAAAAATGAAATAGGAGTATTCCTTTAAGTCTTTAATACAAGATGGTGATCTGAAGTCTCTTACTGTGGGTATGGCCTAAAATTTGGTCTTTGATAATCAAATTGTTGGAGTGAGCAGAACTGAAACCATGTTGGGACCCAAAACTGCATGAGCTCTAGAAGATTTTAAAAGACAGATTTATTCTTAGTATACATTTATCTGAGTTCCATCTTCTCCCGTGATTATTTGATATTTTGAACCTTGGTTATGGGGCAACATGACATTATTTACATAAATGTAAAGTTGTTTCCCAGCCAGCCTGTAGCTGCAGGCTTGCTACCACACACATACTATCCAGACCCTGAGAAATCCAGAAAGACATCAATAAAGCTACGTGGATTTCTCCCCACAGCCGGACCCCAAAATAACATCAATGGGAACAGAAACCAGATAGAGCCTTGGTCAAACCGTGTACCAGGCTGCCTGCATGGAGCCCCAACAGCTCACATCCCCCTCCTTCCTGCTCTTCATTTCACACATTCCATTCCCACAATCCTCTCTTTAAAAAATCCTCTGAGTCTTTGAGATGGCTTTAGCCTGGCCATTCTCCTTCAGGTTTACCAGAGAGATGGGTTAGCCGACCACCTCTCCTCAGGTCACCAGTATTTCTGAATTAAAGCTGACTTCCACTTTTTTCACCAACATTTGATTTGGGGGTCATTTGTTTTTGTTTGAGGGCAAGCAGCTGGACTTGGGTTCAGTAACAGTGTGTGGAGATTAAGCAGCAACTGGTAATGTAAATGAAAACATAATGATAAGAAAGGTAGAAACTCTTCAATATTTCAACATAGTATTCTACATGGAGATAATCTCCATTATAGAATCCCTGGTGGCCATTCTGCCACTTCCCCCTGGCGTGTTCCTATTCACAGCTGAAGATCTTGCAGGGAAACATGATGTTCGTTCTGCTTTTACCATAGGAACTGATGCTCAATATCCTCCCCTTAGACTTGTTCCCATCTAAAATATTTAAAAAATATATTTTCCTTTCCTAAGTGATTTGTTTTGATTGCATATATATTTTCCTTTATATCAATCACACTTAGAGTAAGAGTCACTGTTATTAATGCCTTATGTATAATAACTGATTATAACTTCAACTCTTAAGTATTGATGCTCTTTTTATTTCACAGATGAGGAAACCTAGAACAAAACAGGTTAAAAGATTAATGCAATTACATCTCAGTAAGTAGCTTATTCAGCATTAAATTCAGATTTGCTGCCTGCAAAGAGTCTCTTACCTATGGTGCTGCATTTCAAGTCTATTTATTTCTGTCCTTCTACTACTCAATACCTGCATTTATTTTGTTTTTGTCTCTTGCCATTTTTGAATGGTTTATATATCATTGTGATAGTGGTTTTTATTATTCCTGTACTTTTATTTCATAGGCTAGTATGAACTATTAATACTCAAATGAACCATAGATGCACTGATTACCACATTATCCTACAAGAAAAATTACCCACGATGAAATTGGATTTATTGACCCAAGAATGGTTCACTCTTATCATGGAGATAGAAGACAGATTTCCATGAAGCCAGGCATGAGAATAAATTGATACCAGCTGTGAAATAATTGCACAATACCATGGGGAGCTAAATATATAATCTGAAACATGAGAAAGAGGTAAAATATTTTAGAGAAAAGACCAGAGTATTTTTGACTGCAGATTATGTATTTATTTCTTTATTGATGGAGACTGCTATGGTCTGAATTTTGGTGTCTTCCCAAAATTCTTAAATTGGAACTTAATTCCCAATGTGATGTAAGCCATGGGGCCTTTAGAATGTAATTAGGTTGTGAGGGTGGGGCATTCATGAATCCCATTAGTTCCCTTTAAAAAAAAAAGGCTGAAGGGAGTGTGTTTACCACTTCTGGCATGTGAGGGCACAGCTAGAAGATGTCATTCAGCTATGAGGAATGGGCCCTTGCAAAGCACCAAATCTGCCACTGCCTTGGTGTTGGACTTCCCAGCCTCTAGAACTTTGAGAAATAAATTCCTGATGCTTATAAATTACCCAGCCTAAGGTACTGTGTTATAGCAGCCAAAATGGACCAACTCAAAATAGACTCAAATTTAAGACATATATGGAAATTACACCCTGGTGGTATGGAATTTTGTGCATTAAATAAATTGAAATTTTAGTACATTTATAGTTGTGAAATTATTCCCACATCCTACCTTTAGAAAAATTTTATTAGCTCTCCCCAAAAAGAAATTGTTTCTTGATCAAACCACTAAAATATCATGTGATATATTTGAAGATGGATACTTCTGGAGCACGTGCTTTTTTCCCTTCTTGGTATAAAACCCATATTGAGGACATTAACTCTTCCTAGAATACTTCTGTGAACACAAGAGGGAAATTATTCTCAACATAATTAACAATCAATGTTTTCTGCTTAAATGCAATTATTGTGTACATCAAGCATACTGTATGACCAGCATTAGAAAACAAACATATTCCACCAATTTCACTCACACACAATTTCTGTGTATAATTAGATCTCTATATCAGTTCAATTATTTATCACTATATGCATTGAATAAGTACATCATGTACATGGAGGTTTAATAGCATTTACTATACGATCAGATGTGGTGTTCTGAATGAGCAAGCTGACAAAGTCCTTGCTATTCTAGGGAAGCCAGCAAGGCTGGCGTTCCTGTTGACTACTTCCCCCTTCTCCTTCCCTTTGAGGTCTGACCTTTGATTGAACCCAGGACCCTGTAAGCTTTGTAAATGAGAAACTTATGTTCATATTTTGTTGACAAGTAGTTAGCTATGAATCTTCAAGCCCTGTGACAGCTGAAAAATGTTTTATTCTGCAAATAGCTTGGTATCAGATATAATTAATTTAATCAGTACAGTTTGTTATTTTCACTGGCTTATAAAAAGGAACCAAAAATAAACTGAGACACCTTACAGGTCAGCAGCCTGCAAGGTATTCCTGATCCCATAAGATAAATTGTGTCTGTCTTCATTTCACACTTTTTCCCCTTGGGATACTGGTCAACAAGAATCAGACTCTTGATTACCAGATAAACCAGAGTTAAAACCATAGGTAAATTTAAGATTATATTAACTGCTGCATAGATAAAACATCAACAATCACCACTGGGGAGAATTGTCTTAAATTATACTATCGGCACTTGGGGATTGGTGTGGTGTTAGGACCTCTAGTCCATTTCTACCACCAAAGGAATCCCTTTGTTCAGATGTGAGCATTCACACCAAGTCCTGATACATCTTTCTCTCTTACTGACTCTGTCTCATAGATTGAAATAGAAAAAAACTCATCTGACTCCTTCCCACTCCCAGAACTGAGGGCTTGGTGTGACATACGAGTAGGGAATTGGAGGGGGAAGGCAGACAGTCCCTGAGATATATTTGTGATCCTGAGATATCACATCACAGAACAGCAATTATAAATTCAACAGTAGTAACAATGACAGTATGTGCTTGATGAGCTGAGAATATTTCTTTTTTCTTTTTTTTTTTTTTCGTGACCGGCACTCAGCCAGTGAGTGCACCGGCCATTCCTATATAGGATCCGAACCGGCGGCGGTTGCCGCGCTCCCAGCGCCGCACTCTCCCGAGTGCGCCACGGGCTCGGCCCTGAGCTGAGAATATTTCTGAAAACCTTTGTCTCCCCAGCCAGTTATCACAAACAATCATGAGTTCCTAATAAACATCACTGTAGACATTTAGAGTGTTTGATAGAAGCTCTTCATTTCTATGATTTCTGAAGGCAGACGGGGTTCACCTGAAGGGAGCAAGACATGCTGAGTTCTCACACTTGGATAATGATGCTGAAAAATCTTTTTATTTTCCTATTTGCTCTAGGCGTCTGCTTCAGTGAACCGTCTCTTCATGTTTTTGCCCTTTACTATTATTATTTATTATTTGACTTTCATAGCTCTACACTTCTGATATTCTACATATCAGTCCTTTCTCAGATATGGAATTGGGAAATGCTTTCTTCTATTCTGTAGTTTTTCTTTTCACAGTCTGAACAAGATTTTTCACAGACCAAAGATTTTTGCTTTGATGAAGTCCTGTTTATTGATTTTTTAATTTATATACTCATGCTTTTGATGTCACGCGTAAGAATTCTTTACAGACCAGAGTGCCTAAGGATTTTACTCTTTTTTCTAAATCCCTTATAGATTAATGATTTATACCTTTACATTTTACATTTAAAACTGTGATCAATTGTGAGCTAATATCTGTATGGGTGTGAAGTTTAGTGAAGATACTGTTATTTTTTCTTGCATGGATATTCAATGGTCAGAACCATTTTTTAAAAAATCCTTTCTTCATTTAAATATCATGGTACATTTTTCAAATATCAGTTGGAAGTAATTGTATGTGGCTATTTCCCAATCCTCTATGCTGTTCCACTGGTCTATATATCTCTCACCCCACACTACCATGCCGTCTTGATTATGTTTACTGTATTAGAATTCTTGGAATGAAGTGCATGGATTCCAACCACTTTTTTCTTCTTTTTCAGATGTTTTAACTATTCTAGTTCCTTTGCCATTCCACGTAAATTTTAGGATAATCTTGCCTGTCCCTACAAAAATATCTTGATAAGAAATGCATTAACCTGTGTTCTAATTTAGGGTAATTTGACACTTTTTCTAGGATGAGTCTTCCAATAAATGGATAGAGTGTGTCCATTTAGTTGCATGGTCTTTGATTTCTTTACCAGAATTGTGTTGTTTTCAGCATAAATGTTCTCTCCACATTTTGTTAGACTTAATTTATATAGAAATTGAATATATTTAAGCTGTAGGAATTTTTTTTTTCAGAAAAAGATGACCTGTAATGGGACCTTAACCCTTGATTTGCTGTCGTCAACACCACAATCTGCAAAGTGAGCCACAGGCTGGCCCCAACTTGATATTTATATATATACTTTCTGAATAATTACCACAGTCAAGTTCATTAACACATTTATCATCTGACATAGTTACTTTTTTTTGTGGGGATAACATTTAATATCCACTCTCTTAGCAAATTTCAAGCATAGTATACAGTATTATTAACTACAGTCACCATATGGTACATTAGAAATCTGAAATTTGTTCTTCTTGCTTAAGTGAAACTTTGTACCCTTTGACAAATATCTTCCCATTTCCACCTCCCAGTCCCTGACAACACCATCCTACTCTGTGCTTCTATGAGTATGACTACATTACTTTCCCAGTGTAATTGAGATCATGCAGTATTTTTCTTTCTGTGTCTGGCTTATTTCACTTTACGAAATGTCCTCCAGATTCATTGATGTTGTTGCAAATGGCAAGATTTCCCTCTTTTTAAGGCTGAAACATGTTCTATTGTATATCTATACAGCACATTTTATACCCATTCATCCATTCACATCCACTAAAAGGGTTTCCATTCGATACATTTTGGATTTGTTGGTCCCTCTCAAAGCTCATGTTGAAATCTGATCCCCAATGTGGCTGTGTTGGAGGTCATGGGGGTGGATCCCTGATGAATAGACTAATGTCATCTCTGAAGGGGGGCAGTGAGTAGCTCTCACAGGAATGGAATAGTTCCCACGACAGATGGTTGTCAAAAGGAGGCTGCAATTTCCACCTCTCTCTCTTGCTTCCTCCCGCCAAGTGATCTGGCACCAACTGGGTGCCCTGCCATTTTCTTCCATGAATGGAAGCAGCCTGAGACCTGCTCGAGATGCAACTATCCCAGAAACAAGAGCCAAATAAACCCATTTTCTGTATAAATTACCCAGTCTTAGGTATTCCGTTATAGCAACATAAAAATGAACTGAGAAATGCCCTCACTCATCTAATGCCAAAGGATGGACACGGAGACACAAGATACAGGGAAGTGAGAATTTAATTACACGCTTGCAAGGTTCAGGTGTCTGAAGGACAGGCACACGGAAAAGGGCTGTAACAAGCAATTTATTTCCTGGTACACAAGTCCCTCCCCCACCTCCTCATTGGCTGTGAGTACTATGGGGTGCACAATCTTCACGGACAGTACCTAAAATTTATTACCCCCTTGTAAGGAATTCCCTTGTCTGGGGGCTCAGGACAAGCCCACAAATAAAGGCCCACCTGAAGAGCTCTGTGAAGGCAGAAACAGCAGGGAATGAAGAAAACAATGGGTGCTAGTAACTAATTACCATCTCAAGGAGAGCCTTATCTGTTTAGAGACCCTCTGGGAAAATGAAGAAAACAAAATGGGCTAGGAACTAATTACCATTTCAATAAAGCATCCTCAGATAAGTCATTTCTGAAAATGAAACAGATTATTTTCTTACATGCCATTTCTTGGCTATTGTGAATAATGCTGCAGTAAACATGGGAATACAGGTATCTCACTGGTATACTTATTTTATTTACTTTGGACATTGATAGAGTTTTGATTTGTTGTCCCTGCCACAACTTGTGGAAATCCGATCCCCAATGTAGCAGTGTCAGGAGCTGTTTGAGTCATGGGGCAGATCCCTCATGAATGGATTAATGCTCTCCCTGAGGGGGAGGAGTCCTGAGTGAGTCCTCCCTCTGTTAGTTCCCATGAGAGCTGGTTGTTTAAAAGACCCTGGCACCTCCCCCCTCTTCCTTCCTCTTGCCACCTGACCTGCCATGAGTAGAAGCAGCCTGAGGCCTGCTCCAGATGCAGCTGTCCTAGAATCATAAGCAGAATAAAACTGTGTTCTTTATAAATTACCCAGTTTCTGGTATTCTGTTACAGCAACATAAAAATGGACTAATACAGATATATACCAAGAAGTGGGATTGCTGGATTATATGGTAGTTCTATTTGTACTGATTTACATTCCCATCAAGATTGTACAGGGTTCCCTTTTCCCTATATTCTCACCCATGCTTACTGTCTTTTTTTTTTTTTTATTGAATCAAAATCAATTATACATATTTTGGGGGTTGAACATTGAGATATGTTGATCAAATCAATATTACTAGCATATGTATTGTTAGAAATCATAATTAATCTTTATGCCCCTTATCCAATCTCTCCCCATCCCCCATTCCCTCCCCCTCCCTGTCTTTTGTTTTTTTGATATTAGCCATTCTAACATGTATGAGGAAGTATTGTGGTTTTGAGTTGTGTTTCCCTGGTGATTAGTGATGCTGAGCATGTTTTCATATACCTGGTGGCCACTTGTATTTCTTCAGACAAATATCTATTTAAGTATACTACCCATTTTTAGTCCAGTTATTTATTTATTTTGCTATTGAGTTGTTTGAGTTCTTTTTAAATTTTGGATATTAACTCTTTATCAGATCTATAGTTTGCAAATATTTTCTTATTCCATAAATTGTCTTGTCACTCTGTTAACTGTCTCCTTTGCTGTGCAGAAGCTTTTTCGTTTAATATAGTCCCACTTGTCTGTTTTTGCTTTTGATGCCTGTGCTTTTGGGGTCTTATCCAAAAAATCATTTCCAGCCCAATGTCAGAACCCTTTCTTCCTGTGTTTTCTTTTAGTACTTTTATGGCTCAGATCTTATATTTAAGTCTTTGATTCTTTCTGAGTTTATTTTTATATATGATGTGGGATATGGGTCCAATTTTCCTCTCCTGCATGGGTATAGTTGATTTCCCCAACACCATTTATTTAAGACTATCTTTCCCCATTATGGTTCTTGGCACCCTTTTCAAAGATTAGCTGATCATAAATGCATGGATTTATTTCTGCATTCTCTACTCTGTTCCATTGCCCTTTATGTCTGCTTTTTTGCCAGTAAAATATGGCTTTGATTACAGTATCTTGGTAATATATTTTGAATCGGAAGTGCAATGCATACAGCTTTGTTCTTCTTGATCAAAATTGCTTTGGCAACCTTTGTGGTTCCATTAGATTTCTTTCTTTCTTTCCTTCTTTCTTTTCTTCCTTCCTTCCTTTCTTTTCTTTCTTTAAAAAAAAAAAAAGATGACCAGTAAGGGGATCTTAACCTTTGACTTGGTGTTGTCAGCACCATGCTCACCCTGTGAGCTAACCAGCCATCCCTATATAGGATCTGACCCATGGCCTTGGTGTTATCAGCACCACACTCTCCTGAGTGAGCCACGGGCTAGCCCTTCTTTCTTTCTTTTTTGATGGCTGGTTGGTAAGGTCCATTAGAATTTTGATCACTTGGTTAGAGCATGGTGCTGATACCACCAAGGTCACAGGTTTGGATCCTCATACCAGCCAGTCCCAAAATGGTTTTTTTTTCTTTTTTTAGAATTGCTATCTTGTTCTGCTAATAATGCTATGGATTTTATTTATTTGTTTATTCATTTATTTATTAAGAATATTCATTAGATACAAAGCTAATTGTCACCCCTCCTGCCCATGATGTGAGGGCCAGATTTATACTGGGTGCATACCCATTACTAGAAATTACTTTTGTACCCCATGTCCCCCACCCAATTATCCCCCAACCTCCCTCCCTCTCCTCCACTCCCCTCTATTCTAATTTGTAGCCCTGGGAATGTTCCCTCTCTCTGTTAGACAACAGCACTACTGTGGTCTTCCTTCCTTCCTTCCTCTCTCTCTTAGCTCCCACATATGAGTGAGCACATGTGTGCTTTGCTTGTTTCACTGAACATAAGTTTCTCCAGGTTCATCCATGTTGTTGCAAATGGGAGTATTTCATCTTTTTTATAGAATGCCATGGATTTTGGATAGTAATTGCATTTAACCTGCATTTCACTAGGTGGTATGAACACTTTAACAAAATTCATTCTTCCAATCCATGAACACAAGATATCCTTCCATTTATTCGTGTCATCTCTAATTTCTTTTAAAAATGATTTATGATTTTCAGTTTACTAGTCTTTTCCCTCTTGGTTTGAATATTTTATCCTTTTTGTTCTTATTGTAAATGGGATTGTCTTTTGACTTCAAAGAGTTTGTTGTTTGTTTAAAATACACTACTGACTTTTGATTATTGATTTTGTACCCTGAAACTTTTTTTTTTGTAGCCTGCAACTTGATTAAATTTGTTAAATACTTCTAATAGCTTTTTTCTGGGTTTAGTCTTTGTGGTTTTCTACCTGTAAAACATATCCTCTGTAAACAAAGATAATTTTATTTCTTCCTTTTTCATTCAAGTTTTTAAATTTTATTTTCTTGTGTAATTGCTCTGCTTAGTACTTCCAGTATAATATTGAACATAAGTGGCAAAAGT
The DNA here is from genome assembly GCF_027409185.1 of Cynocephalus volans. NCBI lineage: Eukaryota > Metazoa > Chordata > Mammalia > Dermoptera > Cynocephalidae > Cynocephalus > Cynocephalus volans. Next base: position 5,202,195 of record NC_084462.1, on the reverse strand, counting down.
GGGCATCCTTGTCTTTTACAGGGTCTTAGAATAAAAGTTTTAATTTTCCCTGTCATTTATGATGTTAGGTGTGGGCATTTCATATACAGTCTTATCGTGTTGAAGGAAGTTCCCTTCATACCTATTTTCTTGAGAGTTTTTATACTGAATGGAGGTTGAATATTGTCAAATCTTGTTCTGCATCTACTGAGATAACCATGTGCTTTTTTTCTTTTTTAGATAATTTATTATACCTACATGTGGGGTACAACATTGGTTTTTCAATAATTGTGTACAATGTGTGACAGTTAGATCAGGATTGTTAGCTTTTTCATCATTACAATATACAATCATTCTTTGTGTCTGTCGACCAATTCCTCATTAGTCCCCCTCATTTTCCTCCTCTCATCTCCTTTTCCACCTCTAGTAACCATGGTTCTTTTTTCTCTCTCTAAAAGTTCAACATATTGCCATGATTGTTGTTTCTTTCTCCCTCTCTCTGTTTATTGTTTATTTGTTTACTTATGGATTCAGCTCCTAGTTATGAGTGAAAACCTGTGGTGTTTCTCTTTCCGTACCTGGGTTTTCAATTAGGATAATTTTCTCCAGGCTAATCCATGTTGCTGCTAATGGTAGAATTTTGTTCTTTTTTATGGCTGATTAGTATTCCATTGTGCATATATACCACAATTTCCTTATCCCACGTGCCTTTTTTTTATCTTTTGTTCTGTTAATGGGCTGCATCACACTTACTGATCTGTGCCAGGAACATTCAAATCTTCTCTTCTAGTTGAAAACATGCAATAAATTAATGTTAATTATAGTCACCTAACAGTGCTGTGGAACACTAGGACTCCTTGCTATCTATCTGTCAGTTTGTATCCATTAATAACCCTTCCCCAACCCCAACACACACAGCACACAGCCTCTAGTAACTACAATTTTACTCTCTACTTCTTTTATCTTCTATATATGAGTGAGAATATGTCTCAGGATATTTCTCAAATTTTCCTTTGACTTGCCCTTTGACCCAACGGTTGTTTAAGACCATGATGTTTAGGTTCCACATATTTGTGATTTTTCCCATTTTCTTACAGTTATTAACTTCTTCATTTATTGCTTTGTGTTTGGAAAAGATACTTAGAATAATTTTGATCTTTTTAAGTTTGTTAAGACTTGTGTGAACTAACATGTAACCTATTCTGGAGAATTCTGTGTGTGGGCTTGAGAAGAATGTGAATTCTTTTGCTGTCATGTGGAAACTTCTGTATTTATCTATGTAGAGCTAGGACTAAGGCCTCACAGACCCTTTAAGTCCACTGTCCAGACTGGGTCACAAATTCTTCACATGCAGTTCTATGTGCTAGATAACAGTAAAAGGTCTTTGGAGCCATGGTCAAAGAAACAATTTCCTTTATTTTTAGATGTGAGCTCTGCTGACCAGCAGTTCAGAGCTGCTACCTCACACACACTAAAAAACACACAAAAATGGCAACAAGCCAAAAGATACACAGGCATACATGTGCACTAACTCTACTCACACACAACTTGTTTACAAAGGATGTGCTGCACCACATCCAGCCATACCTGAGGCAAGGGGGCCTGACTAACCTACTTCATTTTCCTCACAATCCACCCCTTCAGGGTCCCTTGCCATACAATCTCCACATTCAGAATCTTCTGCAATGTTCCCTTAGTGAAGATAAATGACCCTTACATTCATATAACCTATTGTCTGTTCAATATGCCTTAAGGCTTGTCCTGTAGTCCTGTACTTTGAACTATTAGCTACACATGTCCGGTTAGTAGTCATCATTGGAGGCAAAGGAGGCACTTCTTTGTTTAGTTCTCGATAATCTACAGTCATTCTCCAGGTACCATCAGGCTTTTTCACTGGCCATATGAGAGCATTAAATGGGCTATGAACTGGATGAAGAATGCCAACTTTCTCTAACTCCAATATAGTGGCACCTATCTCTGCATGTCCTCCCAAAACTGCTTTATATTAACTACACATCTTGGCTTGGATAACACCTGTGAATCATGTTTAGCATATCCCTGTCACACAGGCTTTACTGTCTCTATTTATAGCCGAAATTCTCCAACTGTTGTTTGCAGGCGCAAACCATAAACTATATCCATATCCAAGATGTATTCAGCTACTGGGGATATATATACAGTATATACACGAGGAGGTAATCATCCTATGCCCAATGGCAGTGACACAGCTTTGACTTCAATTGTATGTCCTCCATAGCCATCTGTATTAGTCCATTTATGTTGCTCAGAACAAAATACTTGGAACTGGCTAATTTATAAAGAAAATGAAATTTATTGCTTACAGTTTCTGGGGCTGGGAAGTCTAAAGTCCATCTGGTGGTGGCAACCATGACCCAGGGGTCTCACATTGCAAGATGGTGGAAGCAGAGAGAGCAGAGAGAAAGATAGACTCTCCTCTTCTTTTAAAGCCCTCAGAACCACGCCCTGACCACCATTTTTAATCCATTCACTACTGCATGATCCTACAACCCAATCACCTCTTCAAGGCCCCACCTTACAATTACCATGTTAGGATTTCCCACCCTCTTAACAGTCACAGTGGGGGGCTGTTTCTAATACATAAAACTTGGGGGACACAATTCAAGTTTCATTGAGTTTTGGGGGGACATAATTCAATCCACTATACCATCTATATAAACTGTGGCCCCCAGAAATTTATCCGGATTGCCATATATCGGGCTACATTCTGCACCTGTATCCACCAACACCAAAACATGCTGCACATTTGTCCTTGATCAATGTATTGCCAATTCAATGTGAGACCTCCAGTCCTCGCCTGACCCCAAAAGATGTGTACCTTGGCCTGCTCCTTAATCAAAATGGAACAGTTCATCTGCTCCTTGGAAGCAACCAAAAAATCCTTTAAATCCCCTGAGCATACCTTGCTCCTTGTTTCTGGATGTTTAGTGAAATGCTGTTCAGGGCACAATTGTTGCCACAAGGCAAACAGGGCTGCATTTGGCTTCTAGTCAATTTCCTTGCTATCAACCCCTGCTGCAAGCAAGTCAAGCCACATCTGCTTATGGCTAGTCTTGCTTGGTCCCCTTGGGATAAAATCCTGAGCATTTCTTGTGGGTTTGGGCTTAGCCACCTTTCGGACCCCTTTTGCTTGTCTGTTATCTTCTACTTCACCCAGGCTGGATATCATGGTCATTACTTCATGTATAGGATGACCAACATATGGGGCCAGTATGGCCATCAGTGACCCAAAGGACATTGATGGGGTATTTTGCAGCACTGTGTTTCTCATGCTGCCTGTAAAACATTCATCGTCCAGGCCACAGGTGTTCACATTAAACATGGACTGCCGCATCCCCAGCTCCTGAATTATTTGAACCAACTCAGCATATGTTTGCCACTTACTCACAATCTTGGGCAGTTCTCCAGCATTCACCCACATGGTTCAGGCAGCTGCATTCACCCATTCCATTAAGGAGTGATTACCTGGCCCTTGTGCATATCTGTGGCTATTCTGTAGCCACTGCCTCAGGGATGGGTGCATGGTAACCGAGGCCAATTTTTCCATCTCTTCACCAGAGCACATCACACTATCCACCCCTAGGTCCCATAACTACAGCAGCCAAGCAGCCAGGGGCTCCCCCTGTTTCTGCTAGAAGTGTCTCCCCAAGTCAACTAATTCAACCTGGGTATATGGGACATAGGTAGTGAATTGTGTCACCTGTGGATTGCCCACTGGTTGTCTGCCCAGTCCCACAGGCTGCTCATGTTTCACTTTCTGATGCACAACAGGTCATGCCTGGAGACGCACAGTCTCCCCCAACTCACCACTGGGTTTGTTGTCCTCCCTGGTGTGAGAGGCAGGAGTGGCCAGTCACTGCACATCATCCACCAGGACATTTATCTGTGCTTCCAAAAACTCTTTCTGCTTCAAATCTTGATCAGCTTGCAGTATAGTGAGCAGTAGCCAGGCTCCAGTCAGCAGAAAAGTGGCCATTGGGCACCACATACTCAAGGACAGCCACATTTCCTCCCCCTCCCAAGGGGTTCTGTACTGTGGTGCCTGGTCTATGCTGACTTGCAGTATAGTGAGCAGCAACCAGATCCCAGTCGACAGGAAAGTGGCCACAGGGCACAACATATTCAAGAGTAGCCACATTTCCTCCTTCTCCCAATGAGCTTTTGGCTCCCATACCTGCTCAGAACCCTGCCACAGACTATGCTAAAGTTTGAGCTAGGGCTAGAGCTCACAGACCCCTCAAGCCCGTTGTACAGACTGGGTCACAAACCCTCCACACTCAGGTCTATGAGCTCGGTAATAGGAAAAGGTCCTGGGAGCCGTGGGTGAAGAAATGATAGGTTTTATTCAGAGCTAGGAGCAGCCACCCTAGTGGCTTCCTGGAGTGTCTCAAAAAGTGCCCTGTATCAGAGCCATCGGTCCTTCATACTTACGTCCATAACCCAAAACACCTGGGTACACACGTGCAATCACAGTAGACAATTACAAGGAACACCCGGGCACACGTGCATATTCACATCAGATGCTCAGCAAGATTCTGAACATCTGAGGGGCCCTGACCATTTTTTTATATTTTCCCAACATTTAGCAATGGATTTTTAGATATGACGCTAAAAGAGAAAGAAAGACAAAACAGATAAATTATCTCTATCAAAATGAAAAACTTTGTTGCACTAAAGGAAACTCACCTAAATGAAAATATAATCTACCAAATGGGAGAAAATACTTGCAAATCACATATCTGGTAAGGGTAAGAGTTTTATATATTCAGAATATATATATAAAAAAAACCTCCTACAACTTAACCCCAAAACTAACAATCTTATTAAAAAATGGTCAAAGGACTTTAATAGACATTTTTCCATAGAAGATATACGAATGGCCGACAAGCACATGAAAAGATATTCAACAAAATTAGTCACTAGAGGATTGCAAAACCCAACCATAATGAGATAACAGTTTACACCTACTAGAATGGCTATGATAAAATTGAAAATAATCAGTGTTGGTAAAGATATGAAGACATTAGAATCCTGATAAATTGCTGGTGAAATGGTACAGCTGCTATAGAGAACAGTTTGGCAGATTCTCAAAAAGATAAGCAATATGACCTATTAAATAATTGAAAACAGTTATTCTAGCAGATGCTTGTGCACAAATGTTCCTAGCAGTACTATTTACAATAAACAAAAGGTGGAAACAACCTATGTCTATCAATGGATAAATGAATAAATAAAATGTACTATAGCCATACAATGCAATATTATTCAGCCATGAAAAGGAATGTAGTACTGATACTTGTTACATCTTGAATGAACCTCAAAAACATTATTCTAAGAGAAAGAAGCCAGTCACAAAAGGTCATGTATTTTATATAATTCCATTTATATGAAATATTCTGAATAGGTAAATCCATAGAGATAGAAGCAGATTGGTGGTTTCCAGGGGCTGAAGGAAAGAAGGAATAGGGATTGACTGTTTAATGAGTACAGGGTTTCCTATGGGAGTAATAAGAAACATTTTTGAACTACATGGTGGTGGTGTTTGTACAACTTTGTGAAGGTACTAAATTCCATTGAATTGTACACTTCAAAATGACTTATTTTATGCTATGTAAATTTCATCTCACTTAAAAAAAAAACAGTTAAGGGTATATAACTTTCTTAAAAATATCTTACAAGGATCAATCTGAGCAAGCACTCAATTCATCCAAGTCAATCCTTACACCTCTATACTTCTCTAATTTTGTGAGAAAAATTAAAGTACTCTCCTCATGTCTGCTTGATGAAATGTGTTTTCATTTCAGGGATTGTTAACATTTAGGGATGTGGCCACAGAATTCACTCTAGAGGGGTGGGAATGCCTGGACCCTGCTCAGAGGGCCTAGATACAGAGACGCAATATCAGAGAATTATAGGAACCTGGTGTCCTAGGTGAGGATGACTTCCCTCCAGAAATCTGAAATCTACCCTTGTGTATCTTTCCAATTTGCCTGGTGAGTCTCTTGGGAGCCCTGCCTGTGGCTTTGTTTAGGGCCATCTTGAATAGCACTGGTATATAAATTCTACGGCATGTTTTGCTGATATACATATGAATTTCTGTTGGGTATATATGTAGTAGTGGACTTGTTGGTTTATAGGTTCACATCTACTCAGATTTAGGAGATATTGCCAAAGACTTTTCCAAAATGTTTGTATGAATTTCACACCCAGAAACAGCTCTTATTTTTAATACAGTATCATTTTCATGTTTCCCTTAATAGTTTATTAATAGTTAATAATTTTTCTCTGTCCAAGAGTCTTTTCCTATTATAAGATCTCAGATATGTTGCAATATTGTGAAAATTTATAGTTGGTCTTCTCCTGACATGCAACTCCTAAAATCCTTAATATCTTCAAAGACCATCTTTGTATGCTAATGAGTTGACTGATGGCCGGCAGCTACTAGGTAACTTCAGGTTGGGGGCTGGTCACCAGAACCACCAAGGCAGTCCCACTTCTAACCTCTGGGGAGGGAAGAGGAGCTGAAGGCTAAGTTGGTCACCAGTGGCCAGTGATTTAATAAATCATGCCTATATAATGAAGCTTCTATAAAAACCCAAAACGACTGGGCTTGGGGAGCTTCTGGGTAGCTGAACGTGTGGGGATTTCTTGAGGGCAGTGCACCTAGGGAGGCATGAAAGTTCTGCACTCCTTACCTAACCCTATGCGTCTTTTCATCCTTTGTAATATCATTCTAATAAGTGGGTAAATGTAAGAGTTTCCCTGAATTCATGAGACCCTCAGCAAATTAATCAAACCCTAGGAGGGGGTTGTGGGAACCCCAATTTATAGACAGTTGGTTAGAATCATGGATAGAGCAATCTGTAGCTTATGTTTGACATCAAAAGGGGGGGCGGTCTTGGGGACTGAGCCTCTAACCTGTGGTATCTGACACTATCTTTAGGTAGATAGTGTCAGAATTGAATTGGAGGGTTCTCATCTGGTGTCCGCTGCAGAACTGGTTGCTTGCTTAGTGTGTGGGGAGAAACCTCCATACATCTGGTGTCAGAAGCATATTGTGAGAATATAGTAGGAAAAACACTACAGATATCCTTGTTTACTTTCTTCTAAAAGCATCATTTTTTTTATCTTTCAAATTTGCATCAGCAATCCATTCAGAATGAATTTGTTATAAGTGTAGGTAATGACATGGTTTTTGTTTTCATCAAGCTAATACATATCACTTTATTCTGAAACCTATATATTTGGCTTTCTTCTTATTTGCTGCTACCTGTCATTGCCTCACCTGGGTTAACCTCACTTCACCCTTGGAGCTGACTTTTCTGTGAAGTTTTCTGGTCATTCCATCTCTTCCTGCCTTTGTAAATGTAAGACAATAATCTAAGTGATTTATTTTCAGAAATGACTAATCTGAGGGTGTTTTATTGAGATGGTAATTAGTTTCTAGCACCCATTGTTTTCTTCATTTCCCTGCTGTTTCTCCCTTCACAGGGCTTAAGTGGGCCTTTTTTTGTGGGTTTGTCCTGAGCCCTCAGACAAAGGAATTCCTTGCAAGGGAGTAATAAATTTTAGCCATCATTAGGGAAGATTATGCACCCTGTAATACTCAGCCAATGAGAAAGCAGGGTGATCGAGTTTGGATGTGTTGTCCCCGCCGAAACTCAGGGAAATCTGATCCCCAATGTGGCAGTGTTGGAAACTGATTGAGTGATGAGGGCAGATTCCTCATGAATGGATTAATGCTCTGCCTAGATGGGGGGTGAGTTCTCACTCTATTGTTCCCATGAGAGCTAGTTGTTTTAAAAGACCCTGGCACCTCCTCTCTCTCTCTCTTGCTTCCTCTCACCATGTGATCTGCTTGTACCTGCCACTTTCTGCCATGAGTAGAAGCAGCCTGAGGCCCATGCCAGATGCAGCTGTCCCATAATCATAAGCCAAATAAACCCCTTTTCCTTATAAATTACTCAGTCTCAGGTATTTCTGTTATAGCAACACAAAATGAACTAATACACAGGGGAAGGGACTTGTGTACTAGGAAATAAATTGCTTGCTACAGCCCTTTTCTGTGTCCCTGCCCTTCAGACACCCAAACCTTGCAAGGCCATAGTTAAAGTCTCACTTCATTGTACCTCATGTCTCCAAGTCCATCCCTGGGCCTTGGATGGGTGAGGTGTTTCTCACAGCTTACAATTCTGGGACAGCTGCATCTGGCACGGGCCTCAGGCTGCTTCTAACTCATGGTGGAAAAGCAGCAGGCAGCCAGCAGGTACAAGCAGATCACATGGTGAGAGGAAGCAAGAGGTGCCAGTGTCTCCTTAAACAACCAGCTCTGACAGGAACTAATACAGAACTCACTCATTAACCCTCCACCCCCCAGGGGGAGCATTAATCCATTCATGAGGTATCTGCCCCCATGACTCAGTTTCCAACACTGCCCTATCAGGGATCAAATTTCCACATGAGTTTTGGAGGGGACAAAACATCCAAACTCCATCAGTTGCTATGGTAAAAGCAGCACAAACATCATGTTTCCCTGCAAGATCTTCAGCTGTGAATAGGAACACGCCAGGGGGAAGTGGCAGAATGGCCACCAGGGATTCTATAATGGAGATTATCTCCATGTAGAATACTATGTTGAAATATTGAAGAGTTTCTACCTTTCTTATCATTATGTTTTCATTTACATTACCAGTTGCTGCTTAATCTCCACACACTTTGTTACTGAACCCAAGTCCAGCTGCTTGCCCTCAAACAAAAACAAATGACCCCCAAATCAAATGTTGGTGAAAAAAGTGGAAGTCAGCTTTAATTCAGAAATACTGGTGACCTGAGGAGAGGTGTTAGGCTAACCCATCTCTCTGGTAAACCTGAAGGAGAATGGCCAGGCTAAAGCCATCTCAAAGACTCAGAGGATTTTTTAAAGAGAGGATTGTGGGAATGGAATGTGTGAAATGAAGAGCAGGAAGGAGGGGGATGTGAGCTGTTGGGGCTCCATGCAGGGAGCCTGGTACAGGGTTTGACCAAGGCTCTGTCTGGTTTCTGTTCCCATTGTTGATGTTTTTTCAGGGTGTCAAGCTAGGGGTAGGTCTCACAGACCCCTCGAGCCTGTTGTCCGGACTGGGTCAGATGCCCTCTATACCCATGTCTACAAGCTAGGTAACAGGAAAAGGTCCTGGGAGCCATGGGTGAAGAAATAATAGGCTTTATTCAGAGATAGGAGCAGCCGCCCTAGAGGCTTCCTGGAGCATCCACCAGAAGCACCATGCATCAGAGCCATTATTCCATTATATTTTCTGTACAATCCAAAACACCTTCAGGGACACAGAATCCAACCCCAGGATGCGAGGGGCAGCATGAGAATTGCCCCACTGTCTGGAACTTCCATACAGAAGATGGTGGACTGGATGGAACTGCACATGTGCAATCACATTAGACAATAAAAAGGAACACCTGGGTGCACATGTGCATATTTACATCAGATGTTTGGCAAGATTCTGAACATCAGAGGGGCCCTGATTATTTTTTATTATTTTCCCAGCACAGGGTCTGGCTTCAGGGTGAAATCAGTGTAGCTTTACTGATGTCTTTCTGGATTTCTCAGGGTCTGGATAGTATGTGTGTGGTCTACAGCTACAGGCTGGCTGGAAAACAACTTTACATTTATGTAAATAATATCATCTTGCCCTGTAACCAAGGTTCAAAATATCAAATAATTATGGGAAAGATGGAACTCAGATAAATGCATACTAAGAATAAAACTGTGTCTTTTAAAATCTTCTAGAGCTAATGCAGTTTTGGATCCCAACATGGTTTCAGTTCTGCTCACTCCAACAATTTCATTTTCAAAAATCCAATTTTAGGCCACACCCACAGTAAGAGATTTCAGTTCACCATCTTGTATCATCCCTTCTTTCTTTGTATTAAATATTCAAAGGAATACTCCTATTTCATTTTTATAGAGCAATTACTTTGTAACTGCCGTTGCCTTATGTGCATTCTTGTCACATTTTGTTTCCAAACAACACCATTATTTATGTATCCCCTAAACTTTTCACTGGAGTAACACATGGAAGAAATGTAAATTAAACACATAATCTGGATTACAACGTACGGAAGGAAAAAACACGGTACAAAAATACGTATATAAAAACAAACAGGAATTTTACTACAGTTCAAAGTGAACCATGTAATATATTGCTTAATACCATAATCTAAAATTAACATTTTATACCCTTTGCAAAAATACTATTCTAGTAAAATTATTTAATCATATTTGTTATCTAAAAAACATGCACAGGTCACTTTTCATTGAACCACTGTAAAAATATTTGGGGCAACTTACCTAAACTGTATACCACAAATATTCCCAGCAGTCATATTGTGCAATGAGACCTATGTGCACAACAGGAAAAGTAATGTAGGAAGCTGTTAGGATGAAGAAAATTTGGGTCCTGCCCAAACAAGGAGTGAGGATTTTCAAGAGTAAACATGCAGAATGTACTACAGGGTCTAACTCAATTTTTTGAAAATCATTAACAACTTTTGCACCTCACCACTCTCTCTTCCTATTCTGCCCATACGGGCAGGCTGATAAGTCCAAGTGCTCTCTCTCTATATATATATGTTTTGGCTGGCTGGTTCAGGGATCCGAACCCTTGACCTTGGTTCTACAGCACTATGCTCTAACCAATTATCTGGCCAGCCACCACAAGTGATCTATTCTTTGGCACCTGCAGGAAGTTTAAACCACATCCAAATACCACTGCTGCAGCACAACCCAGTAATCACCCAAGCCAGACACCTTTCCCTCCTCATTCTATAAACATTCTCATAACACTTTGCTGTATGGCATCATCATTCTCAACATCCAAACCAAAGTTTAGGTGGAGTTTAATTCAGTTGCAGTGGAGTGATCTTAAGTACAAATAAACAAAATATCATAGAGGTGAATGAATATATGAAGATGTTAGTTTATAAAATCCCATTATTGTGGGTTGAGTATCCCCCCAAAGCTCACTGAAACTTAATCCCCATTGACAGTGTTAAGAGGGTGAGAAATCCTTTTATGGTAATTGAAAGGTGGGGCCTTTAAGAAGTGATTGGATTAATCCATTGATGGTTTAATTGTGGTCATGGGCATGATTCTGATGGCTTTAAAAGGAGAACAACTGAAAAGCTTAGCTCTCTCACTCAAGCCATTGACCATGTGACACCCTGCATAGCTGTAGAGACACCACCAAGAACAAGGCCCTCACTGGACTTTGGACTTCCCAGCCTCTGAAACTGTAAGCAATAAATATTGCTTCTATATAAATTACCCAGTTCCAGGTATTTGTGTTGTAAGCAGCAGAAATGTACTAATTCACCCATTGTGTATGTTCATTCTGAAGAGGAAATAATGTCATTAATATTAATGTTTTCAGATGATCTCACTGAGTGCTACATGCATACAAATTGTATTATTTTAATGTTTATCCCCAAATTCTTTTATTTCATATGTATTTTCACTTCATGTAAATCAAAGTGCATGCTACAGGTCTTAGAGGACACACAAGAAAAAGGCATATAGAAATATAAAATCGTGACTGTTCATCAACTGCAATGCATGGTTTAGGGTGTTGGAATCTGAAAATGTACGTTTTTGTTGTTGTTGCTGGCTGGCTGGTAGAGAGATCCAAACCCTTGATCTCTGTGTTGCAACATTAAAATGTGCTTCTATGAGATTTTCATTATACCCACATAAGTACATTACGGCAGAGTGTACAGAGAATAACTCTAATGAAATTTATGATTATATGTTCCCCAAATAACATGTTCATTGATTCCACAATGGAAAAAAATTGTCATACATACTTCAATCTTAAGTTATGAAAAAGATTCAATTTTATTAATTAAAACATGAAAACTATAATGCATTCTGAATAAAACAGAAGCAAAATGTAATGCCAGCAGTTAAATATGAATACTACTCAAGAACACACTATTCTGGTTCTTTCAATTAAAACTTCTGTGATAATTGTTCTGTCTTCAATTTCAAGAATAATAATTTTTTTTTTTTGGTCAACCTTTGATATACAGCAACTACTGTCATTCAAGAATAGGTGGCCACCATTTCTCCTGCATCATTTCTACCACATAATCAGTCCATACTTCTCTCCTCCCACAAAAATCTCAGTGTTCTAAGGTCTTGTGTCTGTTCTATTTCATATTCAGTTGGAAAAGCATTCTTTTCTGATATCCCACAGTGGTCCTCTGTCTGGAGAAGGGTGTTATGTCGTGAATGCAATAAGTATGATGACTGACATCAGTTTACACTGTTCTCTGCCTCTCACAAATGCTAATTAAGACAATATTTAATTTAATTTTTTTGGCAGCTGGTGAGTTCAGGGATCCAAATATTTAATTTTAAAAAGCAGCATCCTTGTTCTTCCAGGAACATGGATAGGAATAAACCTCCAGTACGACTGCACTGATGGTGATTAATGTTTACATTCATGATGAGGGTTTGCCACTCATCGCATTTGTAAGGTTCCTCTTAAGTATAAATTTTCTGATATTGTGCAAAGTGTAAATTACAACTAAAGATCTGACCACATTCATTACACTTGTAAGGTTTCTCTCCAGTATGGTTATCTCATGTCTAATAAGGACTGAACACTCATTAAAGGCTTTCCACGGTGAGGTGTGGTTGCCAAAGAAAGACTTTATCACAGTCATTACATTTGGAAAATTTCTCTCCAGTATACATTCACTTATGTGTAGTGAGGTGTGAATGCTGATTAAAGGCCTTGCCATACTGATTACACACATAAGGTTTCTCCCCAGTACAAACTAAAAGATGGTTAGCAAAGCTGGTACAAAAACTAAAGGCTTTGCCACACTCAAAACACATGTTTCTCCCTGTTATGAATTCGCCAGTGGGATGCAAGGCTTGCACTGTAACTGAAGGATTTGCCACACTCATTACATTTGTAAGGTTTCTCTCCAGTATGAATTACCTGATGTTTACTAAGGCCTGCAAGCTCACAATAGGCTTTGCCGCACTTATTACATTTGTAAGGTTTTTCTCCAGTATGAATTCTATAATGCCTCGCAAGGCTTGAATTTTGGCTGAAGACCTTGCCACACTCATTACATTCATAAGGTTTCTCTCCAGTGTGGATCCTCTGATGTTTACTAAGGACTGAACGTTCACTAAAGGCTTTGCCGCACTTATCACATTTGTAAGGTTTCTCTCCAGTGTGGATTACCTGATGACGTGCAAGGTGGGAACTATAACTGAAGACTTTGCCACATTCATTACATTTGTACGGTTTCTCTCCAATATGATTTTTCTCATGCACAACAAGATATTCACGTCTGAAAAAAGCCTTACCACACTCATGACATTTGTAAGGTTTCTCTCCAGTATGAATTTTCCTGTGACGTGAAAGGTTTGAATTTTGACTGAAGACCTTGCCACATTCATTACATTTGTAAGGTATTTCTCTATGGGTTACCTGACTGTCAGAAAGGCTTGAATGCATACTAAAGACTTTGTCACACTTACTAAATCTGTAAGATTTCTCTCCAGTATGGATTCTTTGATGATTTGCAAGGTTTGATTTTTGACTGCAGACCTTGCCACAGATATCATATTTACATGGTTTCTTGCTGGTATGCATTATCTGATGTATAGTGAGATGTGAGATGTGATTAAAAGCTTTGCCACATTCATTATATTTATAAGATTTTCCTTTAATGTGTGCTTTCTGTTCTTGTATGAATAATGGAGAATAGATAGAATCAGTCCGATATTTATGAGAAATGTGGGTTTTAATACCATTAGGAATTCTTTGGAGTGGTGAAACTGAGGCACCATGGTTGACAGACCCCTCAACTTGATTACATTCATAAATCTTCCCTTTACCTGGAAATAACTGCAGTTCAGGCAGATGTGATGGAAAGCTTAAACCAAGCTGATTCTTAAAAGTCTTGTTTTCTGCATCTTTTCTATCATGTTGATATCTTCTACTAATGAGATTTTCTTTCTGGGTCATCAGCTCTCCCTTGTAATTTCTTTCATCATCTCTTCTCTGACACTCAAAGACATATATATTTTTCTGGATTTCTCTAAAGTAAAAATCTTCAGTGTCATGGTCTTTATGTCTTTCCAACATCACTGTTTGCAATACTTCTGTATTACTAATTCTTTTTGACAGTAATTCCTTAATCACACATTTAGGAGAGAGACCTACAAGATATAAAGAACCATGTATTTGTGATTAATTACAGATGGTAAATAAATATTGAAAAATATAACATTACATCAAAAGTAATACTTACATTGAACAAAGTTACAAAATTTCACAACCATTACCGTCAATTTTTAAGAATACAAAATAAATAGTCTTTAATAAAGGATGGGTGATTACATGTAACTCAAAGTAATTCTAGAGAAGTGTAGTTTCAAACAACCTAGGATCAAAACATTCACATTACACAACCCTATGTTAGCACCGATGAAGTACTACTTTTCCACCATGACCCCCAAACCCATACCAATTGGTAGAAAACACACGGCTGTCTCATGATTGGAGAGAAAGAACAATTATATTATATATATGCAAAGTATATTTATTGTGCACAAAAATGGTAAAATGCAGCATGACATACTGTAATGGTAAATAACCCACAGCAGATTTATGTAATGAATTATTTATTTATTTATTTTTTATTTTTATTTTTTTTAAAGATTACCAGTAAGGGGATCTTAACCCTTGGCTTGGTGTTGTCAGCACCACACTCAGCCAGTGAGCGAACCGGCCATCCCTATATAGGATCCGAACCCGTGGCCTTGGTGTTATCAGCACCACACTCTCCCAACTGAGCCACAGGCTGGCCCTTGTAATGAATAATTTAAATAAGTGGTAATTGTGAACTGCAAAAAATAACACCACTGGGAAAATTTGGATTCTTCCAAATAATAAAAACAATGTTATTGTAATGAGAGTTAACTAAGACAAGCAAAGGAGCATCTCATCATAAACGTGGGACAAGATTGATAAATCTTATTAATCAGAGAAAATTATGAGTCTTCAGTATAAAACATGTAATTTTTTTTAAGATGACCAGTAAGAGGATCTTAACCCTTCACTTGGTGTTATCAGCACCACACTACCAAGTGAGCCACGAGCCAGCCCTTAAAACATGCAATATTGTAAGCCATCAATAGCAATGATTTGTTTTAAAAACCTTGAGGTAAATTATCAGTATTTTTCAAATAAGGACAGCAGGCCCATACTATTAATGTATTTAACTCCAAATTACACACAATGAGAAACAAGATTTGATCCTTGACCTGCAGTCTCGGACAACACTCTTATGCGTGACTGTCTACAAAGGTGGTATGGAGAACAACACGTCACAGCAAATACAAGGATCACAGAATAAGTACTTTAAAGGAGATACAATAACTGGGCCATGTTGCTGATAGTGTTACTCAGCCAAATGGTATCTGAGTGATCACCTGAAGCACATTTTGGTTTAGGCTATGTCCTGGCAAAGTTGTCCAGTGGATGAGTAGGGGTCCTGCCTTACACAGTGAACACAGTATGGGAGGCTTGTGGAAATTGGGGTGTTAAGGAATATTAAACTAATATGCCTCAAAGTGACAGTATAGTGAATCCCACTCATGTACCATGAGGAAAGGCCAGGACAGAGGAAGGGCAAGAGAAGAGTGAATGGAGTTATGAACATGTGGGAACACAGTCTGTCCTTCCAAATATGTGGGAATGTAATTGTATTAGGGAAGTTAAAACTGTGGCCTTGGAAGAAAAGAGGAATTGACTTAGCAAGCAGCATAATACCAATGAATTCTTAAATACAGAAATGCACTACAGGCATGGGGCAAAAGAGAGGTAGTGTGACTATATAGGAGAAAAGCAGGCTTTACATCTCTTCCAATATTTGCTATGAAATTTATAAAACTGAGTGTCCCATGAGTTCTATTTCCACTTATTCAAGAAAATAGTATATATATATAGATTCCAGAAGACATGTACAAGAATGTTCCTAGCATTCTGGACCTGGAAGCAAAAATCTGGAAATGGCCACAAAGAGATGAATGAGTTCATTCTGTACCTCTGGAGGGTGGAGGAATAAAATATTACATGTCTGAAGAACATAGGAATAAGTGAGGGAAAAGAAAAATTTCCTTTTAGAGCTTCAAAGAAATGAACTTCTGTTTTCCCATAGAACTCTCCCACTTGCAGAGAGTTTCCCAAACGCTATTTGGGTTTTTTTTTTTTTTTTTTTTTTTTTTGGGTAGCCGGCCAGCATGGGGATCCAGACCCTTGACCTTCATGTCATCAACACCATGTTCTAACCATGTGAGCTCACTGGCCAGGCCCCAAACACTACTTAATGGTGGGGCTTCCACTCT
This sequence comes from Cynocephalus volans, assembly GCF_027409185.1. Taxonomy (NCBI): domain Eukaryota; kingdom Metazoa; phylum Chordata; class Mammalia; order Dermoptera; family Cynocephalidae; genus Cynocephalus; species Cynocephalus volans. The sequence goes on along the minus strand of NC_084462.1, from coordinate 5,185,754 downwards.
GCTCATCTGAGCTCTTACCTGGGTCCACAGCTTTGATCCATTCCCACCCATTTGGGTTTGTTGCTATTTTCACTTGGCTCTTCACAGTCCAGGGCTCTTTCCCTTGCTCCAACAAAGAGATAACACTCAGGTCAAAAAAAGAGTTTCCTGCATATGAAAAGTAAGAAACATGATGTGCTGAGGATTTTCCAGAATCCCCACCCTAATGTTCCCTCACCTAACTTAAACATAGGGTGGGGATTCTGAAAAGTATTTCAAATTCATCTGCTGATTGGTTTCTTCTAAATGCCAAGGAAATACTATAATATGCAGATATCTAAGTCTCTTCCAAGAAGATTGAACCAAAAAGACAATGGTAGAAAACAAAATTGGCTATTTTAAAAGTCTGCTATAAGGTTTTATACATACTTTATCTCTGGATTCATGACTGATGTAACATGAATGGGGCAGAACATCTGAAGAAAGGGGACGATTAAAGTCCAGTTTTTTTTTTAAAAAAAGATGACCGGTAAGGGGATCTCAACCCTTGGCTTGGTATTGTCAGCACCACGCTCAGCCAGTGAGCCAACTGGCCATCCCTATATGGGGATCCGATCCTGTGGCTTGGTGTTATCAGCACCACACTCTCCCGAGTGAGCCACGGGCTGGCCCAAAGTCCAGATGCTTTATTAGGAAGTCTTTTGTGTCTGAGTCAACAGGGCTTCAGTCTCAGTCAAGCAATGTGGGGGTTCCTAAGAGTCACACAAGGGAAAAACATAAAGACACACAAGAGCAGATTCCTGACTTCTGGAGGAAGTTATCCTCACCCAAGGAGACCAGGTTCCTGTAGTTCTCCAACATCACATCCCTGTACAAAGCCCTCTGAGCAGGGTCCAGGCATTTCCACTCCTCCCGAGAGAATTCTATGGCCACATCCCTGAAAGTCAATAGTCCCTGTAATAAAAAACACATTTCACCAGTGGGCTATATGGGGAGTTCCTACCTTCACATAAAATGAGAAAAAAGAGAGTCATAGGACTGATTCAATTGAAGTGAAACTGCTGTCAGATCGAAACTATGGCATTTTGAGCTAGTTATGTGTCCCTAATTGTGTTATATTACATTGTTTTCATAAGAGGTTATGATATCCTCTAAATCAGTGTGGATTTCTTATTTTTGTGGACAGTACAGGAAATATACAAATAAAAAATAACACAAATTTATCTATAAAAGTGTTAGAGGGGGTTGGCCGGTTAGCTCAGCTGGTTAGAGTGTGGTGTTATCACACCAATATTAAAGTTCGGGTCCTCATACCAGCCAGCCACTAAGAAAAAAGAAAAGCTAGATGTTATGTTCAATGCACCACAAGATATTCAATATCTAGATGAGGTACAGCATGAGTGGTGTCTTCAGAGATGACAAAGTCTACAAGGGCTTTAAAGGAAAAAAGGAAGAATCTAAAAACCATGGTAACAGAAACAGCAATGACTAAAGCTTTGGAACACTTCCCCTGTGCTAGGCATTATTCTACATGCTTTACATGTACTAACTTGTATAACAGTACAACAGCCCATGAGAAAAATATTGGTTCCCACCTTACTGAGAAGACAACTGTGTCACAGACAGTCTAAGAAACTTGTGTCAGGTCAAAGAGCTAAAAATGGTAGAGCATGCACCTCAAAGCAGGTGTTTGGGAATTAAAATTGAATCTGAAGAATCAGTTAAGTAAAAGATATAATTTATTACAGTAAATTTTAAAAGGTTGCCATTTGAGAAAACTGGAAACAAATTCAAGGATAACAACATGAATCTATATAAAAGGTCATTATATACAAACACAAATGCAAGCATATACCACATATCATACCACATACCTTCAAATTCCACGTACCACATACCTTCCCATATCACATACCACATACATTCACAATGTCACGTTGAATTCTAGGTGTCAACTTCATTAGATTAAGTAATTAGATTAGATTAAGGAATGGGTAAAGCTATCTTTTTAGGTGTGTCCACGAGGGTGCTTGCAGAGGAGATTAGCACAACAGCCCAAGTAGACTGGATGGGAAAGACCTGCCCTCAATATGGGCAGGAACTATCCAATCTGCTAGGGGCAAGGAATAAGGAGAATCTCGCTCTCTATCTCCTGGAGCTGGGATACACTTTTCTCTCCTGTCCATGGACATCAGAGCTTGAGACTCTTCAGCTTTGGGGTTCCAGGATTTACACCAATGGCACCATCTGCTTCCTTGGTTTTGAGGCTTTTGGACTTGGACTGAGTCACACTACCGGCATTCAGGACTTGCACCAAGGACACCATCAGCTTCCCTGGTTCTGAGACTTCAAGACTTGGATGGAGCCAAGGTACGGGCATCCACTTTGCAGACAGCCCATCATGGGACTTCTCTTCACAACTGCATGAGTGAATTTCCCTAATAAATCCCCTCTCATATATTTATAACATATGCTATTGATTCTTTCTCCCTGGAGAACCCTAACTAATACAGTATTCTTACTATTTAACTCATTAATGTGATAGTGTAGAACAAATTTAAGGTCATGGAAAACATTTTAGATATAGTGTCAACTCTTAAAACATATAAAATACTTAAGATGATAATGTGTCTTTGATAAAAGACCATGGGACTGAAAATCCTGCGTTCATGCACATGCATACATACACACTTACATTAACTGAAATAAGAGGAATTGTTTCTCAATATCTCTTTTTGGTAATGTTTTGTCATTATTTTTGTTCATTTGCATGTTCAGACAATGAAATATATAAATTGCACTTAATGTAATTTCTCAACATTGCTGTGTGTTAAAGTATTAAGAAAATGGTACAACATAAAAAAATATAGAAACTTGAATTCCAGCAGCCATTAAATACCTATATTAAAAAATATATCCATTTAAATTTAGAAATAGAAGCATTCACATAAATGAATGGGATTTATTAGTTTATTGCATATGTAAAACAATGATTTAAGATTAGGAGATTCTTTTTTTTTTTATCTTAATCTGTAGTATTAATGTATGTTCACAGCAGTACATACTGGAAGAAATTATCAGATAACAAAAAATCAGGCCAAAAAGGATATTTAGAAATGTAAAAACCCATTCTAAAACAACATTTCATGAAACATCACAATCAGCAGTAAACACTGGATGCATTTCCCCTAAATTAAGGCAGAGAGAAATGGACTGCAGTCAGTCACCACTGCACAGGATGCCTGGGCAGCAACCAGTAGAGAGAGGAAAATAAGAAAAACAAAAGGGGGAAGAGAATAAAGACCTAGAACTGTTAAAATTAACAGATGACAAGATTGCAACCTAGAAAAAGAAAATATTGGTTAACTATAGAAGCTAATAACATACTGAAAAAAGTCATCCTTTTTTAGTAGCACTAATTGAAACAACACAGACACATATGCACACACAGAGACATATTCTTACAATCAATGAGCATTTTTGCCATTGCACCTAATTACAAGACATGAGCAAACATACCATTGCATCTAATTACTCTTGTAATTATCAGAACTATGTGAAGAACTTATAAAACTCTACTGAAGGAGTAGTATCAGCCAGACAGAAAAATTGGAAGCCACAGAACCTACTTCCCCAACACAGACACAGATTTGACAACAATGTACTATATGAACCAATTGCCTTTGTGAAAATCCAGAACCATTTTAAATGTTCCTGCACCCCCAGGCGTTCACCCCATATTTTGGCTTTTCAGGACTGCCTGAGGGACTGGTTTCTCTCTTGCCTGATATAAGCAATGAATGTAACAGGGCGCCAGGGCATGGGCCACTGACAACAAAGATGATGAACATAATCAACTTCCTCAGTAAAACTGGCAGATACTAAGCGGAGATCCATCTATAACTTACTGAAATACCAGACATGCTACAGTATCGTAGGCAAATAATACGGGATCTCCTGAGTAGAATCTGGCACAGCTTTTAGTTAGGAGATTACAAATAAAAGCCCACAGAAAATACATCCTTAGAAAGGTTCTGAGAGATCTCCAGAATCTCTAGCTGGGACGTTTGAAGAATGCCCTGCCTGTATGAATCCGGACATCAAAAACTGGGAGAGGTGGCTGATTTCTGAAATCTTAAGTCCCAAGGAAAGATAACAAGACACAGAAAGACAAAAGGAAACCTGGTCCATACCTTAAAGCAAACAAAAACTCCACAAACTGACACTGAATAAATGAGGATCTGTGAATTACCAGAGAATCCAAATTAAGTCATATGAATGCTCAACGAGTGAAAAGAAAACATACACAGACAACTTTGGGAAATCAGAAAAATAATGCATGAACATGATTGAAAATACCACCAAAAAGAGAGAATTTATGAAGAACTACACAAACATTCTGGAGCTGAAAAATACAACTGAATTGAAAAAATTAACTAGAGGGGTTCAACAACATACTTGACCAGGCAGAAGAGAGTCAACTCAAGACAGGACTTTTGAAATAAGGCAGAAGAACAAAAAGAAAAAAGAATATACAAAAATGAAGACAGCCTAAGGGACTTACAGGACACCTGTAAGTGTAACATCAAAGGTATTATGAGCACCAGAAAGAATAGAAAAAGAAAAAGGGGCGTAGAGCCTTTTTAAAGAAATGGTGGCTAAACTTTCCAAACTGAAGAGAGAAATCGACATATAAATTCAAGAAGCTTAAGGAAATCCAGCTAGGATATAAGAGACCTACACTAAAACACATCATGATCAAATAGCCAAAAGTCAGAGACAAAGAAAATCTTGACAGCAACAAGAGAAAAGCAACTTGGCATGTAAGATTTCTCAGCAGATACTTTCTAGACTATGAAGGAGTGGAATGATATATTCAAAGTGCTGGGGAAAAAAACAAAAAAAACCTCCTGCCAACTAAAAATTTTATATCTGACAGATCTGTCCTTCAAAAAAGGAGAAATTAAGACATCTCCAGATAAACAAAAGTTGAGGGAGCTGATCACCATAAGAAATGCTGAAGGAAGTCATTCATGTTGATATGAAAGAACAATAAAAGCAACACAAAATGATACAAAAATACAAAACTCACTAATAAAGATAGTATATAGACAAATATAAAATCCTGTAATATTTTAGTATAAGCGTGTCGATCACTTTTACATTTGGTATAGAATTTTTTTAAAAAGCAGAAAAAGTAATTATAAATTCATGTTAAGGTATACAAAATATTAAAAATAGGTACTCCCACTGGTTCAACTGACTTCACTTAAAAAAACTAAAAACATAGGGGCCGGCCTGTGGCTCACTTGGGAGAGTGTGGTGCTGATACCACCAAGGCCCCGGGTTCAGATTCTATGTACAGATGGCCGGTTCGCTCACTGGGTGAGCGTGGTGCTGACAACAACAAGTCAAGGGTTAAGATCCCCTTACCGGTCATCTTTTATTAAAAATAATAATAAAAAAAACCCATAAAAACATAAAATAAAAAAATTAAAACAGGAAGTTTGTGTCACAAATAACAAAAAGGTGAAGGTAAATATAAAGAGGTAGAGTTTTAATACGTGAGAAATTTAAGCTGCTGTACAGTTAGAAGACTGTAATAACATTAACATGTTTTTAATAATTGTAATGGTAATGGCAAAGAAAATAGCTATAGGATATACACAAAGGAAATGAGAGGAGAATCAAAGGAGGCCACTACACAAAATCCACAACACACAAAAGAAAGCAGGACGGGAATAAAAGAGGAACAGAAGAACTACAGGAAAGAGAGAAAACGAAGAACAAAATGGCAATAATAAGTCCTTCCCTATCAGTACTTATTTTAACATATTAAATGCTGCAATCAAAAGACACAGAATAGCCGAAGAATAAATAAGTCCAACAACATGCTGTCCATAGAAGACTGACCTATCTAGGACACCCATAAGCTAAAAGTGAAAGTATGTAAACAGATATTCCACACAAATGAGATATTAAGAGAGCACGTGTGGCTATCCTTATATCACACACACACAAAGACTTTAATACAAATATCGTCATAAGAGACAAGGAGAGACTTTAAATAATGATAAAAGGGTCAATTCAGCAGGAAGATATACCAATTATAAATAAATAAGTACATAACATTAGAACTCCAAAGTATTAAGCAAACATTAACAGAACTAAAGGGAGAATGAGACAGCAGCACAGTAACAGTAGGACACAACAATGCTCCACTTTCACTAATGGATAAAACAACCACACAGAAGATCCATAAGGAAACAGGACTTCAGTGATACTACAGACCAAGTGGACCTCACAGATCTACACAGAACATTCCACCCAACAGCACCAGAATATATCTTTCTCTCAAGTGCATGTGGAACCTTGCCAGCATAGATCACATATTAGGTCACAAAACAAATCTTAAAAAATTTAAGAAGATTGAAATCTTTCAAGTTTTCTCCATCCACAATAGAATGGATTTAGAAAACGATAGCAAGAGAAAACCAACAGTCCATAAATTTGTGGAAAATAAATAATTATTTCTAAAAAACCAATGGGTCAAAGAAGAAAACAGAATCTAGACAGTATCTGGAGACCAGGAAAATGAAAACATAATAAACCAAAATTTATGGAGCACAGTGAAAGCAGCAGCAAGAGGTGAGTGTATGGCAGTAAACACATTTAAAAAGGAGAGTGAACTCAAGTCAACAACCTGATTTTTAATCTAAATAAACTGGAAAAAGAACAAACTACACACAACTTAGAAAGAACATAATAATGAATAACAGAGCAAACATAAATGATATGGAGTGTAAAAACAATACATAAACACAAGAATCAATCTTTTTAAAAGATCAACAAAATTGACAAACAGCAGAATATCTTAGAAAAAAAGAGAGAAGACTTAAACACAAAAAATCAGAAATGGAACTGGAGAAATTATAATTGATTTCACAGAAGAAAAGGAGCTGTGATGTTGTGAAAATATATACGTGGTCTCCATCTCCATCCCCATCTCTGGGAGCACAACTCCTACAATCCTTGGAGTCTCCAAAGTGATCAGAATCTTTTCATATGCTTATGAGTTGGCTGATGGTCCCTAGGTGGTCTCAGGATGGGGGCTGGTCACCAGAAAGACCAAGGCAGGACTAGAAGGTTGTGACTTTCAGTCCCACCCCCAAACTGCTGGGAAGGGGAGAGGAACTGAAGATTAAGTTGATCACCAGTGGCCAATTATCAGTCAATCGGGCCTATGTAATATAGAATCCATAAAAACCCAAGAGCACAAGGGTTGGAGATTCCAGAGAGCAAACATATGACGTTTTCACCTCCACTTGCTGGAAGGTGAAACCAGGGGACAGATCCTGATTTCCCCTAGCCATTTCCCTAACCACACTCAGAACATGCCTTACCTGGGGAAAGGGAGAAATACCCCAAAAATCTACTTGACTAAACAGGATGGGCTGGATTCCTAGGAGCAGCAATGAGATTTGATTAATAATAAGAGTATAGTTGATTAAATGTATACCTCTTTAGGCTAAGACTTGACTTAAAGGTCAGGATGTTTATTCTTAAACTTGATTTCAACCTTAGGACGTTTGTTTCTTAAATGAATGCCTTATGCTTTAAGATAACACCTGTAATGCCAATCTTTTTTTTTTTTCCAACAATAAGCCTGCCTTGAAGCAGGTACACCCTGGACCCTAAGGTGTCAGGTAGATAATGTCAGAATTGAATTAGAGGTCAACCAGCTGGCCTACACCGTAGAACAGCTTGCTTGCTTAGTGTGTGCGGAGAAACCCACACACATCTGGTATTTGTGAGAGTACAGTGGGAGAAACGGAAGGTTAGTGTGTTTTTCCTCACATACCTCGGATATATGTCCCCAAAATAACGAACCTTACTTAGACTCCCAAGAAATTGGAAAATGGAAATAAGAATGTTTGTCATTTTCCCCAGATTTTCAAAACATAGAATATACAGTTGACTCTTGAAAAACACAGGCATGAACCGTGTGGGTCCACTTACTCAAAGACACTTTTCAACAAATATACTGAAAAAACTTTTGGAGATTTACATCAATTTGAAAAAAATCACAAATACGTAGCCTAGAAATATTGAAAAAGTTAAGAATAATGTATGTCATGAATGCACAAAATATATGTAGGTATTAATCTATTTTATCATTTACTACCATAAAGTATACAAAAATCTTTATGAAAAAAGTTAAAATTTATCAAAACTTATGCAAACACAGACAATACATGGTGTCACTCATAGTCAAGAGAAATATAAATGGATGTAAAGAGGCAGTATTAAATCATAACTATCACGCATATTGTAGTACTGTAAATTTTATTGTCACCACGCGTTGCTATTGCAGTGAGCTCAAATGTTCCGAAAGCAATGCTAATCATCTCCTCGTGAGTGATTTGTCTGTCCAGTAAACTGCATATCATGCAAAAATGTGATTTCTTGTGGTCTCTTCCTTATGATTTTCTTAACATTTTCTTTTTTCTACCTTACTTTATTGAGAGAATACAGTATATAATACACATAACAAACAAAATACAAGTTAATTGACTGTTCATGTTATCTGTAAGACTTCTGGTAAACAGCAGGCTATTAGTAGTTCAGTTTTTGGGGAGTCATAAGTTATAAATAGATTCTCAACTCTACGGGAAGAGGGTCAGTGTCCCTGACCCCCACATTATTCAAGGGTCAACTGTAGTTGCAAGTTTTGCATAAATGAGAGGAAAATGTCATGTGTTGTTGGTTGCAGAGGGTACCTTTGTAGCTGTGGCAGGTGAAAATCTTGCCAGATCTAGTAAAACGGGAAATGCACCATCCTGGAAGACGCAATTACTTCTCAAATTGCTGAACTTGGAGAAACCCTAAGACATCTGTAGTGAAGCCCAAGAGTTCAGAGAGAGACATTTGTGGCATTCTTTTCTTTTTTTAAAAGATGACTGGTAAGGGGATCTCAACCCTTGACTTGGTGTTGTCAGCACCACGCTCACCAGTGAGCTAACCAGCCATCCCTATATGGGATCCGAGCCCGTGCCTTGGTGTTATCAGCACGACACTCTCCCCAGTGAGCCACGGGCCGGCCCCTGTGGCATTCTTTATAGTAGTGAAAACCTGTAGAAGACCCATAAGCTTTCATTCAGAGAACAATCCAATAAGGATGTAAGAGAGCAAGGTACCCATGTTTCTAAACGTGAAAATATGTAAATTTTCAAAACTTGTACTACAAATATCACAACAAAACATTCACTAAAGAATTTTTTCTAAAATCTACCATTGTGTAAATACATTTGTACAAGTCATGCCCTGACTCCTGCCACAGAACTGACAACGACAGTTCCTCACTGAGATGTGAGGGAGGGTTGAGGACATGACAGGGAAAGCAGATGCTTTATATCTTAGGGCCTGAGCTGCGTCTTCAGTTGCAGTTTTACTATAAAACAGATATATACATCACATGATGTTTAGAATAAAAGAAATATATTTCATAACAATTGGTGAAACGAGAATATGGCTCCATCCTCTCAGATGACAAAGCAGATATTCTCTGATGTATGACCAAAATGATAATCATTTATACCTAAAACACCTGCTGCACAAGAATCCCTATACGAACACCACAGTCTCCACTGGACGGATGGGCTGAGAATGGTTTAATCAATCTCCTGCTGTTAGAATATTTAGGTTGATTCCATATTTGACATAGATGATGGGCTCAGGTGGTTAGAGCGTGGTGCTGCCAACAACAAGGTCCAGGGTTTGATCCCTGTACCAGCCAACCACCAAAAAAAAAAAAAAAGGTGATGGAATAAACCATCCTCAGACACTGATGTCTGTTTCTGTCCTTTCCATTGAATTCCCAATAATTAAACTTTTGGAGTCAGACACATAGTCACTCACTCCTTTAGCTTTAGATGTATTATAAAAACCACAGAATTTACCAGGTTTTGTGCACATAAACATGTGACTTCCATGAGCAGCTTCTCTAATCCTGCTCTACAGAGAGCTGACAGTGCATCCAAACGTGGCCCTAAACAATACCTGCTGCCCTGCAGCACTGACACCATGAGGACCACATCCTGTCTCCGATCTGTTTGGGAGGGAAGCCCTTCCCATGCCCCATAGAGCCTCTTCACAAGTTCGTGTCACTGACTTACTGTAAGATGGAATCTAAGAGGTGATGAGAGGAACTGAGGGAAGGCATGGGTGAGTGTGAGCAAACATGTCAGGCAGGACACTTCAGATTCAGAGAAGATCAGCAACTGCAATGCCCACATTTCAGAAAAGAAGTAGACACAGAACAATCAACCGAGAATATCACTTTACCTGAGTGAGAGCCATTCCTGATTCCTTTTCTTTCCTCTTCATCCTCTTTTGACCTTCCTCCTTAGATAACATGAGTCTTTACAAGTCCATTCTGAATGTCAAAAATAAGCTGTTTAATGCTTAGATACAACACACCCCCTTCCTGGGCCAAAACCACACACACAGGAGAGACTTCACCATGTGGAAGACAGTTCTCGGCTGCCCACCACATCAGGAGGGACTCAGGTACAACAAACTCCTACAGGAAGAAAAACAAGTGTGTCTTTTGACCCCTTTCATCAGAACTCACTCCCCTACTGGTGAATCCCACACATGCCCTGCAGCAGTGAGGAGCTGGGCAGGACTGAGCTCACTTCAGGGAGAAGACCCAACTGTTACTTAACCCCATGGAAGGCATAGAACCCCACACTCCTCCACGGACCACAGGCAGATCTCGGCCCTCAGAAATGGAGGACACAGAGCCTTGGTGCACAATGCTGAATGTACATTAGAACCACATTGCCAGGGTTGAGCACCACTCAGAGGGGCAAACCCAGCGTACCCCCCACCTTCTGGCTCTGCTGTCCCCTTGGGGCCTTGTTGTCACTAGTATCCAGATAGTGGGAGGTGAAGGAGCAGAAAGAAACATGCAGAACAGGCAATGTGGACCAGAGGTGGGTGAGGCTGGAATTTAAAATTGGGGAGTATGAAAGTTCCTCAGAAATACCCCCAGAGAAGATGATATGAGAAAAAAGATCCAGGGAAGGAAGGGTGTGTGCCACCTGCAGCTGAGGGGCCAGAATTCTAGGTAGAAAGACAGCTCAAGTGAAGGCCCTGCAGCAGGAGCAACGTTGGCCCCAGGAAAAGGGCAGAGGCCTGTGTGGCTGGAGCAGAGTGAGAAGGACACAGTGAGATGAGGTCACAGGTACTACGGGAAGCACCTTGGTCAGGGCCGAGGTCTCTAAACCTTTCTGTCCTGTGCCTCAAAAGAATTTTGGAAATGATGTATTCCCTCACTTGTTTTAAGCAAACATGTAATTTTTTATTTTATAAACTAAGACACTTACAAACACGGTAGTATCTTAGTATTTTACATGTATGCTTAGATGGTCACCTAAACCTTAGGAAGTTGGAGGGCTGGCCTTACCTGAGATGTGTACTGTAGGTGGAATTCTCTTGGGGAAGCCACTTTTTTTTTTCTCTTGGGGAAGTCACCTTTGGACATACGAAGATGGAGATGTCAAGGAGACAACTGGACACAGGATTCTAGATTTCAGGGGAGAGGTACAGGTGGAGAGGAAAAATGGAGACACCATTTAAAGCCACGAGATGAGATGATATGGCAAGCAGTGAGTGCAGTCAGAGGAGAGAAGTGGCACATGGTCTGAGCCCTGGGACACTGTAACACGTATAGGACAGAAAGTTGGAGATACCAGCAGAAGACACTGAGAAGTGATCAGGAGGAAGATGAAAGAATATAGATTTTTAAAGGTTAGTAGGATGCCCTCAAAGCTAAGAATAAAAAGTTTCAGGGAAGAGGAAGTAATCAGTTGTGCAATATGATGATAGGACAAGTAAGTTAAGGATAGAAAATTAATTATTGGATTTAGAAATGGGGAGATTACTGGGGACTGTAAAAGGAAGGGACTGTGGAATGGTGGATGTGAATGTTTGACTGGTTGGGGTTCATGTGAGGTAGGGAGGCAGGAAGTGAAAACAGACAACAGCAAGGTTTTAGTGATTGGGCTCTGAATGGGAGAAAAAAATGGGTACTAATTAGAGGCAGAAATGTAGTAGAAGACTTTTTTCTTTTAAAGAAGAAAAAGTGAAATGACTAAAAATGCTTTGTGTGTGTGTGTGTGTGTGTGTGCGTGTGTGTGTGTGTGTTCATGAGCATTTTGATGTATGTTATCACCATCAGCGTATGCTGGTCAAAATAATCCCCTTGAAGTAAAAATTGATGAGGCAGGGGAGGAGGATGCTGTACCATCCTGGTACTGTGAGCGGGGTGGTAAGTACTGCACAACTGTAGGGTCAGCAACAGCCTGGGTCAGGGACAGACCATTCCCAGGCAATACTTTTTTTTTTTTTTTTGGTGGCTGCCCTGTACAAGCATCCAAACGCTTGATCTTGGTGTTATCAATACCGTGCTCCCAGTCACTACTGAGCAGAGGACAAATGCCTTGAGGAAGTCAGGTAGACCAGTTAGGGGAGACATTTCCACTTGCATCCAGGAGCTCAGGGGAGGTACAACCACGGTCTCTGACTGAGGAAAAAGACAGAAGAGGAGAAGTTGGACTTCTGAGCGGCTCTCTAGACTAGAAGATGTAAAACAGTCAAATAAGGGAATGCAAGAGGATCTGGGACAAAAATATGAAACCAGTCAATCTGGGTGGATGTTTCTTCTAGCTATGATCAGCCACAAGGGGACAGGTACAGAGAAGAAAGAGTTGGAAGTGATGGTGATGGCAGGAAGAAGCAAGGAAGTAGGAAGTCCCAGGGAGAACGATTATAACAACAGTCCTGTGCTTTAGGGCATCTGATTGAGTGACTGTCAGTAACGGAAAGGATTTATTTGTCTCCATCATTAAAAAAAACCCACCTACGTTTGGTACAGGAGTATATTATGTTAGTTTACCATTTTTATCTCTGGTGCAGGCAAAAAAAAAAGTTCCTTAGAACACACAGAGTAATACCAGTGCACCCTCTGGCAAGGCCTTCACTTTGGGGGACTGATGTATGCAGGGGTCCTGTTTGTCCTTGGAATGGTCTTCATTGTGAGTGAAGGAGGAGCTGACCAGGAACAGCTGAGGAACAGAGCCAACGGTCATTTACCCAGACCGCCCTCCTTGCCCAATATGTGGGAAGGGCAGGTGTTAAGTTCAATCAGAAAGGTATCAAGTTGGCTCATGGGGTAGCTGCCTGAAGCTGAGCAGACCCACTTTGCCAGTAAAGACCTTAAAACTAGGCAGAAAGAGGAGAGGCCTCCTGGCTGCCTGAATCCCTCAATAAAGATAACTCCCTGATGTCTAAGATTTTTCACTTTGCAATCACACTGGCTTAAATATTCACAGACCCAATCCTGGCTTGCTTGGGTCTCAGGATTGTGTAAGCTGATTAGCAGAAGAGCAGAAAGACAGTGTCTGAACAGAACAGTAGGAGAAGGTAGATGACTTGAGGGAGAAGATAAAGGAGAGACACAAGCAAACCCCTTTTCTTTCTCAAGTCACTGACCTGGGGAAGCATCAGATTTCCCAATCTAGAAAAGACAGTGGGAAAAGGGAGAAGTGTGTACATATGGTGAGTGTGTGTGTTGGGTGGAAAGATAAATTCCTTTCTCTAATGTGACCCCATTAGCTCATCCCATTCCATTCTACCAACTGCTGAGCACAGGCGTCAGCTGGTCAGAATAAACAAAGCTTTTGCTTTCTTCAGTTCCTGAGTCTCCCTGCCATTAGGAGGGCTGTACTCCCCACAGAGCAATCCCCTTTCTCTTCCTTAACTCTTTTCCCAGGATCTAGGGCCTCTCCTCATTGGAGAAATATCAGTGTTCTACGTCTAGTTTAGAACACCTTGCCTCTACGTTCATCAGCTGCCTCGTGACTGTGTGTATGTGCGTGTGCATGTGTCTGTTTTGGGACAGGTAGGGAGAGGCCAGAAGAGAATAACTACCACTGACCTGGCAGCAAGGAAGTAATAGCTGCATCTTTCCCAAAACAGTTGCAAGGATGAGCCTTTTTACTGCAAGTCACTGTGATGCTGTCTGCCCTCTGATTCTTGGAACAATCTTTCCCAAGGTCACGTGCCCTTACAGTGTGTCAATTTGTGCCCATGGACCAGCAAGCCCTCCCTAATGTAAATAATCTGCCACCTGAGCCTTAGGCCTTACTCTTTCTCTTCTGCACTCAGACCCTCTTACCAACTTTGATGGGTGCTAACACACTCCATAGACACCCCATAATGATTCCTCCATACTGCTATGAAATCAAACAAGACATTACAAGCATCAGTAACTCATGCACATATGATGGAATATTACACATAAGGACACCCAAAGACCCACCGACCAAGGCACCATATTTTCACTAATAATAACTTCATCCTAAACAGGAGTACTACCAAAATCTAGTATTTAAAAGGAGATGTCTCTAGTGATGCATGTACTCCAATGAGACCCCAACATCTTCCAAGGAAACACTCAAAAATTTCATGTGGATCTTCCAAAATGCAACTGAAACCTTCCTGATTTGTGACCCTAAATACCCCCAAATAACAAAGGTAACCCCAGAAATGATCTCTGAGTTTCCCCATGGGTTGCATGATGATTTTTGCACTCCAAAAAGATGCCACAGAAATCACTGTTTGAAGTGGATGCTGCAGTGCACCCCTGGGATCCACCCCCTCGGGACCAAGGTGTCCATCCTCCTGCTGCCCAAGCTCTCTGTTGGCTCAGCTTAGGCCACGTTCTAATGACATTCCTGTGTAACTTTTCTCTAATTATTCTACTGACTTCATTACTCAGAAGTGATCATGAGTTTCCCAATTAAATCCCTGCATGCAAATCTCAGCTTCAGCATCTGTGTCTTAGGGAACCTGAGCTAAGACACTATGGCATTCCAGAACAACCTATGCAGCCCCACAGCCACCCATAAACCCACTTCCAGGTGCTCCAGCCAGACCTCGGACTTTCCAAGAGTTCCACACAGCCCTTGGTCCCACAACCACACTAGGGACAGGTGCACACATCATTCACTGGGCTGTGAATGTGAATCTTGAGGCCCACCCTGGCTTCCATGCTCCTCCTGGAGACCTCTAAGGGCTCCCCCCTCCACTTTTCCCCCTTTTCCACTTCTCATACATGCATGTACAAGCAAACTGGAATAAAAAGCAAAGGAATAAGCTCTAGAGATCTGCTGTACAACATTGTACCTACAGTCAATAATGTATTAGACACTTAAAATATTTTAAGAGGACAATGTTAAGTGTTCTTACCAGAATAATAAAAAAAATAAAAAGCACAGGGATCCTTGGGCATGCGCCACAGCAGGAATGGACATGAACTGCAAATGGAAGGGCACTGACTCTACAGTATGGAGATCAAGAAATTGGCCCTGCTGAGTAAACTTGCTGGCAACTGGGGACAACATAAAGACCAATTTTGAAGGCAGTTGGGGAGTAGGCAAGATTTGAGCTTAGTGAAGCAATCATAGAGAGAGGTCTCAGGTCTCATGGGGGAGGCAACCATTGTTCCCTTGTCTCCTCACTCACGGCAAATTGCAAGATTCCCTAGTTCTTTAGGGGGTGTCCATCATGCCCCCTTGTGCTCCTGACCCTACCTGAAGGGGAACCCAGATCCCTGACTGTGACAACCTGGTAGAAGGCAAAGCCCCTGCCCATGTTGGTAACTGGTCCCTGGTGATGTGCAGAGCCTGGAAGACCTGGGAGCTGGAGTAAAGCAGGGACACAGATGGGGACACCTCAGCACACGGCATGAAGACACGAGTCTGTAGAGCTTTGTGGGTATCAGTACATCCTTTTACTCTTATTTTGAGTAAAATAATTAGCTACAGGAGGCTTAGATCAATTAGAGTTACAATTTCCAGAAGAAATTCAGGACCTGTCTTCATCACCTGCCCTAGCACCTTGGTCTTCCGTGACGATTCCCAATAACTCTAAAGCAGAGAAAGACCTCTGTAGATGGCTTCTCTGTCTTTGAGACTATGATCCTGCTCCCAGTATTGTGGGTTTTGTTTTTCACTTTTTGAGAACAGAATTTCTAATTATAACTGGGCACTCCTGCATTCCAGGAGAAAAGCCACACACAGACACACACCCAATTCGGCCAATCTTGTTAGGGGTCAGTGTTGTTCAGATTCAGAGTTTCTGGTCTAGTTCTTCATCTCCGTGTCACAGGTGGGCTCACTGAGGTCCAGAGGGTGAAGACAGTTCAACAAGTAATCCTGAAAAGGTCTATGTTGAGTGAGAAGAACATGGTATAACTGAATTCTGATATGGTAGCCCGGAAGGGCGAAAGGGCAAGGTTTATCAGTATCACCTGTCCCTCTTAATAATTCCAGGACTATCTTTCACATGCCTGGAAAGAAGACATTTCTCTTTCAAGGTTTTCATCACATTGATCTCAAACATTTAATTCCTTTTTTTAGAAAATTACAGTAAAATTGTTTAAAATATAGAACTGTGAACACATAGCTATTGGCATTGAAAACATTGAAAGAGGGTCACCTATAGAAATAAGCTCTAGGCTTATTTCTCATCGTGAATATATGGGCTCTGTTAGCACAAAGTTCCAAGTCAATCCAGCCCATTCTCAATATTCAGAGAGAATGGACAAGAGAAACTTGAAGGAAACATCTACTTAGTAGCTGACATCTCACTATCTTAACAGGTTACGTTAAAGAGAAGGAAACAGTATTAGACTAACTGATTAAACTAGGTTTTGACTGTTAAAACAAAAGATCATTGACGTCGTTATCAAGTACATATTGAAACAGTCTAAAATTATTATTATTATTATTTTTAAATTACTTCCTAAGTACCAAAGAATGTTTCCAATATATGGCTAAAAAGTACAAATAATACAGGCCTTAATTGGAATCATACACAATTAAGAGTTAAAACAATTTAGAAATTAAAAAAAAAAAAATCTAACGAATTTTGGGGTTAAAGTAAAAAAAAAACCCCAGAATATATCATATTTAAAACAGAATGATATGTGATAATTCAAGGATGCAACCAAAGGTCATTTCAGAAGTTAATAGTGATTAACAGAAGAAACTCAATAAACTAAGACTAATGTCAAGTTTCAAAAAGAATTAATTTTAAGGAATTAGAAAAAAAAAAGAAAATCCATTACAGGAAAACAACATCACTCTTAATGTCCCTTTCAAAAGGCACCCAGGTAGTGACAAAGTCAGTTACTTCCTGCCCTAATTCACTCTCCCACACCCTACCCCATCTGTAAGGAAAACAGAAACAGTTTAGTAAGGCTCCCTCACCTCATATCAGGCAGGACATGATCCAGCACATTTTAGCACACGTGCTGTAAACTAGTTATGTAAGAGTGGTGTAACTGCACATGTACACTTATGTAATCTTTGCCTTGTTGCCACGATTATGTGTACTTTTGATATAAAAGACAACAGCTCTGATCCTCCAGGGCATTGCTGGCAGAGTTTGCATCTGAATTGCAGGCCAGCAAAGCTGGCAGAGGAGGCAGAGCAGTAGAGTGACAGGTCGGCAGAGCCTGCATCTGAAATAAAGCATGTCCATTGTGCATAAGGCTGCAGGAATCTTTTTCCAATTACCTGACTTGCAACCTGCACAGGATGGGGCAGAGGGATCTGTGATTCCAGCCCGACACCATCCCAGGAAAAAGGAAGAGGGTGACTCACAACTCAATGGGTCAAGTCACTGCACTCTGGCTGAACAGGCGTTGCAAATAGAAGCTATCCTCTTATACCAAGAATTACAAAATGCAGATGTCTTATAGACAGGACTTTTGCAATGCTCATTCTCATCTCTATAATTTAAACAAATCTTACATTTGTTAGATTGGAAAGACAGAAATCAATATATCACAACTTAATCTTCATATTCAATCAACTCACCACTCACCTGGACCTAAGGTCTCTGTCTTTTTCCATCACTGTGTTTCCCTCCTTCATTCTGCACATGTCTGTCATTCTCACCATCTCTCTCTAGCTCTTTCCTTCTCTTCTTTTCTGGGTTTCCCCCAAGTTTCTGCTCCTCATTTTGATTCCTCTCTCCTCTTCTGCTCTTTCTCCCCTTCTTTCCTCTATCCTTCTCCCAAACATGTTCTGACCCATTCTTGCAACTTGTTTCACCTCATGTTGCTCCTCCCCAACCTTTTCATTGTGCCCAATCTCCATGTATTTCTGCCTCTTTCTTCCCTCATCTTTGCTCCCCCTCTACCCTCCCTGTTACACCCCCTGTCCCCACTCTCTGGCACCCCCAGCTACCTAACGCTTCCTCCCTCCTCTATTTCTCCCTCTGCTGTCCTCACCGTTGTCTCCTCTTTTCATACCAGCATCGCGTTGCTCTGTCTGCCATGACTCCGAGTCTTTCATCCTCTCCCCCTACTCTCTGCTGCTGTCCCCCGCCCTTCTTTGCCCCTGCTCCTACTGCTCATCAAGGGCCCCTCTCCTTTTTTTGCTTTCCTTCATATCTCTAGAAATCCCCTTCTTGCATAATTTTTTCTACAGTCAGCCCTCCCTATCCTCGGGTTCCGCATCCACTGATTCAACTAACCAAAGACTGAAAATATTCAAAGAAAAAAAAAATACAATATAATAGCTATTTACACCGCATTTAAGCTGTATTAGGTAGTATAAATAACCTAGGGACGATTTAAGGTATACAGGAGGATGTGCATAGGTGACATGCAAATACTATACCATTTTATAGGAGGGACTTGAACATCCTCGGCTTTCGGTATCTGAGGGGGTCCTGGAAACAATCCTCAGCTGCGGATACCGAGGGACGACTGTATTTGTTTTTCTCCCCTGCCCTTTCTTGCTTCTCTTTCATTCTGTCTCTTTGCAAATCCCTCACCCACACTCTACTTTTCCATTTGGTGTTTCCTTCATTCTTCTTTAGTCTTTCGGTTTTTCTGTTTCCGTTCAATCGCTCTCTCGTGATCTCTCTCACACACTCACACGGAGGGAGACTGACTAAGAAGCTCGCCTCCCGGAAGAGCACATTTTCCAGTGCGGTGGAGTTTAGGACAGAAGAAGGGTGGGTGTCGCAAGCCAGGCCCGTTACCTCCCCCAGCGTGGGATCAGGTGAAGCGCCAGTAGGATGGGAAGGCCTGAGGCGGGGGGATCTGGTGGGGCGATGGTCCCTTAGGAGAGGAGTGGGGCCTGCAGATCCCAGGACCCGGAGAGGACGCGGCCTCTGCTGGATCGGGGCTGTCAGCGCTTCTCTCCAGGGGGCCAAGAAGGGAGAGTCGGGCGTCAGGCCACCTCGCAGGTGAGGGACGGCTTTACAAACACTGGGCCGGCGGAGAGTTATTTCGCCAGCGGTTTGGATACAATTCTTGTCAATGAGGCTGACGCAACACTGATTTTTTTTAAGAAAAAAAAAAAAAAAACCCGTCTGGAAAGGAGGTGTCTACATGGCCCGAGGGCATTACGACTGGGGACAGGACCGGCCTCAGAACGATTTTAAAGCCACAGAGGCAACCCCCAGGCTTTACGGCGACATCTGAATTTACTAGGGATGGAGAAAGCGATGCAGGTATTTTGAGGTCTGTAGACACCCTCCGATCGTGGGTACGGTGAACAGAGGAGTTCGCAGCGAGATTTTAAATTAGATCAACGGATACTCACGCTCGCAGGACGACCTTCCCTGGCCATTGGCTTCCGGGTGCGCAAAAAAACTGCGCCGCCGAGGAAAAGACGGGCGCCTGGGGGCGGGTCCTGGGCAGGGCTCCACCGTAGGGGGCGGGGCCGGGGAGCGGACCGGGCGTAACCGCGGAAGGGTGGGGGTGGGGCCGGGCCTGCGCTCCTTCCCGCCCCGCTGCCCCTGCCTTTCTGTTTCCGGGTTTGGAAACGGTGAAGTGTTTCTAGTCCTGCGGAGCAGCCGTTACTTTCTGCTTATTTCAAGTTAATGTTTCAGACAGTTTTAAGATACAGCTTAGAGTTGTGTGGGTCACTTATTTTGGAAACTGAGATGTTTTCTCGTTAACAAGTTGAGAACGTTTAAAGTCAAAACTTATTTTGCCCTTAATAAGCGGGTTGGGAACTGGGATCTCGGGGCGGGGGAGGGTTGGGAGGGGTTCTCGACATGGGGCGGGGGCGGTGATCGGATCCAGGAAAGTTCCTGCAATTAAAATGAATTTAAGCAATTTAATTAACCAATGACTGGAATTGTGTGTTAAGAGGATGCAAACCAGAATGTGAAATGCAAAACTCTGTCTGGGCGGAATGTGCAATTTCATACTGACGCCCAACAGAATAGCATTTCCATTTCCATTTGCCATTCACCCTCTGGGCAGAGTCTTGACTCTGGGCTCAGGTGTACAGACTTCTTAGGACAACACCTGGAGCGTGGGGTTGGCTAGGCATGTGATAATTTAGGACACCAACTGTTGCTTCAAGAAAAAGCAATAACAATTTTTTAAATTGTTATAAATTGCTGTTTTTCTTTATATTTGTTGATCTATTCCATACTTGATATTAAGTAGACTCGGGTATCTTTGAGATAAACTTTGTTGACATAATTTGATTAAGGCCATAATATATTAATATAAGGTCATTTCAAATACATTTTACGTTCATTCTGACAGTAACTCGAAAGCTTAGTTTTTTTATTTAGAAAGAGTAATATATTGTAGCTTTCTTTGTTTTCTGTTTCTGAATGTTCTTTCGGGTGTGGGCAACAAAAATAGATAAAATAGATAAGCCTGTAAAATAGATGTCTTTGGGTATCAAGAAGATATTTGGATTATTTTCACCTAAAGAATACTTAAATCTGCAGTATTTCTAAGGGCATTTGTTAGGGAGTTTATTCTCTTTTGTATGAACCCTAATGAAAGTAAAACTAGATTTTCAAATTTCCAATAGCCTCATTTCTACCAAGAATGATTTTTATGGTGATTTTTATGAGTTAACATCTATTATGAAGTGTTTCTCTCACAACCTGCTGGTGGAAGATTTCATCCATAGACAAATGGTAGTCAATTGAAATATAATGTTTAGAAAGGAAAACTGCATATTTGACGCATTTTCAGGTAAAAAATGAACAGAATGTTCTGACATTGAACAAAGGTGAATACAAGAAAATATATCAAGACCTTTTTAAATTATGTGGCATCTGGGATGGATTTGGAATCTCTGGAAGGCAGGTTATTTTGTATTACACTATACTGCTAAATAGCCATACTGCCAAGAAAGAAGTTTAAGCATGAATGTCTGTGATCCCAAGCAAAGAAATAAGTTGATAGTGGAGGTTTCCATTGAACTCAACACAGTACAAGAGATGCAGAGTGTAGGTGAAACTCATGAATCCATTTAGTCCATGGGGAGTTTCGTTGCTTGTCAGATTTTCAAGGAAGCAAAGTGGATATATTCACAAGAAAATAAAAGCATATTTTCTCAGTTGCTTCCCAGGAAGATTTTCATATGTCTCCCTATTTTATATATATATGTGAAGATTTACACATGTCTCCTTATATTTTCATACATACACATTTCTTTTTGGCAGCTAGCAGGTACTGGGATCTGAACTCCTGATCTTGGTGTTACAATACTGCTCCCTATATTTTAAAACAGATGAAAATCATTAAAGATTCAAAAAATTGTAAAACACAAAGAACTGGTTTGAACTAATGAATGTACATTAAGCCCTGTGCCATGAAAATAGAGAATATACATATTCTAGCACAGATGGAACCACTAAAATGTTTACCACTGTCAACTAAAACATAGATTGAGACTTAGGTAAGTGATGTCGGAGGAGAGGGTCTTTGCAGGTCTGATAGCAGGTCCCAACCTACCATGTCCTGTTACCAGGTTCTTGACACCACCACAGGAAAGAATTCAAGGCCAGTCACAATAGAAAGTGAGAACAGGTTTAATGTAATGAATAAGATACAGATTTCACAGAGAGAGTGCAGCCTAGGTCTAGAGACTGAGCAGGGCCCTCACCAAGTTTAATACAAGAGTAAGAGATATACATTTACAAAGAGCTTGCTGGCCCCAGAGTGAACGACAGCCTGCTAAAAGCGAGTTTGATATAAAAAGAAAGAGGTGAAGCAGAGTCTGGCTTCAAGAGAGTGAGCAACAACCCCACCTTCTGCCAGGATTTCACTTTTATAGTTTTGCTTTCTAATACATGTTCATGCTACGTAATGAATATAAATTCTACTTTACTGAGCATGCTTGGCTATTAGGGTTATATAACCGCTTTCCTGGATTTGCATAAATCAGTCCCCCACAAGTCTCAATTTCCCAGTGCTGGTGCTGCAAATAGGTTCGACCAGCAACAGCAACTCCTCTAGGGGAGGGCCTGAAGGAAGGGTCTGAGGTCTTGCGGAAATGCTTGAAACCCAGAGGTGTGTCCAGATACCCAAACCTTGGGAAACTGAGCACCTCCTATCTCATAAGGATTTTATTTGCAGTAGTGAGAATGCTCCAACCACAAGATCTGCAAATGACTCAGAAAACAGAAGAGTTGTTTCTTTTATGCAAAGGAGTAAGCAAGTGTAGAGCTAGGCATAGGTGTCACAGACCCTTTGAGCCCATTCACAAACCCATCACATGCACGTCTATGAGCTAGACAACAGGAAAGTGTTCCTTGGTGCCATAGGTGAAGAAATAATAGGCTTCATTTCTAGACAGGAGCTCTGCAGACCAGCAGTTCAGAGAGCTGTTGCATGCTGAAGAAAAACACAAGAATAGCAACAAGCTAAAAATGCATGGGGCATGCATGCACACTAACTCCACCCCGTCCCCCCACAACTCGTTTAGAAAGAATGTGCTGCACCACCTCCAACTGGACCTGAGGTGAGGGGGCCTGACCAAACAGCTCCATTTTCCTCACAGCAGTGTCGGGTTCGCCACCGGCCGACCTGAACAGCCCTAGCCTCGTCAGTCTCTCCCTTGGTGGGCGAGCGAATTGCCCGGATTCCTCTTTCCCTCCAGTCCCCGTTAGGAGGAGACCGGGGAAGAGAGCCGTGAAGAGAGGTGAGCACAGCCACCAGCCCCAACCAGCCCGTTAAAAGACACTCAGACATGGCAGGCGTTCTGTCCAGCAGTTCCTTTTATTATCACACAAGCACTTGCTTTTCAAGGCAAATGGGGAAGGGAGGTTTTTTACATCCTCCAATCAGCTTAAATGTTACGAGAGCATGCATCCTGTCTCAATGCCTAGCTATTGCAATCACGCAGTGTTAACGAGCATGGAAGCGTGTATTTGGCCAATAAGGGCTAAGGCAAGGTTCCCGCAGACACTCCCACCCTACTTCCTCCTGGCACTGTCTTAGGCTGCCACGTTAATACGCCCTTGTGGGCCCATAATGGCGCCGCTTGTAATGTCACTTAAGGTGGCGTTAGTTTTTAAGGCCCGACACAGCAGGGGCATAAACAAGGCTAGAAAGACACAGATTTAGGGGTATGGATGAGCATGTGGTATGACCTACAATCATCAGGGAATCTTTCACCTTGAAATTGGCTATTCTTGGGAGGGGTCTTGGAGAATGGGAGAAGTTTAACTACAGTTTGATTAAGTCATCTTAATAAACATTGTTTCAGTTGATCAGTGGGAACAAACAATCCAGTAATCATTGATATGACAAAAGGGTCTGTATCTGGCTTTTTCCTGTGTAAACAAGAGGGCTATCATTAGTTTTAATGAAGTCCTATGGGGAAGTGTGGTTCTTTGCAGTAAACAGTTTCCTGCAACACAAAAGGGGAGGAGGTGTTCTTTAATCTTTGCTATTTTCCAGGATTAGAGCGTTGGAGTAAAGTTTATCACTGTTACCACATATTGTTACACCATGCAAAATTCAAAAAGCAATAAATACGTATGTTATATTTGAAAAATGGAACATTAGAAACTTTAAAGTAATGAGAATAATAAACTTCCCCAAGATCCTTATTATTCTTAAAGGACAAACTTCAAACATTAAAATTTTAAATAGTTTATTTGAGCGAACAGGGATTCATGAATCAGGTAGCTCCACACACAATCGTCCAAGGTTCTACTGAAGGGGTCTAAGTAGAAAACTTTTATAAAGTGCACAAGGAAGCAGGGCAAAGAAAATATTTGATTAGTTAAAGTGGAGAAGTAGCCTTAAAGTCCCTAGTCAGAGGTTAGTTGGCAATTTCTGATTCGTAAAGCTTAAAATCAATTTTCCTGGGATATGACACTTTGTGCTGAGTTGGGTTTTGGTTTGATTATGTAGGAACACATCAATTAATATCGTAATTCCATCCCATCATTGGGAATTAAAAAATAGTGAATTTTGAATTTAGCTTCCTTTTATACTTCTGATTGTTCTATTAAGACAAACTTGTTTTTTCCATCAAATACTGTTACACTAAAATGAAAGAAAATATGAGTGCTTGTTTCTTTTCCATTATGAATTGCCAGAAAAATGAGTTGGTGCCACAAGGACCACCAAAGGGGTCAGAGAATCTTAGGATTATTAGAAATGATTGGATTTTGTATATGTTTGATGTAATTTAATCTATCAAAGACATTTTCTTTTTGAGCCTTCTGCTTGGCTTCTGTGTCCCAGGACTTCATGTCCTTTGAGAGCTTCCTTGTTTCTAGAACAAACTCACATCATGTGTTTTCACTTGTCTTCATTTGGAATTTCCCTGTTTACTTTGCTTATGGTGTTTCTGGCCAGGCAGGGCACTTTTAATTTTACATAGTCTGATTTAGTTATTTTTATTTTTTAGTTTGTGCCACGTTAAGGCCAGTTTTCCCACTCCAAATGTACGAAGGAATTAACTCATGTTTTCTTTAGTATTTGTATGGTTTACATTTTTATTTTTACCTATCAGATTCATTTTACACATGATCTTTAGTTTTGTGTCTGATGTGGGGAATGAATTCATATATTTTTGAGGGGATATTCAGTAACCCAAACACTAATCATTAGAAATATTTACGCTGCTGACCCTTTAAGCACTTTGGTCTATGGCTTAATACTCTATTTCATCCTCAACCAGTGTATTCATTTATCAACTCCTTGTTTTGAGGCAGGATAGTACAGGGTCTTGCCCCAGGGAGGCTGCTCATGGATATTCGGGCTGCTCAGTTGACACCAGCAAGCAACACCCTAACCACCTGTTGGGAGTACAAATTGTGTGATATTTTTACTAGTTTGTTTGTTTTATAGTAGAAATAGATTTAGTTAGCTAGAGAACATGGAGGAACTTTGGTCAAGGGACTTACATCACTGACGACATAGTGGACTTGGCAGGCAACATGGGACACTGCTCATGTGATAACGACACACCCTGACAGTTTCTGCCCTTTTGAGATATCACCATCTGGTCCTGGAGGGAATATCTGTGAGGCCATGACAAGGAGATAATCAGCACAGCCTGGTCTTCAAGCGAAGTATAAAGAAACAGAGGCAAAAGCCCCAAGTTGCTGCATCTGTCAGCTGTGGCAGGTTTATGGCCAGCTGCTCATACCCTTGGTCCAGTGGATGGAAATGGGTTGGAATTGACACTTCTTAGTGTGGGTTACTCTCACACAGAGGAGGAAGCCAGTCTTGTTGAAACCCATAGGAACTTTAGCCCATAAGGGTAAGGACCCTTGAGCACTGCCTCTGCTACACTGAGAAGGTACCTGGGTGTATGCTGCTCTCAAGCCACATTCTCAAAGATCATCAATTGTGGTCCATCAGATGTACCCAATTCCTGGTAGATGTGAGTCAGGAAAGGACTTTGTGCTGGAGATGTAAGATCCCTGACCTGTTCCTAACAGAATAAAAAATAGGAGTTGTGTGCACTGTGCTCTTAAGGGATTATTTAGGTTAAGTTAGAAGTAGGCTAGGACATAGAGTAATTAAAATTGAAAATATGTTATGTGTGATATGTATGATCAATAAACCATGCCATTCGAGCATCAGTAATTTTGTCTTGCGTGGTCCTTGCCTACCGATAAGGGTCTGTGCATGACACCACCCTACAAATAAGCTTCCCCTTCTTCCGAGCTTTGTGGATTTCTGACCAGGAAACAAAACCACAAAGTACAAAAAATTCCTTTTTCTTTGATTCTCAGAAAAGAGCTTGCTCAAGCACAAAGGCACCCAAACTCCTTTTTCTCCCCCTTTGTCTTGAATATTCTTTCTCCGAGTTCAGGTAGAGAAACACTCCCATCCCAGAACAACATGTAAAACCTTCCTAAGAATTCATGGTGCGTTCCTTGCTCATGAGGAAATGCCTGTGCACCTCCTGCCTGTACTTTTGCTTTGCCATAAACTTTGAGCATGAGTGTGACGCTGTCATGTGAACTTGAAGTTATTGTAGGTTCCTGATGGGATTCTCCCCTCGGGAAATCCAAGAACCTGTATCTCCAACATCAGTTCTCATTATGGTGTGTTTAAAATATGTTCATATCCTTTGCAGTGTTTCTTTTTCAGTTTTCCCAGTTTGCATTTGTTTATGCTTCTACATGAAATTTGCAATAAAACACTTATTCCAGAATAAAATCTAATGGTATGTATATGCTATGAAATTAACTTTATAAGTTATCTAAATGAAAATTATGATGTTCTGTTGTGCCTAGGTATTTTATTATAAATTAAATATTTTATTGTGGTATAATACACGTAACACAGAATTTACCGTTAGTGACATGTCGTACATCTACCTCGTTGTACAACCATCACCATCATCTAGTTCCAGCATATTTTCATCACCCCAAAAGGAAATTCTGTACCATTAAGCAGTCACTCCCCATTTTTCCCCTCACCTCAGCCCCTGGCAACCATGAATTTGCTTTCTGTTTGTATGGATTTGTCTAACTGGATATTTCATGTAAATGGAATTTTACAATATGTGACCTTTTACATCCTATATTATTTTTTATTGTTTTTAATTTATGTAACTTCAGCCTGACCTTCTGCTGTACCTTGTAACTAATTATACTTTGTAAACATAAAGATTATAATTGTCCCTATATCACCTTTCATTCCTCTAATTAACATAATTATTTGTTTTATTTTTTTCGTAGTTTTAGAAATATTATTTTATCATCCGCGGATAGTCTTCTACCCTTTTGTTTACAATTCTTTTCTTACTTCTTACTCTTCTTTGTTAAATTGTCTTGGATATTCCCTCCAAGGTGATGTCGTATACAGCAGAGATTTGAAGTTCCTAATTGTTATTTCTGACTTTAGTGGGAGTTTCTCTAGTGTTACCCAAATAACTGATGAGGGCTTTACCCTCTTTTTTAATAAAAATACATCGATTCCTAATTCACTGTTTATATGTCACATTAATCCCTGCTGAATTATGCCAATACTTTTTATTTTGTACTCCCGAACATGAGCATCTTTTTCCCTTTTATCTGTATAAGTATGATGAATTGCATGAGTGGATTTCCTGATATGGAATCTCTCCTGCATTCCTAGTACATTGCATCTGCTCATCATATATTTTTAATCAAAAATTGCAAACTGTTTGATAACATTTTACTAAGATTTTCCTACGAATATGGAGACACAAGTATTTTTGTAATACTTTTATAATATTGTAATTTATAATAAGATATACAGTCATGTACTGCATAGCAGCATTTAGGTCAATAATGGACCGTATGTACAATGGTGGTCCCATTAAGGTTATAATGGAGCTGAAAATTTCTTATTGCCTAGTGATTTTGACAGTCAACAGTCATAGCTGCTGTAACGTCATAGCACAATTTATTTTTTAAAAAGAAATTTAGTGTAGCCAAAGTATAAAGTGTTTGTAAAGTCTACAGTAATGTGCAGTAATGTGCTAGGCCTTCACATTTACTCACCACTCACTCACTCACTCGCTCTGATCAACTTCCAGTCCTGTAAGCTCCATTTATGGTAACTGTCCTCATACAAGTGTGCCATTTTTTATTTTTATGCCATATTTTTACTGTACCGTTTTTATGTTTACATGTGTTAGGTTCACAAATACCACTGTGTTATAATTGCCTACAGTATTCAGTATAGGAATATGCTGTACGGGTTTGTAGCCTTGGAGCAATAGGCCATACCATTTAGCCTAGGTGTGTAGTAGGCTGTACCATTGAGGTTTGTGTAAGTGCACTCTGTGATGTTTGCACAAGGATGAGATCGCCTGACAACACACTTCTCAGAATGTATTCCCATCATGCATTCCCATGCATGTCTGTATATACTTGGTTTTGACCCCATTTCGTGGCACACAGCTTCTAAAACCCTTGGAATCTCCAGAGTGATTGGGAATCTCCTCAGAATGGAAGCTGGCTGCCAGGGGAACCAACCCTGTGATTAGAGGGTTGGAACTTTCAGCCCCACCTCCCTACCTCCAGGGAGAGGAGAGAGGGGCTGAAGGTTAAGTTGTTTGCCAATGCTTTAATCAATGATGCCTACATAATGAGCTTTCATTAAAACCCAGTAGGACTGGGTTTTGAGAGCTTCAGGATAGCTGAACACATGGAGGTGCCTGGGGGTGGCACTCCCATGCTCTGTCATGGATGCTCATGTCCCCATTCCTCACCCTATGTGTCTTTTTCATCTGGCCATTCATCTATACCCTTTATAATATTATTTATAATAAATGGGTAAACATAAGTAAACTGTTTCCCTGAGTTTTGTGAGCTTCTCCTAGCAAATTAATTCAGCCCAGGGAGGGGGTCATGGGAACCCTGATTTATAGCTGATAGGTCCAAAGCAGGGGTCAAAATTTGGAGCTTGAGATTGGCATCTGAAGTGGGGGCAGTCTGTGGGACTGAGTCCTTAATGTGTGGGATCTGACACTGCCTCCAAAGAAATAGTGGCAGAATTGAATTCAGTTAGAGAACACCCAGCAGGTGTCTGCTGGAGAACTGCTTGCTTGCATGAGTGGTGTTTGAGAACAGGAAACCGCTTTGGTTTTCTCCCGTCCTTAATAACTTTATTTGCAGTAATATTTAAATGGCATTGGTATCAATATTCTATTCAAATAGAAAATTATTTTGAGTTTTCCTGTATCTTCAATGATCTTTGACTATTTCAAGTATCATTGATTTTAATGTATTTAAAAGGTTGGTAGAATTTCTCTCTTAAATATTCTTATATGTTTTATCTTACATTCTGTTTTGATGGTCTATTTCTACTACTGTTAATACTGGTACGTTTTCCTAAAAAGTTTCCAGTTCATTGGGTTTCCATGTCAATATTCATTGAATTGTGCAAATTATTAGTTATTTTTTTAAAAAAAAACTGAATGAACTTTATTTTTAGAACAATATTAGATTTACAGAAAAAAAAATTTCAAAGACAGTACAGAGTTCCCATACACCATACTCTCCATTTTTCCTATTATTAGTATCTTATACTAGTATGGTACTTTATTTTACAATTCATGAACCACTACTGATGTATTCTTGTTAACTAATGCATACTTTATTATAATTTCCTTAGTTCTTACCTAATGTCCTTTTTCTCTCCTTAGATTCCATCCAGGTTACCACATTACATGTAGTCATCGTGTCTCTTTATGTTCCTCTTGGCTCTAACAGTTTTCCGACTTTTCCTGTTTTTGATAACTTTGACAGCTTTGAGGAGTACTGGTTAAATACAGTGAACAAAGGGACTGAGAGCTGGGAAACATAAACGAATTAGTAAAGTGATGTTAAGCAGCCACCAACTGAGATCATCAAAAGTCACCCTATAAATCACAAAGATGGAGGAAAGAGTGTAGAGAGATACAAAAGTGCCCACCCAGGCAAGGAATCTTTGGCCAGCTCTGGTCCCAGGAGAGGATCTGGTTGGGAGATTGTTCCTATGAATGTGTTGGACCTGCTGCTTGTGTCCTTACAAGATGAAAACCGTGTACCCACTGGCCAAGATCACGAGTCCGAAATATAAAACATTAGGAGAGGTTAAAAAAGCTGCAAATAGTGTGGATGGTATTTTATAAAGAAGTGAATTAGAAGAGTATCCCAAATCCTTTTGCTTCTTCATTTCTTAGTGCTCCATTTATCAGACATATATAAAAACCACTATATTTATAAGCACATACAAAATCCGGCACAGGCAAATGGAGAAGCCAGCGTACTTGGGTGTTTTACCTCAATCTCTGTCCACACGGAGTTTCTGGGGCTGATCCTGATGGCCTCGAAGATACTCAACAGACAGATGGTGCCAAAGGACACACTCCTGTCCACCCTCTGAACATAGATGTTTGCCTCCAAAATCACTGAGGAAATATTTCAACCCAAACGCTGCCATTGTGTGGGCGACACCTTTAGAGAGGAGCGTCAGAATATTGCCAAAAATCAGGTGCCTAAGATTCAAATCTGTGGGCTTTAAACTGCATTCAGTGAAGTAAATGATGACATAATGATAAAAAAAGAGAAATTCCCCAGGATTTCAACTATAGTTTGTAATAAGGAGATAATCTCTATTGCCAAATCTCTGGAGGCCATTCCACCACTTCCCAGATGCTGATATTCATATTCAGAGTGAGAGAGTCCTGCAGGGAAACGTGAGATTTATGTTACTTTTGTCATAACAAATGAAATTCACTACTCTCCACTCAGAATCAGTTATTAAATATATTTTCCATTACTAAGTGATTTTGTAAATTTGTATATTATGCCTTGTATGACGCTTAAAGTAACAGTCATTGTTACTGTTATTAACCTTTTATATGTAACAGCTGATTGAATCTTCAACTCTCAGGTAAATCTTGTTGCTGTTCTTCTTTTACAGATGAGGAAGCCCTAGGTCAAGTGTCTAAACATTGTTCCAACTCACTTCCCAGTAAGCGGCATCATCAGAAGTGAACCTGTGTTGTGTGGCTTCAAAGACACATCTCAACCATGATGCCACATGAAGAAAGCCAGTCAGTTTTGCTCTTAATGGCCTCACCTTTTGTACTTACTTTTGCTGATGTCCTTTGCCAATTTAAATGGTTATCTTCAATATAATTGTGACTGTGGCAATTATATAATTGTTTATAAATTTATTTTATAAGCCAATATTACCTATGACTATATACTTAGAGATGCATATAAGATGATAATACACTAACTACCACTAACTCCTATAAGAAAGATTATCCAAGACAAAGTGTTGGATTTACTGGAGCAAGAATGTCTCAATATTATCAGACTGACAGAAGATGCATCTGTCCTTATCCTAAAACAAGAATAGAATGACAGCACTCACAGAAGTCCTTGAACCATTATATGGTGGGCTTAGCAATGGGTTTTGAAACATGCACGAGAGCCAAAACACTGGAAGATAGAGGTTAAATTATTATTATTAATTACATACCATATAAGTGATTAATAACGAAGGAGGATTAACTGAAACTCTACTAGGAACAATGTAATAATTATTGAAATATTGTTTTAAAAGACAAATATTTAAAATAGCATCCAGAAGACATGGAAAAGTTGTGCATTAAATAAATTTAAATACATTTTTTGTGAGCTTAGGGTGATATTAAAGTATTTTTTTTAAACAGTGAACTGAGATACATCTGACTTGCAAACTGCTGAGTCCCAGACTTTTTTTTGTTTGAAACCCAAAATCATACTAATATAATGTTCATTTTTCCTCAAATAGACATGGCCTAATTCCAAGAGGGATAATAATTCATCATAATCAACACATCACAGATTTTCTTTATGTGGAAATACAATTACTGTATCTATTAAACACACCGTATACCCACTGCAGTGGACTGAATGGCCCCCCAAGGTCATTGAAGCTTAATACCCACTGTAATAGTTGAGGGTGGGAAATCCTACTGTGGTAGTGAAAGGTGGGGCCTTGGAGAGGTGGTTAGATTGTGAGGACCATACCCTCACAAGAATGGATTGATCCTAATTTGAATAATTCTGTGGGCTCAAGTGCATAGGGGCTGTCCCTAGTTGTTTGGTATCTGGCCCTGGGGTAGTTGGGATATGTGCATAGTGATCTGTGAGTGTGGAAGTTCAGTAAGGGAAATGGATGGGGTATGGATTTCACCTGTTGTACAAGAAGGAGAACTAAAAGGCCTCTAGCCATGGCCTCAAAACTGGGTTAAGACAGCATCCTCAAAAACTATATTACATACTATCACTCCATGTCATAAAGAAATGGGGATTAGAAGATTTCTGCTGACCACTAGGCCAGGCCATGGAAGATATACCCATAATGCTGGTGACCACAATGGCTAAGACCACTGCAGTCAGGCTAAACCATACAGGGACTGGGAATGGCATGACTAGTTCCCTGGGCAAGACTGGACTAGGGCATGATCAGGAACAGAGAAGTGACCCCATTCTTCTACACACTCAAAATGAGGTTTACACAAAGAAGCCATCCCTTTTATAAGCAGACTTCTTCTCATTTCCTGTAGGCAGATGCAGGCCCAGGCTCCGAGAGAAGCAGTTGAACCAGGAAGAAAAAAATCTCATCAGAGAAGGACCCCTGGGATTGATATCATAAAGCAGAGGTAGCTGAGATTTAGAAAAAATGATCGATTTAGTTAAATCAACAGAGAGGAGGGGCAAATCTTCATATCGGAAGAATTCCAAATGAGTAGAGAATGCCCTGTCCAGAAAGCGGAGCTTAAATCCTCATCACTTTGAGTGTGGGATGAACTTAGTAACTCTCATCCAAAGAACAGAGTCTGGAACGGGTAAAAAGTAGTAATTTTACAGTGAAGAATGCTGGCAAATGCTATACTTGCTATCCTACCCTAACCAAGAGGTCAAAATTAACATCACCAGAGTGGTCATTCATATTTATATCATGTGTCCTCTGCTATGATGTTAGGGGAAGGCGACTTTACTTCTATGGTGTTCTTTCCCAAAACGCATCACTCAGGTTTAATCATAAAAAGCACAGGAATAGTTTACAAAAAACCTGACCACTACTTCTCACAATGGACAAGAACAAGAAAACACGGAAAGTTTTACAGACCAGAGAAAACTAAAAGACATGATCACAGTATGGCATACTGAATCTGAAACTGGAAATGGACATTTTCTGCCAGTTTTTATAAATTCTTTTCAACTTTTATGTAAATCTAAAATTATTTTAAATTAAGTTAATTCTTTAAAAAAACATACTAGGTATGGAATAATTTAAACCCTGGATAAGAAAACATGAAAATATTTGCTGTTAATATATTTGGAGGTTCAAAGCATAGAGTAAAATACATTAGTATAAAAACTTGTGAAGTCAGAATAAAGTCTACAGTTCAGTTAATAGTAATGTGTTAATGTTGGTTTCTTAGTTTTGGCAAATGTTCCATGGTAATATAAGATGTTAACATTAGGAGAGACTGAGTGTAGGGAAAGTGAAGGAAAATGCTCAGGGCCCCTCAGATGTTCAGAATCTTGCTGAGCATTGGATCTAAATATACACATGCTCCCAGGTATTCCTTGGTTATTGTCTAATGTAATTGTGCATGTGCACTCAGGTGTTTCTGAGTTGTCTGACTCGCACCCAGGTGTCCTGGGTTATGGACTTAAGTATAAAGTACGAGTGACTGCCATCCACAGGGCCCCCCGGGGGGGCCATGGGGAGGCTGCTAGTGCTGCTGGAGGCTGTTGCTGCAAGCTGTTGCTGCCAGGGCCCCCAGGACCCTCCAGGAGGCCACTGCTGCTGCTGCTGAGAAAGCCGAGTACTGAGCTCGTGTCTGCCAACGGCTCATGGGATCTTTCCAATTACCTAGCTCATGGACCTGCGTGTGAGGGGTCTGGTGACCCAGCCAGGCATGTGAGAGGTCTGGTGACCCAGTCTGTATATTGGGTTTGAAGGGTTTGTGGTCCCTAACCCGGCAATACATGGGGTGAGGGGTATTTGGAAATTCTCTGTATTATCTTTGTGAGTTTTCTGTAAATCTAAAATTATTCGGGAAAAAAGTTTATTTTAAAAATATCACTAGGTATGGATTAATATAAACCCTAGATGAGATAAAAAGAAAAGGTCTGTTCTAGAAATATTTGGGGATTCAGAATAAATATTAGGGAGAGTTTATTTTGAGGATTGCATAAACTTCATGTTATTTATCATGGAGTGATGTTCATATATATTCTCCACCTGCTATGGCTCCTGTGTTTCTGGACCACACCTAGACATTTGCTCTGAGAAATTCTCTTTGTTTCTATGAACGCTTTTCCTTTGACCAAATTTAGAAGTCATGTCTACATTGGAAGCTGAGAAACAGGACTTTGAGTATTTGGACTGCAGGTAAAAAAAAGAAGTAACAGAATTGGGAAAGTGCTAACAACAACAAAAAAGTAAAATTAGGTCTCAGTCTTGAACCTTTAAGGACTCTGAAAGATCAACAAACTAAGGATCAAGAAAATCACCTTGTTCGCCTCACAAATTAAAAAAACTTTCACTGGGGAATGAGGAACACAAACACATTGAATTTGTACTCAAATTCCATTGCTCATTGACCCTCACTTCTAGACTCAAATACAGATTCCAGAGGCCCCAGAGCTCTCTGTCAAGGGCATGACAATTCATTTTTAGGGACAGACCCTCAAGCACAGGGTAGTGCAGCCTCACCCAGAGAAAACAGGTCCTGTGTGTCTCCCACATCACACATCTGTACAGGTTCCTCTGAACAAAAATCAGAATGCCCAGGTCTGAGTGAAGTCCAAGCCCTGTAAAAGAGGGCACATGCCTGTATGCCAGGGATCATTTCCTGCCAGTGTTCATGAAAGAAGAACCACTTTGACAGACGGAGGAAGAAAAGCTAAATGGCTTGGGAACTGTCATTAGAATTTTAGAAGTTCAAAAGATCTAGTAAAGTTATACAGGAACCTACTAAGGTTTTGGATGTAAACCTGTTTTTACAATCCAAGACAGACAATTTATGAGTGTAAATTGTGTCCTTTTTGTTCTTTTTTTTTAAAAAAGATGACCAGTAAGGGGATCTTAACCCTTGACTTGGTGTTGTCAGCACCACGCTCACCCAGTGAGCTAACTGGACATCCTTATATGGGATCCGAACCCGCAGCCTTGGTGTTATCAGCACCGCACTCTCCCGAGTGAGCCACGGGCCAGCCCTCTTTTTTGTTCTTTCTAAACTAACTGCCCGTTTTGATTTCTGAGCTAAATACAGAATAGAACATCCACTCGGAAATGCCCTCCAAATTCCTGAGAGATATCCCAGGAGACTGAGAGTCACTGTTGTGAAACCTTCTGACATTTAGGCCAAAGACTCCAGAGGGAGTGACAGGGCCTAGACCAGGAGCCCTTCAACCGAACCCGACGCAAGGATGACACAGACACCAGAGGAAAACTCTGGGTCGGGGACAGCAGGGCCTCACCTGCGCACAGAACCTCTGGAGGCGGCTCCTCAAGGCCATTTAAGACGACGGGATCTCGTGGGCTTCAGCCCTGGCTGACGAGCTGCCACTAGGCCCTGGGCGCCAACACCTGCGCGTGCGCACAGCACACTGCTGTGGACCCGCCCCTCGTCTGTGGACCCGCCCCTCGTCTGTGGACCCGCCCCTCGCCTGTGGACCCGCCCCTCGTGAGTGCGCGCACGCAGCACACTGCTGTGGACCCGCCCCTCGTCTGTGGACCCGCCCCTCGTGAGTGCGCGCACGCAGCACACTGCTGTGGACGCGCCCCTCGTCTGTGGACGCGCCCCTCGTCTGTGGACCCGCCCCTCGTCTGTGGACCCGCCCCTCGTGAGTGCGTGCACGCAGCACACTGCTGTGGACCCGCCCCTCGTGAGTGCGCGCACGCAGCACACTGCTGTGGACGCGCCCCTCGTCTGTGGACGCGCCCCTCGTGAGTTCAGACTCTGCCCGCAGGAGTCATTTCCCACTAGGCCTATGGTGCTGCAGGTTATTGCTCACTTTGCGGATCTCTGGTACAAGACTCATGATACCATTCCCCCCACGCCCCGCCAGGACCCAGATAAGGAGCAACGAATTGGTCCCTCTACCGATTTAGGACTCTGATCACCCACCGAGAATCTATTTTGACTTCCAGCCCACAGGAAGAAGCTGCAGAGCCCAGCCGTGCTTGGATCTGAATCTGGAGCACAACCACACCGCGCTGTCTTCCCTGGATCCTCGACTGAACCTACTCTGGCCCTTTCCCCCGCTTCCTTCCTACCCAAAGCTTCCGGAATGCACACACAGAAAGCGAGCATCCTCTCAGGCCTGAACCCCGCGCGTCCTGCCCAAGAGCAGCATGGGGGCTGGGACTGGCCGCCTGGAATCACTCCGCGCTGTATAAACGTATAAGATGCCCACAGGTCCTCGCTAAAGCTGCTCCTCCCAGATACCTCCCAGATTTCTGCCTCACATTTCGGACCTAACACAACTGTGCTCCCAGAGCTTAGCTGCCCCCTGAATCTACACCCTGGAGACTATCTCCTCTGCTTATCTGGGGTCTCTGAGGCCTAACAGAGAATCGTCAGTCCAGGTTCTCTCTAAAATAACCGTTTAGATATGGCATGTGCTTCTCGCACACTCCTCTCTGTCCCCACCCTCAGACCTTTCCTTCTCAGAACAGCTTAGAGAACAGTTTAGGGCAGCTCCTCCTCCTCCTGCCTGTTCGGGACTGGTGCTCACAATTTCCAGATATCCACATGCGGATAAAGGAAAGCAAATGACTTAACATCTAGAAAGTGATTTTGTTGTTATAACCTGTGCTTTGAGAATTCCTCGCAGCACCAAGTCTTCCACTCTTGAGGGTCCATTGGTTGCTTGACATGTTAAAAACAAACTAAATGCATGAACGCAAAAGAACAAACCATCAGAAAATGCCTCAGAACCACTAATCCGCCATTCTTTTTTGCCTCCCTCTCCCACCTATATATAGCTACCATCGCACATAAGATCAGTTTTTATGATCAGTTACAGGGAAACAGAAGAGACAGAGAGAATCTCTACTGCCACAAAGGCAAAGCCCACCACCTAAGTGCTCCTGGGAAAAGCTGGACGTATAAAGGAAGATGGGAAAGATGGGTATATAATACCCAACTCCCAGGGCATTGCAAGGATTAACTCAAAATTTATGTGAGGTTCTCAGCCAACAGTTCTCCTGACACAGTGCACCTTCACTTAGATGCAAACACATAGTAGATGCTCAACAATCATTACTTTAATGAATAAATGCTTGTTTTTGTAGGAGCAAATACAAACTAAAATAAGAAAGAAAAAAAAAAGGTTTAATTTTCTCTGTTGGATAAAAAGAGGAGCAACTTCTCCCCTTGCCTTTTCTTAGAGCATTTACTTTAGAAAACTTGTAAATTCTTTCTCTGTGTGTTTGAAATGTATATAAAGCTTTTTAAAAGTTAAATTAAGACTGGCAAATTTTTGCAGCCCAAGAATGTTTCCTCGAGGACCTGGGAGTCATCTTTTTGAAATGTAGATTAATCATCAAGGAAGATAGCACTCATATCTCCCACTCAACAGGTGACTTGCTCCAAGTTGCAAACTACCTCCAGCCATAAAGATATGAGAAGTTTGTTTTTACATTAGTTAAAGACAATTAGCTAACAGATGGTCGCCCCCAATTACTAGGTAATGTTAGGATAAACCGTGTGTGACAAATGGTGCTGTCAAGTCCTCTAGCTTGAAGACTAGTTATTGCTTATCTTGGGAACATGCATGTAATGGATTGTATCTGCTTGGCTACGTAAAAAGGTGAGATTTCTTTCTATCTTCGCAGTCTTCTAGTGGACTGCCCATCACATTTGAATTTGGTTATTCAAAACCAGAACTGTTTTATTACTTTTGTATAGTGGATTTTTGAGTTGGAGGACGATTTCGTTTTTAATTTTATCCGCCAACACCACCTGCTGGCAAAAAGAGCTTTGACTTAAACCTTTTTAACTTGCAAAGGGGAAAACATCTCAGCTTCCAATATGTGGCGCTCTCAACCCTAATCTCTTACCTTAAATTCTTTGAAACATTAACTTAAAACTGCAAGGAAGCAACTCTGCTCCACAGGACACCAAAGAGATTCAGAGGAATACAAAAGCACAGAAATCAGCCACTGTTGGCAGGACAGCCAGACTTGGAAACATTCAGGGGTGGGGCGGAGTGGAGTCCTAGATGACCGGTTCGTCTAGGTGCCGCCCCCACGTGGATTTCGTCCCCACCGCCACACTCTTCCCAACCAATCTCAGCCACTCTCCACAACCCCCACCTTTCGCCGGCCCTGCCTTAAGTAGCGTCTGCACGCACTGCGCACGCGCAGGCTCCCGTAGACCCGGAAGCAGATCGAGAGGAACCAGCGGATCCAGCGGACCGAAGGGTAGAGTCTCGTGAGTCTCCGTTTTTCTGGTTCACACCTGCGGTTTGCGGGTCCCCAGGTACCTGGTCTACCACATTCTGGTTTCGGGGGTCGCCTGGTACATTAAAACTCTTTCACCTGCTCGTCCGGCCCACGGTGAGTCTCGGCGTTTCAGTTAGAGGTTCCGAGCCTTGGTCTCTGCGGGTCCAGGAGTCTTGGCCTATTTCGGGTTACAGTCGTTCTGAGGCGAGTCCTCGCCCCGCGCCTTACTGCCCTAGGTCAGTGTAGACACCGCCTGCTGCGTGGCTTTTCTGCTTAAAACCCTTCAGTGACTTCAGCGGGCTCCATTCCCTCCTTCTTTTAACCGCAGGGTGTAAATCCTCACTAGAGAAGTGGATTCACGTCCTCCCTCCTCGCCCCTCCAGCCTCGCCCTTCTCGGGCCCCTCCAAGGCAGAGATAGCGGTACAGCCTCTGGACGCCGCATGTTCTCCCTGGCCCTGGGATTCTGTAGACCCCACCCTTGTCCTGACACCCCTTCTACGTGTCGTCTGGAGTTGAGCCCCGCTGCTCCCTAGTCCTCCACTTGGCACTCACTGCCTCCTGACCCACGCTCCGGGGAAGGTGACCTGTGCACCCTTCGGTAACGCTCCCTGTTCCTTCTGCACAAATAGCATCTCACTGGCTGTGCTTGCTCTGGTCTTTTTACATTCCCGATGCCCCACTGGGAAGCGCTTCTTCTGGGCAAGAGACGTCTTTATTTTATACCTGTGAATGTGCAGGGGCAGGGCGGGGGTGAGAGGGCAGAGATACAGATAGGGTGAACCAGAAAAACTGAGAGAGACAGGAAGGGTGAAATGGGGGGTAGAGCAGGTGGGCTGGAAAAGACACTAAGAGTGAAAGAGAACCAGAGAAAAAACAAAGAAAGGAAAATAGAGAAATCTAGATAAAAAGAGGGATCGTCAGAGCAATAGAAGTGGGGGCAACAAGGATGGGGGGGACCCATCAGACTGAGAGAGTGGGAATGGAAGATGAGTTGGAGCCATGGAAGACAGAGACGTGATGGGGTAGCAGGAGGGGACAAGGAGAGCAGAGGCAGAAAGAGACCAGGGAGGAACTTAACCAGGGGAGGAGACCAGAGTTGGAAGAAGGGGGGGAGTGTAACAGGGGGAACTTAGATGGGGGAGAAAGAGGCAAAACTATATGGAGTTAAACAATGAGAAGGTTTGTGGAGTAAGAAGGAACGGGGTGAAACAGGTTGCAACAAAGAGGGGCAAAACACGTGTAGGGAGAGATATGAAGGGGCAGAAAGGCAAGAAAAAGAAAAAAAGAGGGCCGGTCCCGTGGCGCACTCGGGAGAGAGCGGCTTTCCCTCTGCGGGTTCGGATCCTATGTAGGGATGGCCGGTGCACTCACTGGCTGAGCGCGGTGTGGGCGACACCAAGCCAAGGGTTGCGATCCCCTTACCAGTCACAAAAAGACAAAAAAGAAAAAGAAAAAAGACAAAAAAAGAGAGAGAAAATATACAGAGAATGAGGAAAAGAGGGGAAAGGGAGGGAACCAGGCTCAGTGAGTGTTGAGTTGAATGGATATTGAGGATTAGTTTGTAAAGTACTATTTTTTTTGGCTCTGTGATCTTACTAATTGAAAATTTGTTGAATTGTTTAAATTAGACATAAAAGAATGAGAATTGCAAGACCAGCTGTATGAAGCCTATACATTTTCTAGTTATTTGCATCAGGAGATAACTTCTATTTTCAACCTCTTCCATTCAGCCAGAGGAGAGACTCTTAGCTCAGTCCATCCAAGGTTGCCTCTTGCCTTTCCCTGTGCTGGGAGAGGGAAAGTGAAGTAGAGGAAGAAATGAGACTCTGTCACCACACAGTCCTTTTTATTTTTATTTATTTATTTGTTTTTATTATTCACATAATGTCTTTCTAAAGGAACAATAACAGTATTGTGATTTTTCTCCCTCCAGTGGATAATTTCTTTTTTCTATTTCCCTTACCCTTAATTCACTGTTTTTTCCAAGTCTATCGAGATACATTTTATTTTATTTTATTTCTGCTTTTCTGTAAATAATCATTAACTACTACAGAAATAACCTTGGTGGCATCTCGTAATCAG
Source organism: Cynocephalus volans (assembly GCF_027409185.1). Taxonomy (NCBI): domain Eukaryota; kingdom Metazoa; phylum Chordata; class Mammalia; order Dermoptera; family Cynocephalidae; genus Cynocephalus; species Cynocephalus volans. The sequence continues at coordinate 5,145,390 of NC_084462.1, read as the reverse complement.
CTCATGTCATTCTTTTCTAAATTTGATGTATCCTCAAATTTGATTTAACTTTAATCTCAGAATACATTGGGTTTTCTTAAATTTTTCAGATTATTTTTTTTTCTTAAATTGATTGTGCTATTTCAGATTATGAGGTTAGAAGGCTTTGACTATCATATATTGGAGCTATTCTTTGATTTCTAATAAATTATTTCGCAGTCTTTCCCTGTGTATGTTGATGATCCTTTAACAGTCAAAACCTAGATTGACCAGTTAGTTTAATATTCAACAGCTTCTTTTCCTTGCTTATGTGGTCTGTTAAATTAATGAGTTATGAGCTAAAGTCTCCAACTAAGTAGATTGTCCCCTGTAAGTCCCCTTTGTCTTTTCTCTGCAAATGTGGTTGTGGCACAAGAAGGAGTATGTTGATTCTAAGCATTAAACAGCATATTTTTGTTTTTTTTCCCCCATGTTTTATTTGTTTATTTATTTTATTTTGTCAATATACAATGTGGTTGATTATTGTGGCCCATTACTGAAACCTCCCTCCCTCCTCTCTCTTCCCCCTCCCTCCCAACAACCTCATATCTGTTTTGTCATATCAACCTCAAGGAATTGTAATTGCTGTGTCTACTCCCCCCCCGCCCCCCCAGTTTATTTGTGTATTTATTTATTTATTTTTAGCTACCACAAATAAGTGAGAACATGTGATATTTTAAACAGCATATTTTTGACGCTCAGGATTGTCTTCTCAAGAGTGATCTTGCCTGAGCAAGGAGCCTGGAAGAGGAAAGAAAGAGGAGTCAGGAATGGCTCTTTCCCAGGTAAAAGTCATACTCTCTGTTGATTGCTCTATGTTCTCTTCCTTCCTGAAATGCCATTTTTTGGACTTGCTAATCTTTTCTGACCCTGAAGTGTCCTGCCTGACATGTTTGTTCACACTGACCCATGCTTTCCCTCAGTTTCTCTCATCTTCAGTTAGGTTCCATTGCAGTGTGACCCAGTGACGTGGAACTTGTGAAGAGGCTATATGGGGCCTCTTCACTCCCAGACATAGATTGGAGACAGGGTGTGGGATGTGTGGTGTGAGTACTGTTTGGCAGCAGGGATTTTTTAGGGTTCAACCCTGGGAGCACTGCCAGCTCTGTGTAGACTAGAATTAGAGAAACTACAAATGAAAGTTACCTATTAATGTGCATAATTACCTGGTAAATTCTGAAAAAGAAGAGTGATAAACCTGTGCTGCCGGTTTTATAATGCATTCATAGCTAAATAAGTGAATCATGTATTTCTAGTTCCAAAATATTAATGATTTAGAATAATTTATAAAGTTCGGAGACAGACATTGGTGATAGAGAATGTTTTATTCCATAATTGGTTTTCAAATATGGAGTCAACCTAAATGTCTAACAATTGGAGTTTCTTTAAAATCATTCGTGGCATAGAGACCATGGTGCTGCTGCAGGAACTCTTGTGCCACAGGTGTTTTAGTCCACTATGGTTATAATTTAGCTAAGGTGTTAGAGCACAGAACTTGGTCATCAGAGAGGCTAGAGCCAAATTCTACTTCCATCATTGTTAGTAAATGTTATATTTATTTTATATTTTTATTTATTTTTTTATTTTTGGTGGTTGGGTGATATGGGGTTCTGAAACCTTGACCTTGGAGTTACAACATGGCACTCTAACCAACTGAGCTAACTGGCCGCCCCTGTTTATGTATTTATTTTTAATTTTTTTTTTGGTGTATTTCTTTTATTTTAAACATCGCATGATGTATATATTTGTTTTGTGGTAAAACTCCAAGCTACAATGTAGCTTAGGTACTAAGATGTAAGCATCCCTTTCTCTGTCATGTCCTCCACTCTCTCTCATGTCTCAATGGGGAACCACTGTTGTCAGTTCTGTGGCAACAGTCAGTGCAAATCCTTTAAAAGTGCATATCATTATGAGATTTTAGAAAAATATCTTCAGTGAATATTTGTTTTGGTATTTTATTCTGCAAATTTTAAAAATGTACATAGCATATGTCTAGGAGTTGTTTTCCTGGTAGTAAACAGATAGCTTGAGATTTTAGATCCTCATTGGAGCATTCTCTTAAGGAAGATATGAGTTTTTTACAATTTGTCACTGATATAAAGAATGCTGCTGTGGCTACTTTTGAGCATGCCAACTTCACTGCTGATATCTGAAGATTTCTCTGGGTTGGGCAACTTGAAGTGTGTTACGGGGTCAAGGATGGCTGTGTATTTCATATTTTGATAGATTCTGGCCTAATGTCTTCCTCTAAGATTACAAAGGTTCCCTCTCTCACCAACAGAATGTGAGATTTCCCCCTGATGTAGGCAAGATTTGGTACTATATTTTTTTTATATTTTAAAAATTTGGGGGGAAATAATCCTTTGTATTTCAATTTTCCAACTACTTGTAAATGAGTACATTTTATTATTTTGTGGAAATAAAAATGGATTTTCATACTTGGTTCAGTTTCCCTTTGATACATTTTTAGAAGTATTTTATATTCTGTAATTTAATTCTTTATGCACTCGTGTCTTCTTAGTTTATCACTTTTTTTTGCGGTGAAACATAAATCTTCTTTCCTTCATGTTCTCTGCTTTTTTATCTTGCTTTATAAGGCCTCACCTGGCAAGATTTCAAATTATCAGGTTTCATTTAATCTTAGGTTTTTTGTTTAAAATTGTGTTTAAATCTCTTTAATTTGGATTTATTGTGTTTATTTTGTAGCCAGTTTATTTCATTCATTTTAAAGTTTCAAATAGCGCGTGCGCACACACACACAGGTTCACATGTAGTTGGCAAGCCCCTTCATATTGTTTTTCTTTTCAAAATTACGTTGACTTTCCTTGACACAATGGGGACTTTTTAAATTTGAAATTCCATATTTTTTTTGCATTTGAATTGCTCTGAATTTCGAAATCACTGAGGTCTTTATGTCATCATTGTCTTCCAATAAGAATTGGGTTTGTTAGTCTTTGATCAAGTCTTTGTTATGCCCTTCAGTAAGCTTTATAATTTCTTCATATAGGTCTGGAAATGTCTTCTAAGTAGGTGTTACAATAAAATTGCTAACGTGAATTTGCTTTTTCGTCTTCTGGTCCTAGCCTGGGCATCCTGTATAGTGGTAATGGCAGGAACCTGGCTGGCCCCCTTGTCTCAGTCTTACCCGTAGTGGCAGTGCTCCCAGTGCTTACTGCTGATCGTGATGTTTGGTGAAATTGTCTTGCTTAATAACAGTTCTTTTAATGTCGTGTTTGGCATGATTTTAAATTATTCAATATTTCTTTGAGAATCTACTGCTGTGGTAAATTTTTCTTGCATTTTTTTAATCTGATAAATTAATGTATATGCTAATAATATTATAATATTAGTAAATTTCCTCATCTTGAATCATTGTTTTATTAGTGGAATAAAGTCCATTTGGCTTTTGTTAATGGCCAGATATCTAACCTTAAATGGAAAAATTTGTATTTTTTGCATTTATGTGGACTTTGTTATGCCTGAAGACACCGCTCATGCTCCAGCTCATCTAGGTATTAAGTATCACTTGCTGTATAGAATGTTATGTGTAGCACTTCTTTGTAAATGATGCTGTGTTGGGTATTTTTCATTTGTATACTTCCTTTCACGTCCACAAAAATGTGAAACCCACAGTGATTTAGTGGATTTCATATCTTTTGATGGAAAGTGTCATAAAACAAAATTAGGGATATACAAGTTGCTCAAAATTATTTTTGCTCAAAATGATCTGTCAGAACACTCACTTCAGTTGAATTTATTCTTTGTACCTCTTTCCTGCTCACATTTTGTGTGAAGATAAGAACTCTCCTTGTGTCTGCTGGGTGAAATGTGTTTTTTATTTCAGGGTTTGTTGACATTCAGGGATGTGACCATAGAATTCTCTCAGGAGGAGTGGGAATGCCTGGACCCTGCCCAGAGAACTTTATACAGGGACGTGATGTTGGAGAACTACAGGAACCTGGTCTCCGTGGGTGAGGATAACTTCCCTCCAGAAATCAGGATCTGTCCTAGTGAGTCTTTTGGGAGCCCCTGCCTTGCTTGACTGAGATTGAAGCTGCATTGACTCTGAAAGAAAAGCTGTACAATGCAACATCTTGAATTTAACCTTCCCATTTCTCCAGGTGGTCTGCTTACTTCATGCTAGATTGGTATAGGTTCCGGAAGTTGAGTAAGCACAAAACCTTATGGCAAACTTAAAAATATCCAATTCTGGATCTGGTTTTATTTCAGTATACTTGATTTAGTAATTCTTGGAAGACAGCTGGATATCTTTACATTTAAGATATTCCTTAAGCACACAGAAGGAAATAGTGGATGAATTTGTGAAGTATTTTTCTAGACCCATCTGTAATGTCCTCCCTTCTCAGCTGAACAAAGGGCTGGAATTGTATTGTGGAAAAGCCACAGCACGTCATGTTCCTTTCTTCTTATAAGCAGGAATTTCTTTCTGACCTGAATATTATCTCCATTTTGGAGCAAGGGAAGGAGCCCTGGACTGTGAAGAGCAACGTATAAATAAAGAAAAAACCAAATATGTGGGAATAGATAAAAGGTGTGAAAATAGGTAGAAACTCAGATGGGAAGACAGGAAGCTGTACCATGAAATAGCATCGGGAAACTCCCCAAATGTGAGAGATCTATAGGAAAACAAAAGTTTATTTCTTCTGAGCTCTCAAAGGAGATTTTTCCTTCCACTTACTCTCTTGTACAGACGTGTAAAATTCACCCTCACAGTTTCCAGTGGTGCTGCAGCTCATGCAAAGACCAAAGCAAAGTCTTTCTCTTGTCTTACGGCACTCTATTATCTCCCCTTTGTGACCTTTTTGGTACCTTGATCTTGAAGGCACTGAGAGGGCTATTTATAATGTGTCCTCTTTCTTCCTTGGTCTCTTGTATATACTCAGTTCTCAGTCCACACAGATCAGAGTTGAGGGCTCCTCAGTGCTGGCTCCAGGCCATCGCCAGCGAAACATTGCCATTTCATGTACTTGGGAGACCTTCTCATGGGATGGGAAAACATTGGCATCTAGGGCCCCAGGAAAGCACATGGGGCTGTCTCAGTCCTTCTACATCTTCAGGCCTCAACCATTTCTTTAGTTCTACTTTTGCTTCATGTCAGGAGTATATGTAACAGGAGAGTGAGGTGGATCCTTCAAGGTTTTTACTCACCAGTGCTATAAAGACAGTGGTGAGAGAGGTCTGCTTTTTGATCTCCAGTTCTTCATGGGGGCCATATCTCCATGTTTCAGGCACTCAGCCTGGGGTTTATGGTCAGAGCACACAGCTTCTTTTAAAGATCCTCACATTATCTGACTTCTTTCGTTCACTTTCACATCTTATAATTTTCTCCCTCTGGCTATCGCACATTGTAGAAAATCCTTGGCTCTTCCTGATTTTACATTCCTCTAAGTTTGAGTGATTTTTGTCTCTAAAACTTGCTTTTTAAATACACATTCGTAGAATCTGAAATTTCATCCTCTTTTTGTGCTGGACAACTTCTGGAGGGAGTAACAAAATTCTTGAAGGAGAACTCTTTGATTAATTTGTTACAGTATCATCCTGCTGCTTGCATAAGTGCCCCTTGAAGCCAGATGGTGGTCAGCATGTCCCCAACTGCTAAGATATAAAGTCCGGCAAAAGCCTGACTGATAAGTGGTTCCAATTGTCTTTGTGGTTTATGTGGCATGTTACAAAATTGTCTATCAAAGGCATTGTGACAGTGTTGATCAAACATACTTATGATTACCCTCTTTGAGCCAGGAATCACAGGTGTGGGAATTTATCAAAGGGAAAACGTTCTCAAAGTTTACAACCTCATATCTCTGATGCTGTTGGCCAAAATATTATTCATACTACACTGTTCATTCCATGTGTATGCCAGTGTTTATTGTCCTTCAGCAAATAAGATTTGATGCAGCTTATTGAGGGAGATTTTGAAATTGAATAATGAGTAAGCTTTTAAACTCGACCATAATTTTTTAGATCACTGCTACTGTCATCTTGCATATTTCCATCTATTGTAAATAACTTGTTTTTTATTTATTCATGTATTAGTTGCACTGTCTTAACAGTTTGCTTTGATGTACAAGGTTTTGATGAAGTCTAATTTATCTGTTTTTTCTTTTTGTTGTTTGTGCAGTAAATGTCATATCTAAGGGTTCATTGACAATTTAAGGTCATAAGGATTTATCTCCATGTTTTCTTTTAAGAATTTTATCATTTTAGGCCTTTTTCCATTTAGATCTTTGGTTCATTTTGATTTACTTTTTGGATATGATGTAAGGTAAGCATCCAACTTCATTTTGCTTGTGGCTATGCAATTGTTCCAGTATCATTTGTAGGAGAGACTTGGTACTCTTGTTGAAAATAAGTTGACATATAAGTGTATGGGTTTATTTCAGTATTGTCAGTTCTACTCCATTAGTCTACCTGTCTGTGCTTATGTCAGAAACACATGGTTTTGATTACTGTAGTTTTGTAAGTTCTGAAATAGGAAGTGTGCATTTTCAAGTTTTTTTTTTTTTTTTTTTTCCTAAGAGTATTTTGGATTTTCAGGATCTCTTGCATATCCATCTGAATTTTACAATACACTTTTCCATTTCTACCAAAATGGCCATTGGGATTTTGATGGGGATTGAATTGAATCTGTGTTTTAGGAGTAATGGAAAAATATTAGTTGATTATTGCCTAAGTCTGGCCAAGGCTGACCAAGATAGATAAGAAGCCACCTTGTAGAACCCTCTTTTAACCCTAGCTTTGTGCCAAACTGCTCAACTGCCCTTGCCTCCAGAGTTGTTTGAAGTACCCAATAGAAAGGAACCTTGCAAAATTAGAACACCCCACTCCAAATGATCCTTTAAATAGGAAGTCCTCCCCCACGTGCATATAGTTGCTGTTGCTATGTAAGAACTGAAATGGAGGACTGCTGTCTGACCCTCTCTGGTCACCCTGCCTAACTTGAGGATCTGCAAGTAATAAAAACTCTTAAACTCTCAAATTGTGGTTGTGTCATTGAAGTCATGCCTGTAATCTGTCCCCTGACAGTACAGCCACCCTGGAGGGACTCGTGCAGGTAAATCCACTGCTGGTGCTTTTTGTTTCTTTGTTTGAAGTCATAACAACGTTTATTCATCTATATATGCTCTAGATATAAGAAGAATAAAATATATTCAGATTTTAGCTCATTTAAACATGCATTTGATTCTTTTTTAAAAAAAAAATCTTATTTTATTTTGTCAATAAAGAATGTGGTTGATTATTGTGGCCCATGACTGAAACCTCCCTCCCTCCTCTTTCTCCTCCCTCCCTCCCAACAGCCTCATATCTGTTTGCTTGCCATAACAACTTCAAGGAATTGTAATTTTTGTGTCTTCTTCCCTCCCCTCCCCATGTATTTGTGTATTTATTTATTTATTTATTTTTAGCTCCCACAAATAAGTGAGAACATGTGATATTTCTCTTTCTCTGCCTGACTTGTTTCACTTAATGTAATTCTCTCTAGGTCCATCCATGTTGTTGCAAATGGCAGTATTTCATTCTTTTTTTATAGCTGAGTAGTATTCCATTGTGTAGATATACCACATTTTCCATATCCACTCATCCGATGATGGACATTTGGGCTGGTTCCAACTGTTAGCTGTTGTAAATAGGGCTTCAGTTAACATTGGAGAACAGGTATAGCTTTGACTTGATGATTTCCATTCCTCTGGGTATATTCCCAGCAGTGGGATAGCTGGGTCATATGGCAGGACTATCTGCAAATTTAGAGGAACCTCCATACCATTTTCCATAGAGGCTGCACCATTTTGCAGTCCCACCAACAGTGTATGAGAGTTCCCTTTTCTCCGCAACCTTGCCAGCATTTATCGTTCAGTCTTTTGGATATTAGCCATCCTAACTAGGGTGAGATGGTATCTCAGTGTGGTTTTGATTTGCACTTCCCAAATGCTGAGTGATGTTGAGCATTTTTCCAAGTGTCTGTTGGCCATTTATATATCTTCCTTGGAGAAATGCCTATTTAACTCTTTTGCCCATTTTTTAATTGGGTTGCTTGTTTTTTTCTTGTAAATTTGTTTGAGTTCCTTGTATATTCTGGATATTAATCCTTTGTCAGATGTATATTTTGCAAATATTTTCTCCCACTCTGTTGGTTGTCTTTTAACTCTGTTAATTGTTTCTTTTGCTGTACAGAAGCCCTTTAGTTTGACATAATCCCATTTGTTTATTTTTCCTTTCGTTGCCCGTGCTTTTGGGGTCATATTCATGCAGTCTGTGTCCAGTCCTACTTCCTGAAGTGTTTCTCCTAGGTTTTCTTTAAGAAGTTTTATTGTTTCAGGGCGTATATTTAATTCTTTAGTCTATTTTGAGTTGATTTTAGTATATGGTGAGAGGTATGGGTCTAGTTTCATTCTCCTGCATATGGATATCCAGTTATCCCAGCACCATTTACTGAAGAGACAGTCTCTTCCCCAGTGTATAAGCTTGGTGCCTTTGTCAAAGATCAGATAGCTGTAGGTGTGTGGATGGATTTCTGGATTCTCTATTCCATTGATCAGTGTGTCTGTTTTTATGCCAGTACCATGCTGTTTTGGTTACTATACCTTTGTAGTATAGTTTAAAATCAGGTAGTGTTATGCCTCCAGCTTTATTTTTTTGCTCAGAATTGCTTTGGCTATGCACAGTCTTTTGTTATTCCATATAAATGTCTGGATAGCTTTTCCATTTCTGAGAAAAATGACATTGGGATTTTGATGGGGATTGCATGGAACTTGTCTATCACTTTGGGTAGTATGGACATTTTCACAGTGTTGATTCTTTCAATCCAAGAGCATAGGATACCTTTCCATCTTGTTGTGTCCTTTAAATTCTCTCAGCAGTGGTTCCTAGTTATCATTATAGAGATTTTTCACATCCTTGGTTAACTCTATATCTTAGTTTTTTTTTTTCTGGTGGCTATTGTAAATGGGCAGGCTTTCTTGATTTCTCTTTCTGCATGTTCACTATTGGAGAAAAGAAATGCTACTGATTTTTGTGTGTTGATTTTGTATCCTGCTACTGTGCTGATATCATTTATCAATTCCAGCAGTTTTTTTGTAGAGGTTTTAGGCTGTTCGATATATAGGATCATGTCATCTACAAACAGGGACAGTTTGACTTCATCTTTTCCAATCTGGATGCCCTTTAGTTCCTTCTCTTCTCTGATTGCTCTGGCTAGTACTTCCAACACTATGTTGAATAGGAGTGGTGAGAGTGGGCATCCTTGTCTAGTTCCTGTTCTTAAAGGAAAAGCTTTTAGCTTTTCCCCATTCAGGATGATATTGGCAGTGGGTTTATCATGTATGGCTTTAATTATGTTGAGATACTTTCCATCTATACCTAACTTGTAGGGAGTCTTTATCATGAATGAGTGCTGAATTTTATCAAATGCTTTTTCAGCATCTATAGAAATGATCATATGGTCCTTGTGTTTGATTTTATTGATATAGTGTATCACATTTATTGATTTCCATATGTTGAACCAACCTTGCAGCCCTGGGATGAATCCCACTTGATTGTGGTGTATAATTTTGCATATGTGTTGCTGTATTCTGTTAGCTAGTTTTTAATTGAGGATTTTTACATCTGTATTCATCAAGGATATTGGCCTATAGTTTTCTTTTATAGTTGTATCTTTACCTGGTTTTGGTATCAGGATGATGTTTGCTTCATAGAATGAGTTTGGGAGATTTGCGTCTGTTTCAATCTTTTGGAATAGTTTGTAAAGAATCAGTGTCGGGGCTTTTCAACATGGCGGCGGCTGCGGCGGCTGGCGTGGAGTAGCTGAGGTGGAAAAGGTGGCCACTGGGCCTCAGGCAGCTGGGAAACTTGTGGACCTTCCTCTCGCCATCTCTTAAGGGAGGACTGCTGCTGCTGACCGGTCATGGGGGGTGACCGCCACTTTGCCCCCGGCAGGAGAGGCTGCCTCATTTACAGGCAACAGCTTTGAAGTGAGGAGCAGGAAAAGAACTGTTTCGTAGCTGCAAAAGCGAGTCTCGAAACAGGGAACACGGCGCCAGGGCTGCTGTGGATGCAGACAGGATCCCGGAGGCCGGGGCCACGCTGAAGGCAGCCAGCTGCCCTATTCAGGATTCGAGGGTTCAGGCCGGCATTAAAGAAGATTGCTGGGAGCGCCCGAGCCGCGCCGCGACTGAACAGCCCGAGGCGGCAGCGGCCGAGAACTGGGAAAGGCGGCAAACCAGAGACAGAGAGCGAGCACCCGACCTGGCACAGCACTGTGAGTGACCCATGGCACAGCTGTGTTCGGGGGGCGGATGCCCATGCGGCTCCCGCCTGCACCACCAGGCCACTCACCGCCCGGTGCTGCCTCCATTTTCCCAGGTGCGGGCAGCTCCGCCCTGCTCGGCCATCACTGAGCCCTCCCACTTGCTTGGCCTGGCGCCGGGCTTTCCAGAGCCTGCGGACGGGCCTCCGCTCCCACTCCCTCCACGGTTCTCTGGCAGGGCTGGTGGTGGGGGGCGTCCCGGGCCAGTGTCGGGAGGGCAAGGAAGTACGGGCGGGCCGACTGTCACTCCACCATACCCTGGACTCCGGCCCCAGGTAAACTCCCTGTTACTGGGAGGCAGATACCATCTCTGCGGCCACCAGTTTGGAAAAAAGCCTAATGAATTTCTGGTTGGGAATAGTGTGGTAGGAGAGTTCCCAGGTCCGCTTAAACCTGCCGGAGACCAGGCTGCAGGTGGGCGCTAGACTCGGTTTATACTGGGGGGATACAAAGGTGAACAAGACCCGAGAAAGATCTACATAGTGCTACAAAGGCACCCAGAGAGACCGGTCGTCTGTGCCCAGCAGAAACCTGGTAGACTTCCTGGGCGAGGCGGTGCCGAGCAGGGTCTTGAAGGCCCAGCTGATAGAAGAGAGGTGCAGAAGACATGCCCCAGCCCAGCACAGTGCGCACACAGTGGGGAGACGTGCGGCCAGGGAGGCAGAGACTCGACAGAAACCACACACCCGGTGGGGTTGCCACTGCACGATCTAACAGCCTGGGCCAGAGCACACGGAACACGGAGAAGTCCTGCACAGGAAGTGAAAGCTCAACAGAGATCACACACCCTGTGGTACGTGATCCACCAGCCCAGCAGAGTCCAAGCTGACCAGAAAGGTGGCTCCCCGGAGAAGCCCAAGACCCGAGGCAACCACACACACAAGGCACTAGAGGCCAACTGAGCAGTCACGGAGGGAGCCATACGAAACTGGCAACCACAGCAACATCCTAGGTAGTCATTAGTCTCAAACCGGTGGACTGTGGAACCCCCGGCCACAATGAATAAACACCAAAAAAAAGATATCAGAAATACAAAAAATCAAGAAAGTACACCACCAAAAGTTAATAAATCTCAAACTCTAGATCCTATAGAACAAGAAGCCCTTGAAATGACTGACAAGGAATTTCAAGTGATAATTCTAAGGAAATTGAATGAGATACGAGAAAACTCAGCTAGACATCATGATGAAATGAGGAAAAGTATACAGGATCTGAAAGAGGAAATAAACAAGGAAATCAATGTCCTGAAAAAAAAAAATGTAGCAGAACTTGCTGAACTGAAGAAGTTATTCAACGAAATAAAAAACACAACGGAGAGTTAAACCAGCAGGCTTGTCGAAGTTGAAGAGAGAACCTCTGAACTTGAAGGTGGGCTGTTTGAAATAACACAAGCAGACAAAAAGAAAGAAAAAAGAATCAAGGACATGGAAGAAAATCTGAGAGAGATATCAGACAACCTCAAGCGCTCAAATATCCGAGTCATGGGTATTCCAGAAGGGGAGGAAAATGGAGATTCCGTTGAAAACATATTCAACAAAATAGTGGCAGAAAACTTCCCAGGTATAGGAAAAATCACACATCTTCAGATCCAGGAAGCTCAACCATCTCCAAACGTATTCAACCCAAAAAGGCCTTCTCCAAGACATGTCATAGTCAAATTGGCAAAACTCAGAGACAAAGAGAGAATCTTAAAAGCTGCAAGAGAGAAGCGTCAAATCACCTATAAGGGAGCCCCAATCAGGTTAACATCATACTTTTCATCACAAACCCTAAAAGCTAGAAAGGAATGGGATGATATTTTCAAAATACTAAAAGACAAAGATTGCCAGCCAAGAATACTCTACCCTGCAAGGCTATCCTTCCGAAATGAGGCGCAAATAGTATATTTCTCAGACAAACAAAAACTGCGGGAGTTCACTACCACAAGACCACCCTTAAAAGAAATCCTCAAGGGAGTACTAGGTTTGGTTCCTGAAAAATAACTACCACTGCCATAAAAACCCAAGAAAAATCTAAACCCGCTAGTATAATAAAAATGGCATTCATGAAGAGAAAACAAGCTAACAAAAACACTATCTACAACCTAAGGAACCAACAAACACAGAAAACAAACAGTAAATCAGAAAGCAAGGAACGAAAGACACCCAAGACAACCCAGCAACCAATAAAATGCTAGGAATTAATCGACACCTTTCAATAACAACTCTTAATGTAAAAGGCTTAAATTCCCCAATTAAAAGACACAGACTGGCTGACTGGATCAAAAAGCAGGACCCAACTATATGCTGCCTACAAGAGACCCACCTCACCCATAAAGATTTACACAGACTAAGAGTGAAAGGATGGAAAAAGATTTACCATGCAAACAGAAAAGAAAAACGAGTTGGAGTGGCTATTCTTATATCTGACAAAATAGACTTTAAACTAAAAACCATAAAAAGACAATGAGGAACACTACGTAATGATAAAAGGACTGATCCATCAAGAAGACATAACAATCATAAATATGTACGCACCCAATGTTGCAGCAGCCAGATTTATAAAACAAACTCTATTAGACCGAAAGAAGGAAATAGACACTAATACCATAATAGCAGGGGACCTGAACACCCCACTGTCAATATTAGACAGATCATCTAGGCAAAGAATCAGTAGAGAAACACAAGATCTAAACAAGACTCTAGACCAATTGGAATTGGCAGATATCTACAGAACATTCCACCCAACAACCTGAGAATATTCATTTTTCTCATCAGCACATGGATCATTCTCCAGGATAGATCACATATTAGGTCACAAATCAAGTCTCAATAAATTCAAACAAATTGCAATTATCCCATGTATCTTCTCAGACCACAATGGATTAAAACTAGAAATTAATAACAAACGAACCTCTGGAAACTATACTAACACATGGAAATTAAACAGCATTCTACTTAATGACATATGGGTCCAAGAAGCAATCAAGCAGGAAATCAAAAAATTTATTGAAACTAATGAAAACAATGATACATCATACCAAAACCTGTGGGATACTGCAAAAGCAGTATTGAGGGGACTATTTATTGCATTAAACGCTCACTTCAGAAGAATAGAAAGATGGCAAGTGAACAACCTAACACTTCAACTTAAAGAACTAGAAAAACAAGAACAATCCAAACCTAAAGTTAGCAGACGGAAAGAAATCATTAAGATCAGAGCAGAAGTGAATGAAATTGAAAACGAAAAAACAATTCAAAAGATCAACGAATCAAAAAGTTGGTTTTTTGAAAAGATAAATAAAATTGACAAACCATTAGCATGGCTAACAAAAAAAAGAAGAGAGAAGACTCAACAAAAATTAGAAATGAAAAAGGCGATATTACTACTGATTCATCTGAAATACAAGGAATCATTCGAGAATACTATAAACAACTATACGCCAACAAATTTGAAAATCTGGAGGAAATGGATAAATTTCTGGACACACACAAGCTCCCAAATCTGAACCGTGAAGACGTAGAAAATTTGAACAGACCAATAACAATAAAGGAGATTGAAGCTGTTATCAGAAGGCTCCCAACAAAGAAAAGCCCAGGATCAGAAGGATTCACAGCAGAATTTTACCAAACATTCAAACAGGAATTGACACCGATTCTTTACAAACTATTCCAAAAGATTGAAATGGACGCAAATCTCCCAAACTCATTCTGTGAAGCAAACATCATCCTGATACCAAAACCAGGTAAAGATATAACCAAAAAAGAAAACTACAGGCCGATATCCTTGATGAATATAGATGCAAAAATCCTCACTAAAATACTAGCAAACAGAATACAGCAACATATACGTAAAATTATTCATCACGATCAAGTGGGATTCATCCCAGGGATGCAAGGTTGGTTCAACATACGCAAATCAATAAATGTGATACACCATATTAATAAACTCAAACACAAGGACCATATGGTCATCTCTATAGATGCTGAAAAAGCATTTGATAAAGTTCAGCACTCATTCATGACAAAGACCCTCTATAAGTTAGGTATAGAGGTTAAGTATCTCAACATAATTAAAGCCATATATGCCAAACCCCCAGCCAATATCATCCTGAATGGGGAAAAGCTGAAAGCTTTTCCTTTAAGAACAGGAACTAGACAAGGATGCCCACTCACCACTCCTATTCAACATAGTGTTGGAATTACTAGCCAGAGCAATCAGAGAAGAGAAGGAAATAAAGGGCATTCAGATTGGAAAAGATGAAGTCAAACTGTCCCTGTTTGCAGATGACATGATCCTATATATCGAACAGCCTAAAACCTCTACAAAAAAACTGCTGGAATTGATAAATGATTTCAGCACAGAAGCAGGATACAAAATCAACACACAAAAATCAGTAGCATTTCTTTTCTCCAATAGTGAACATGCAGAAAGAGAAATCAAGAAAGCCTGCCCATTTACAATAGCCACCAAAAAAATAAAATACTTAGGAATTGAGTTTACCAAGGATGTGAAAAATCTCTATAATGAGAACTACAAAGGACTGCTGAGAGAAATTAGAGAGGATACAAGAAGATGGAAAGGTATCCCATGCTCTTGGATTGGAAGAATCAACATAGTGAAAATGTCCATACTACCCAAAGTGATATACAAATTCAATGCAATCCCCATCAAAATTCCAAAGACATTTTTCTCAGAAATGGAAAAATCTATCCAGACATTTGTATGGAACAATAAAAGACCACGCATAGCCAAAGCAATGCTGAGCAAAAAAAATAAAGCGGGAGGCATAACACTACCTGACTTTAAGCTATACTACAAAGCTATAATAACCAAAACAGTATGGTACTGGCATAAAAACAGACACACTGACCAATGGAATAGAATAGAGAATCCAGACATCCACCCACACACTTACTGTCAGCTGATCTTTGACAAAGGCACCAAGCCTATTCAGTGGGGAAGGGACTGCCTCTTCAGCAAATGGTGCTGGGATAACTGGATATCCATATGCAGGAGAATGAAACTAGATCCATACCTCTCGCCGTATACTAAAATCAACTCAGAATGGATTAAGGATTTAAATATACACCCTGAAACAATAAAACTTCTTAAAGGAAACATAGGAGAAACACTTCAGGAAATAGGACTGGGCACAGATTTCATGAATACGACCCCAAAAGCACGGGCAACCAAAGGAAAAATAAACAAATGGGATTATATCAAACTAAAAAGCTTCTGCACAGCAAAAGAAACAATTGAAAGAGTTAAAAGACAACCAAAAGAGTGGTAGAAAATATTTGCAAAATACATATCTGAGAAAGGATTAATATCCAGAATATATAAGGAACTCAAACAACTGTACAAGAAGAAAACAAGCAACCCAATTAAAAAATGGGGAAAAGAGCTAAGTAGGCATTTCTCTAAGGAAGATATACAAATGGCCAACAGACATATGAAAAAATGGTCAACATCACTCAGCATCCGGGAAATGCAAATCAAAACCACACTGAGATACCATCTTACCCCAGTTAGGATGGCTAAAATCCAAAAGACTATGAACGATAAATGCTGGCGAGGCTGCGGAGAAAAGGGAACTCTCATACATTGTTGGTGGGAGTGCAAAATGGTGCAGCCTCTATGGAAAATGGTATGGAGGTTCCTCAAACAATTGCAGATAGATCTACCATACGACCCAGCTATCCCACTCTTGGGAATATACCCAGAGAAATGGAAATCATCAAGTCGAAGGTGTACCTGTTTCCCAATGTTTATCGCAGCACTCTTTACAATAGCCAAGAGTTGGAACCAGCCCAAATGCCCATCATCGGATGAGTGGATACGGAAAATGTGGTACATCTACACAATGGAATACTACTCAGCTATAAAAACGAATGAATACTGCAATTTGCAACAACATGGATGGACCTTGAGAGAATTATATTAAGTGAAACAAGTCAGGCACAGAAAGAGAAATACCACATGTTCTCACTTATTGGTGGGAGCTAAAAATTAATATATAAATTCACACACACACACACACACAAAAAAAAACGGGGGGGGGAAGAATATATCACAACCACAATTACTTGAAGATGATACGACAAGCAAACAGAAAGGACATTGTTGGGGGAGGGGGGGGGAGAAGGGAGGGAGGTTTTGGTGATGGGGAGCAATAATCAGCCACAATGTATATCGACAAAATAAAATTTAAAAAATAAATAAATAAAAATAAAAATAAAATAAAAAGGACGCTGATGGAGCGAGGAAAAAAAAAAAAAAAGAATCAGTGTCAATTCCTCTTTGAATGTTTGGTAAAATTCTGCTGTGAATCCATGTGGTCCTGGGCTTTTCTTTGTTGGGAGCCTTCTCATAGCTTCAATCTCCTTTATTGTTATTGGTCTGTTCAGATTTTCTATGTCTTCATGGGTCAGTTTTGGGAGCTTGTGTGTGTCCAGAAATTTATCCATTTCATTCAGATTTTCAAATTTGTTGGCATGTAGTTGTTTATAGTAGTCTCGAATGATTCCTTGTATTTCAGATGAATCAGTTGTAATATCACCTTTTTCATTTCTAATTTTTGTTATTTGGGTCTTCTCTCTTCTTTTTTTAGTTAGCCTAGCTAATGCTTTGTCTATTTTATATATTTTTTGAAAAACCAACTTTTTGATTCGTTGGTCTTTTGGATCGTTTTTTGGGTTTCAATTTCATTAAGTTCTGCTCTGATCTTAATGATTTCTTTCTGTCTGCTAAGTTTGGGTTTGGGTTGTTCTTGTTTTTCTAGTTCTTTAAGGTGAAGTATTAGGTTGTTCCCTTGCCACCTTTCCATTCTTCTGAAGTAAGCATTTAATGTGATAAATTTCCCCCTGAGTAATGCTTTTGTAGTATCCCACAAGTTTTGGTATGATGTATGATTGTTTTCATTAGTGTCAATAAATTTTTTGATTTCCTGTTTGATTTCTTCTTCTTGGACCTATATGTCATTAAGTAGAATGCTGTTTAATTTCCATGTGTTAGTATATTTTCCAGAGTTTGTCTTGTTATTGATTTCTAGTTTTAATCCATTGTGGCCTGAAAAAAATACATGGGATAATTCCAATTTTTTTATTGAATTTGTTGAGACTTGATTTGTGGCCTAATGCAATTGATCCTGGAGAGTGATCTATGTGCTGATGAGAAGAATGAATATTCTGAGGTTGTTGGATGTAATATTCTGTAGATATCTGCCAAGTCCAATTGGTCGAGAGTGTTGTTTGGATCTTGTGTTTCTCCACTGATTCTTTGCCTACATGATCTGTACAATATTGGTAGTGGGGTGTTCAGGTCCCCTGCTATTATGGTATTAGTGTCTATTTCCTTCTTTAGGTCTAATAGAGTTTCCTTTACAAATCTGGCTGCTCCAACATTGGGTGCGTATATATTTATGATTGTTATGTCTTCCTGATGGATCAATTATTTATTATGTAGTGGCTCTCATTATCTCTTTTTATGGTTTTTAGTTTAAAGTCTATTTTATCAGATACAAGAATACCTTCTCCAGCTCGTTTTTCATTTCCGTTTGCATGGTAAATCTTCTTCCATCCTTTCACTCTTAGTCTATATGAGTCTCTATAGGTGAGGTGGGTCTCTGGAAGGCAGCATATAGTTGGGTCCTGCTTTTTGATCCAGTCAGCCAGTCTGTGTCTTTTGGTTGGGGAATTTAAGCCTTTTACATTAAGAGTTGTTATTGAAAAGTGTTGATTTACTCCTAGCACTTTATTGATTTTTGTTTGGATGTCTTTAGTGTCTTTTGTTCCTTTCTTTCTGATTTACTGTTTGTCTTCTGTATTTGTTGGTTCCTTGGGTTGTAGATAAACTTTTTTTTTCTCTTCATTGTTGGCATTTTAATTTTACTAGTGGGTTTAGATTTTTCTTGGGTTTTTATGGCAGTGGTAGTTATTTTTCAGGTACCAAACCCAGTACTCCCTTGAGAATTTCTTATAAGAAATCTCTTTTTGCCTTTGAGTTTTGCCAATTTGACCATAACATGTCTTTGAGAAGACCTTTTTCGGGTGAGTACTGTTGGAGATCTCTCAGCTTCCTGAATCTGAAGATCTGTGTCTTTTCCTGTACCTGGGAATTTTTCTGCCACTATTTTGTCGAATATGTTTTCAAAGCAATCTCCTTTTTCCTCCCCTTCTGGAATACCTGTGACTCAGATATTTGAGTGGTTAAGGTTGTCTGATATCTGTCTTAGATTTTCTTCAATGTTTTTAATTCTGTTTTCTTTTTTTTTGTCTGCCTGTGTTATTTCAAACAGCCCATCTTCAAGGTCAGAAGTTCTCTCTTCTACTTCTGCAAGCCTGCTGGTTAAACTCTCTCTTGTGTTTTTTATTTTGTTGAATGAATTCTTCAGTTCGGCAAGCTCTGCTACATTCTTTTTCAGGGCATTCATTTCCTTGTACATTTCTTCTTTCAGGTGTTGTATACTTTTCCTCGGTTCATCATGTTTTCTAGCTGAGTTTTCTTGTATCTCATTTAGTTTCCTAAGAATTATCACTCGAAATTCCTTGTCCAACATTTCAAGGGCTTCTTGTTCTATAGGATGTAGAACTTGAGAGTTATTAACCTTTCGTGGTGTATTTTCTTTTTTTTTTCATATTTCTTGTATCTTTCCTTTGATGTTTAGTCATTGTGGCAAGGGATTTCATGGTCCACTCGTTTGACACTGTTTTCTGGCTAGGATGCTGCTGGGGCTGCCAATTTGGCACAGCTGCCTCAGTGTCTGCTCAGTTGTGCGCTGGCACTATGGGCATGTGGTCTTTTTTGGGGGGGGGGGCATGTGGTCTTTGTGGATCTCGGGCCTCTCTGGCAGGGTGCCTCTCTGGTTGGACTGCACCCAGCCGGGCTGGGAATGGAGTCCAGCGGCAGCGAGGCCTACCTGTTTGGTTGCATGCTGGCAGTGCAGGGCGCGTTGTCACCGCAGATCTCAGGCCTCTCCAGTTGGGCACCTCTCTGGTCCCTTTTATACCATTTTAGAACAAGGTAAGTGATTTGCTAACAACCTATCCTTTTGGTGTTGAAGAAAATAAATCTAAAAAATATTATCGAGTATTCAAAAACCACTTGCTTTAAAAAAGCACAGAAGTAACTTCTTACCCAGACCTCCCATATATTTTTTAAAATTTTATTAAAAATTTTTTTGTGTGTTTTATCATTACAGAATGTAAACATTTTTGGGGGTCCTTTACCAATTTCTCACTAACCCCCATCCCTCTTTCCAACCTGTGGTGGTCTGTACTCATATTTTCTTTTGAAAGTTCAAGGAATTATTGTGATTCTGGTTTCTCTCTCTCTCTGTGTGTGTCTCTATCTCTGTCTCTTTTTCTTTCTTTATTTTTGGCTCCCATTTATGAGTGAGAACATGAGGTATTTCTCTTTCTGTACCTAGCTTATTTCCCTTAACATAATTTTCTCTAAGTTCCTCCATGTTACCATAAATGACAGAATTTCATTCCTTTTTATGGCTGAGTGGTATTCCATTGTGTGTATATGCCACATTTTCCTTTTTCAGTCATCCATCGATGAACATTTAGGTTGGTTCCAACTCTTCATTATAAAACAAGCTGTAATAAACATGGGAGTGTAGGTATCCCTTTGATGTGATGATTTTCATTCCTTTGCGTATGCACCTAGCAGCAGGATTGCTGGATTGTATGGCATTTCTATCTGCACTTGTTTGAGGAAACTCCATACTGTTTTACATAAGGGCTGCACTAATTTACAGTCACACCAACATTGCAGGAGGGTTCCCCTTTCTCCACATCCTGACCAGCATTTGTTTTCCTCTGTCTTTTTGATAGAGGCCATTCTGACTGGGTGAGATGATATCTCAGTGTGGTTTTGTTTCCATTTCCCCGATGCTTAGAGATGTTGACATTTTTTTCATCTGTTTGTTGCACATTTCTCTATCTTCCTTTGAGGAATGCCTATTCATATCCTCCCTTTGAGAAATGAATGCCTATTTAGCTTATATTTTAATTGGGTTACTTGTTTTTTTCACTGTTAAATTATTTGAGTTCCTTTTAGGTTCAGTGTATTAATCCCTTGTTGGAGGCATAGGTTGCAAATATTTCCTCCCATTCCATTGGTTGTCTTTTTGCTCTTTTAACTCTTTCTTTTGCTGTGAGGCTTCTTAGTTTGATATAATCCCATTTGTTTATTTCTTCTTTTGTTGCCTGTGCTTTTGGGGTCATATTCATAAAATTATTGCCCAGTCCTACTTCCTGAAGTGTTTCCCCTGTTTTCTTTTAGGAGTTTTATAGTTTCCGGTCTTATGTATAAGTCTTTAATCCATTTTGAGTTGGTTTTGGTATATGGCGAGAGGTACATGTCTAGTTTCATTCTATATTTGGTCATCCAGTTTTCCCAGCAACATTTATTGAAGAGGCAGTCCTTTTCCCAATGTATGCTACTGTTACCCTTGTCAAATATCAGTTGGCTGTAAGTATGGGGGTTGATTTCTGGGTTCTCTGTTCTGTTCCATTGGTTTGAGTGTCTGTTTTTATGCCAGTACCATGCTCTTTTGGTTACTATAGCTTTGTGGTATAGTTTTGAAGTCAGGTAGTTTAATGCTTCCAGTTTTATTTTTTAGCTCAGGATTTCTTTGGCTATTTGTAGTCTTTTGTTATTGCTTTTTCTAGTTCTGTGGAGAATATCATTGGTATTTTGATGTGGATTGCATTGAATCTGTAGATCATTTTGAGTAGTATGGATATTTTCACAATGTTAAATCTTCCAATCCAAGAGCATGGAATATCTTTTCATTTCTTTTTGCTTCCTCTTTAATTTCTTTCAGCAGTGATTTGTAGTTCTCGTATAGAGGTCTTTCACCTTGTTTGTTAAATTGATTCCTAGGTATTTTATTTTTTTGGTGTCTATTGTAAATGGGCTTGCTTTCTTTTTCTGCTAGTTTGTTATTGGAGTTTTAAAATGCTAATGATTTTTGCATGTTGAATTTTGTATTCTGCAACTTTACTGAAATTGTTTATCAGCTCTTAGACTTTTATTTGTGGAGTCTAGCTTTGTTTATATATAGGATCATGTCATCTGCAAATAGGGAGAGTCTGACTTTGTCCTTTCCAATCTGGATGCCCTTTTTATAGTACTGATTAGCTCTAGCTGGTACTTCCAGTGTTAAGTGGGAGTGGTGAGAGTGAGCATCTGTGTCTTGTTCTTGTTCTTAAGCTTTTCCTCAATCAGGATGGTATTGGTGGTGGGTTTGACATGTATGGCTTTTATCGTGTTAGAGATACTTTGCTTCTATATCTAATTTGCTGAGAATCTTTATCATGAAGGGAGATTGAATTTTGTCAGAAGCTTTTTTCCTGTGTCTGTTGAGATAATCATATGGTTTTTGTCATTGATTTTGTTGATGTGCTATATCACTTTTATTGACTTGCATATGTTGAACCATCTTTGCATCTCTGGGATGAATCCCAATTGATTATGGTGTATATATTTTTTAGTGAGTTGCTGTATTCTTTTATTTATTTATTTATTTATTTATTTATTTATTTTTAAATTTTATTTTGTCGATATACATTGTGGCTGATTATTGCTCCCCATCACCAAAACTTCCTTCCCTCCCCCCCAATGTCCTTTCTGTTTGCTTGTCGTATCAACTTCAAGTAATTGTGGTTGTTATATCTTCTTCCCCCCCCCGGTTTTGTGTGTGTGTGTGTGTGTGTGTGTGTGTGTGTGAATTTATATATTAATTTTTAGCTCCCACCAATAAGGGAGAGCATGTGGTATTTCTCTTTCTGTGCCTGACTTGTTTCACTTAATATAATTCTCTCAAGGTCCATCCATGTTGTTGCAAATGGCAGTATTTCATTCATTTTTATAGCTGAGTAGTATTCCATTGTGTAGATGTACCACATTTTCCATATCCACTCATCTGATGATGGACATTTGGGCTGGTTCCAACTCTTGGCTATTGTAAAGAGTGCTGCAATGAACATTGGGGAACAGGTATACCTTCGACTTGATGATTTCCATTCCTCTGGGTATATTCCCAGCAGTGGGATAGCTGGGTCGTATGGTAGATCTATCTGCAATTGTTTGAGGAACCTCCATACCATTTTCCATAGAGGCTGCACCATTTTGAAGTCCCACCAACAATGTATGAGAGTTCCTTTTTCTCCGCAACCTCGCCAGCATTTATCGTTCAGAGTCTTTTGGATTTTAGCCATCCTAACTGGGGTAAGATGGTATCTCAGTGTGGTTTTGATTTGCATTTCCCGGATGCTGAGTGATGTTGACCATTTTTTCATATGTCTGTTGGCCATTTGTATATCTTCCTTAGAGAAATGCCTACTTAGCTCTTTTGCCCATTAGTGTGTTGCTGTATTCTGATTGGTAACAGTTTGACGATTTTTGTGTCTGTGTTCATCAGGGATATTGGCCTGTAGTGTTTTTCTTTTGTTGTATCTTTGTCTGGTTTTTGTATCAGAGTGATGTTGGCCTCTTAGAATGATTTCGGGAGAATGGCTGTTTTATTTTTTTGAAATGGTTTGAATAGAATTGGTATTAATTCCTCTTTAAAGGTCTGGTAGAATTCAGCAGTAAATCCATCTGGTCCTAGGCTTTTCTTTGTTGGGAGACTGCTGATTACTGCATTAATCTCATTGCTTGTTATTGGTCTGCTCAGGTTTTCTATTTCTTCTTGGTTCAGTCATTGTAGTTTGTATATGTCCTAAAATTTATCCAGTTCCTCCAGTTTTTAAAAATTTGTTGGCATATTGTTGTTTATAATAGTCTCTAATGATTCTTTGTGTTTCTGTGGTATTGGATGTGAAGTCTCCTTTATTGATTCTAATTTTTGTTATTTGGGTCTTCTGTCTTTTTTTAGTTAGCCTAGGTAATGGCTTGTCTCTTTTGTTTATCTTCTCTAAAACCAACTTTTCTCCCCCATTGATCTTTTGTATCATTTTTTGAGTATGTATTTTTTTCTGCTCTGATCTTAAATATTTCTTTCCATATACTAATTTTGGGATTGGATTATTCTTGTTTTTCTAGTTCTTTGAGGTGTATCATTAAGTTGTTTATTTGAAATATTTCTGTCTTTTTTTTTTTAAGATGACCAGTAAGGGGATCTTAACCCTTGACTTGGTATTGTCAGCACCACGCTCACCCAGTAAGCAAACTGGCTATCCCTACATGGGATCCGAACCTGTGGCCTTCGCGTTATCAGCACCACACTCTTCTGAGTGAGCCACTGGCCGGCCCAAAATATTTCTATCTTTTTGATGTGAGTGTTTATTGCAAAAAACTTCCCTCTTAGTACTGCTTTTGAAGTATCCCACTGGTTTTGGTATCGTGTGTTTTTATTTTTGTTAGTTTGAAGAAATTTTTTGATTTCCTATTTAATTTCTTTTTTGGACCCATAGGGTCGTTCAGTAGGATGTTGTTTAATTTCTGTATATTTATATAGTTTCCTTAGTTTGGCTTGTTTGTCATTTCTAGTTTTAATCTCTGTGGTCTGAGGGGATACTTGAAATGATTTTAATTTTTAAAAATTTGTTGAGACTTATTTGTGACCTAACGTGTGGTCTGTCATGGAGGAAGTTCCATGTGCTGATGGGAAGAATGTATATTCTGTAGTTGTTGGATCAAATGTTTTCTTGATACGTGCCATGTCCAATTGGTCTAAAATGTAGATTAAATCCTGTGTTTCTCTGTTGATTTGTTACCTAGACGATCTGTACAGTGTTGGGAGAGGGGTGTTCAGGTCCCCTACTATTATTGTATTGGGATATATCTCTTTCTTTAGGCCTATTAGTGTTTGCTTTATATATCTAGGTGCTCCAATGTTGGGTGCATATATATCTATGACTGTTAGGTTTTCTTGCTACCCAGGTTTTCTTGCTATCTCTTTATCATTATGTAGTGGCCTTCTTTGTCTCTGTTTATGATTTTGGGTTGAAAGGCTATTTTATCCAATATAAGAATAGTGACTCCTGCTTGTTATTAGTTTCCATTTGCATGGTATAACTTTTTCCATCTCTTCACTATTAGTCTGTGTGTGTCTTTATGGGTGAGGTGAGTCTCTTGAAGACAGCATATAGGTGGGTCTAGCATTTTAATCCCGTCATTCATTCTGTGTCTTTTAGACTTGTTACTGAAAGATATTGTCTTACTCCTGGCATTTTATTAATTTTCATTTGGATGTTTTAAATATCTTTCATTCCTTTCTTCCCTTATTACTGTTTGCTTTTGATGTTTGTTGGTTTCTTGAGGTGCTAAGATTGTTTCTTTCTCATTTCATTTTTGTTCAACCAGTGGATTTTGTTATTTCTTGTTTATTCATGGTAGTCATTATTGTTTTTCAGATTCCTGATGCACAGCTCCCTTGAGGATTTCTTGCTCAGGGCTGGTCATGTAATGGTGAACTCCTGCAGTTTTTGTTTGTCTGGAAAATACAGTATTTCTCCCTCATTTCTGGACAATAGTCTTGCTAGGTATAGCATTCTTGCCTGGCAGTTTTTTTCTTTTAGTATTTGGAGTATATCATTTCATATTCTTCTGGCCTGTAGAGTTTCTATTGAGAAGTCTGCTGTTAGTCCAGTGGGGCTCCCTTATACATGACTTGAGACTTTTCTTTTGCCACTTTTGGGATTCTCTCTTTTTCTTTGAGCTTTGCCAGTTTGACTGTAATGTGTCTTGGAGAGGCTCTTTTTCGATTGATTCTGTTTGGGGGTCTTTGCTCCTCCTGGATCTGAAGGTCCATGCCTCTTCCTACACCTGTGAAGTTTTCCATTACTATTTCACTGAATGGATTTTCAATGCCTTTCCCTTTCTCTTCCCCTTCTTGAACACCCATGATTTGAATGTTTGTACACGTAAGGTTGTCTGCTAGCTCTCTTAGATTTTATTTTTTAAAATTCTTTGGTCCTTGTTTTGTCCACCTAGGTTTTGAAAAAACCTGTCCTTGAGATCAGAAATTCTTTTTTCCCTCTTGTTCCAGCCTGGTGCTTAAGCTCTCAGTTGTGTTTTTTATTTGTTGAATGAATCTTTTAATTCCATGAGTTCTGTTATGTTCTTTTTTAAGGGATTAATCTCTTTGTAATTTTCCTCCTTCATATTCTGGATTTTTTTCTCATTTCATTATGGTGTCTGAGTCTTCTCATATCTCATTCAGTTTCCTTAAGATTGTTGATCAGAATTCCTTTTCAGTCATTTCATTGGTTTTCTACTCTACAGGGTCTGGTATTTGAGAATTGCCACATTCTTTGGTTGAATCATATTTTGTTGGATTTTTGTATTTCTAGTATCTCTATTTAGACATCTGGTCATCTGTTAGAGTTGTTGCTTCATCTGTTAGTCTGGAATGGCCTTCGAGGAGAGAAACTTCCTCCTCTTTTCCAGTCTCTGCTGGTGAATCCCCTGGTGTCAATGCATTTGAATGGCTTGCGGGGCACCTCTGCGGTAGCTGTGGTTGCTACTGTGGTGGTGAGCTGTTTTTGCAGCAGCCATGGATGTGGCTGTTGATGTCATGGGTCACCCAAGTGGAAATGGTGTTTTTGTTGTGCTCCTGCATGTATGGTGTGGACCCCATACATGCTCCTGCCTTTTGTTGGGTGGTGGGGGTTGCCTGCAGCTCCTGCCTAGGACCTTGTGCTTGTGCTCTTCTGTCTGGTGCTCTGTTGGCTGCTGGTGACAGTAGCCACCAACTGTATTAATAGAAAAACTCAGAGTTTTGTTCAAAACAATTTGTAAGTAGCTTTCTGGGGTATTGGCATTTTATCAATATTAAGTGGTTCAGTGCTTCAGCATTGTATGTCTTTCCATTTATTTAGGTCTGTAATTTCTTTCAGCTATGTTTTATGGTTTTTAGCATAGAAGTCTTGTACTTCCTTAATTACAATTATTCCTAAAAATTTTATTCTTTTGTATGTTATTACAATGACTTGTTTTCTTAATTTCATTTTATGAGTGTTCATTGCTAGTGTGTAGATATACAACTGGTTGTTTTATGTTTTATGCTGATCTTGTATTTTGTAATCATGCTGGATTTTTATGAGCTCTTATAGTTTTGTGTGTGTGTGTGTGTGTGTGTGTGTGTGTGTGTGTGTATTCTTTAGGAATTTCTGAATGTGAAATATGTGATGGTTTGAATGTGTCCCTTCCAAAATTCAGATGATGTCAATGTGATAGTATTAAGAGGTGGGGTTTTTAAGAGGTGATTAGGCCATGCAGGCTCTTTCATCCTGAATGGGATTAGGTGCCTTTCTAAAGAGACTTGATGGAGGAAGTTCATTTTCTCTTGCTTTCCATCTTCCACTATGTGAGGATACAGTATGAAGGCACTTGTATCTTGGTCTTTTCAGGCTCTGGAATTGTGAGAAATAAATTTTTGTTCTTTATAAATTACCCATTCTCAGGTATTTGTTGTAGTAGCACAAACAGACTAAGACATCATCTGCAAGGCAATACTTTTACTTCTTCCTTTCTAATTTTGATTTTTTCTTTCTTTTTTTGGTCCTAGTTCCCTAGCTATTCAAACACACTTATAGAATACAAGTAATGAAAGCAGGCACCATTGTATTTCTCTTATTCCTCATACTAGAGGGAATGCTTTCAGTCTTTCACCATTGAGTATAATTTTAAAACATTTTTTTCATAATACTTTTTATTATATTGAAGAAATCCTGTCTATTTCTAGCATGATTTTATCAAAGGCTTTTTGTGCACCAGTTGAAATAATCATGTGTTTTTTCCTCTTATAATTGTGTTGTAGTACATTGATTTTCCTCCTCTGAGCCACTTTTCCCTTCCTAGGATGAATCCACTTCGTTGTAATGTATAGCACTTTTTAACATGCTGTTGAATTTAGTTTGATAGTATTTTGTTGAGGACTTTTGCATATATTCGTGAGATATGGGTGTAATTTTCTTGTG
Organism: Cynocephalus volans; assembly: GCF_027409185.1. NCBI lineage: Eukaryota > Metazoa > Chordata > Mammalia > Dermoptera > Cynocephalidae > Cynocephalus > Cynocephalus volans. The sequence continues at coordinate 5,118,132 of NC_084462.1, read as the reverse complement.
ATATTTTGGGGTTTGGAATCAGGATAGTACTGGCCTTATAGACTGAGTTAGGAAGTGTTCTCCTATTTTTTGGATAAGTTTGAGAAGAATTGGTGTTAATTCTTTATTCAGTGATTGGTAGAATTAACTAGTGGAACTATTCTTGGACTTTTTTTGTGGAAAAGTTTTGATTGCTGACAATTTCTTACTTGTTATAGGTGTTAACAGATTTTCTATTTTTGAGATCATTTGGTACTTTATGTGTTTCTAGGAATTTTTTCATTTCATCTAGGTTATCTAATGTGTTGGCATATAATGTTGTGTTATTCTCATATACTCTGTTTTTGTGCAAGGTCTGTAGTAAATTCCTAAGTTTCCATTCTGATTTTAGTAGTTGTGTCTTCTCTCTTTTTGTATGGTCAGTTTAGAGAACCAATTTTTGGTTTTGTTCATTCTCAGTACTTTTCTATTCTCAATTGAAACAAATTTTTATTATTTAATTAGTTCTGCTTTTTTTTTTTTGGTTTAATTTAATTTACTCTTTCTGCTTTCATAAGGTAGAAGGTTAGGTTTTTGATCTTGAAATCTTCCTGCTTTTGTAATGTAGGCCTTTACAGCCACGTGTTTCTGAATATTGTTTTTGCCACATCTCATGAATTTTGCTATGCTGTGTTTTTGTTTTATTCCTTTCAGAATATTTTCTTTGACCTGTTGGTTGTTTTAAGAGTGTGTTTTTTATTTTTTACATATTCATGAACTTTTTAGTTTTACTTCTGTCATTCATTTCTAATTTCATGCTGTTTGATCAGAGAAAAAATATGATTTTGGACTTTTTCAATTTATTGAGACTTGCTGTGTAGCTTAACATATGGTCTGTTTTGGAGAATGTTCCATGTGCACCTAGAGAAGATCTCTCCTGTTATTGGGTGGAGTATTCTACATATCTGTCAGGCCTGGTTAATTAATACTATTGCTTAAGTCCTCTATTTCTTTATTAATCTTCTGTCTAGCTATTCTATCCATTATTGAAAGTAGGGTACCAAAGTTTCCAAATGTTATCATAGAACTGTTTTTTTTCCCCCCTTCAATTCTGTAAATATTTGCTTCATATATTTGGGGCTCTGTTAGGTGTGTAAATGTTCATATTTGTTGTAATTGCTTGATTAGTTGAAACTTTTATTAATATATAATGTTATTTGTCTCATAACAATTTTTAACCTAATATCTGTTTTTTCTAGTATTTAGTATAGCCATACCAGGTCTAACTTGTTTACTATTTGCATGGAATCTCTATTAGTTTTCTCAGACTGCCATAAAAGTACCATAGGCTGAGTGGCTTAAACAATAAAAATTTATTTTCCTATAGTTATGGAAGCTAGAAGTCCATGATTAAGGTGTAGGCAGGGTTGTTTCATCTGAAGTCTCTCTCCTTGGCTTGTAAATGTCCATCTTCTCCTCCTTGTGTCTTCAAATGGTCTTCCCTCTGTGTGTGTCTCTGTCCCAATATCTTCTTACAAGGACACCAGTGATTGGATTAGGGCCTACCCTAGTTACTTTAACAATAACTATCCCTCTAAAGACCCTGTCTGTAAATACAGTCACATTATGAGGTACTGGGGATTAAGACTTCAACATATTGATTTTGTGGAGACACAATTCACAATTCAGCACATAACAAAATTATTTGCTATCCTGTCACTTTCAACATGTTTGTGTCTTTGTATCTAAAGTGAACCTTTTGTAGATAGAATGTATTTGGGTCCTGTTTATTAATCCATGCTGCCAACCTCTACCTTTTAATTGCAGGTTTTAATTCATTTACACTTAGTATAATTAATAATAAAGAAGGACTTTTGTCATTTAGTTTTCATTGTGTTTTGTGTCTTTTTTTCCTTCAATTCCACCATATTATCCTCTTTTGTGTTAGATGGGTATTCTAATGCTATTTTGATCTTATTGTTTCCTTTAGTATATAGTTGCTTTGCTGGTGGTTGCCCTGGAGAGTACAAATAAAATCTTACTTTGTGACAATTTAGTTTAAATTAATACCATGTTAATTGCAATAGTATACAAAAACTTTGCTCCTCTATATTGTCTCTCCTAGTTGTTGTAGATTCCATCTTTGTACATTGTATGTCTGTGGATAGGTTTATAATTACTGTTTTCTGTTGTCTTTTTTTTTTTTTTTTTTTTCTGTTAGTTCAGGGATCTGAACCCTTAACCTTGGTGCTATAACACTGTGCTCCAAACAACTGAGCTATCTGGTCTGCCCATGGTTTTTGTTGTCTTTTAGATCATATGGGGGGAAAAAGGCATAGTTACAAACCAAAAATACATTAAAACTGACCTTATATTTACCTATGTAGTACTTTTATCAGTGCTCCTTTTTTCTTCATGTAGATTCAAGTTACTGTCTCTTCTTTCATTTTAACCTGAAAGATTTCTTTCACCATTTTTTGTAAGACAGGTCTGCTAGCAATGTACTCTGTTTTGGGTTTTCTGGCAGTGTCTTAATTTCAAATTTATTTTTGAAGGATAGTTTTGGTGGATATAGAATTCTTGGTAGAGAGTTACTTTTTAAAAGCACTTTGAAAATGTCATTTCATTGTCTTCTGGCTCTCGTGGTTTCTGATGTGGAATCAGCTATTAATCTCATTGAAGATCCCTTCTCCCTCAGGAATAAACTCTTGTTTCTTTCAAGATACTCTCTGTCTCTGGCTTTTCATGGTTTGATTGTAAGGTATCCAGTATGAATGGCTTTGATTTTATCTTACTTGAGGTTCATTGAGCTCCTTGGACATGTAGAGTCATGTCTTTTATCAAATTTGTGAATTTTTTCTTATTTCTTCAAATAGTTTTTCTGCCCATTTCTTTTTGTCCTTTCCTTCTGATATGTCCATTATCTGTATTTGGTGTGCTTGAAGGTATCCCATGGGTCCGTTATGCTCTATTACTTTTTCTTCATTCTTTTTTGTTTCTACTTCTGAGATTAGGGAATCTCAATTGATCTATCTTCAGGTTTGCTGATTCCATCTTCTGCCTGTTCAGTTCTGCTATTGGACCACTTTAGGGTTCCCTGCTCCCTGCCCCCCCTTATACTTTTCAGCTCCAGAATTTCTATTTGGTTCTTTTTTGTAATTTCTATCTCTTTATTGATATTATCAACTCCCAGAGATATTGTTTTCATCGTTTCCTTTAGTTCTTTGCACGTGGTTTCTTTTTGCTCTTCAAGCATATTTAAAATAGTGATTTAAATTCTTTGATTAGGTGAAAGCAGCATGCTGTCCTGAGCAAGCAACCACAATTACAGCGCAGTACAGCTGGAAAAGACTTCGAGTGGCTCGCCGTCACTGTTGTGCAAACCAGGGCTGACCCGAGTCCAGCACCACCGATGTGGTTGCCACTCGCAGTGGGACAGAAGTGCATGCAGGTTCCCGGGGCGGCTGCTGGGTAGAACTTTGGGCATGTTTTGAACATTTTTCCTCAAAGTAGAATGGAGGCTTAAATATGTGTCACAGGACACCAGCAGTCCTCATCAGATACCTCGGATCCGCAATAAAGACAACACAATGAGAACTCCTCGCCTTGAAATTCCAAAGTAAAAAAGGGGGAGCTGGCGTGGTCCACGCCGTGGCAGGATCCTAAAGGAGTCAGCTTGGGCTGCCCTCTCCAAGTTGGCAAGGCCGCTGGATGGAGAACTGCTGACCAGGCCGCAGCTACGAGCCCTTGCTACAACCCATCAGGGTTCCTGCCTCGGCTTCGTGGCTTTTGCCTTCTCTTTCGATATTTTGGTTAGTGTGGCAGTTCTCTGAATTCCCAAAAGATTATAAAAATAACACAAATAATTATACGGTCATTGAACTAAACATTCCCACAGAGTATCCGAGTCAGTTGGACAATTCAAAATTATCCCCTTATGGTAAATTGACCACAGCAACATATGTTCCAAAAGCACCGCTCATGACTAAATATGAGCCGCAGCCTAATGTAAGTTGGCAAACATCATTTACTGGAGGTTATATTCATGGCAAGAGAACGGTTGGCATTAATGAGAAATTATATGATTGGGACAAATTAAGGATATGGGAACGAAACTGTAGAACCCCCTTTACTTGGTGGTATCCAGTTTTAAGTAAATCATTAAGAATTAGATATTGGGATAAAAGTAGATGCTGTAAAATTATTAAACCAGCAAAATGAGACCTAAGAGGCAAATGTAACTGGTTTTGTGAGGGACGGTGCTGTGCACAAGGACACTTTAACATTTAGATCAAGATAACCTCAAGATGTGCATGATAATGCCGCTCAAATATCCTCTGTTCTTTTTCCATATCAACAGTAGGTTCATTCCATTAGAACATAAGATCATTACACCCCCATTAGAATTTAAATGTTAGCATTGTTCCTTTTAGCAAATTTGTACTTAACATTTAGCAATAGACATAGGTCATATGATAGTACTGTCTATCACTTTGTAAATGCAATAGTCCCACCCCATTAATAGGGTAGATATTAACCACAGCTTGCCACCCGGAAGAGGTCACAGGTTAACTTCAGGAAAATGAGAAGATGGTCCCAATCTGATAGATAACCTGATACTAAAAGGAGGAAGCATGAGCTAATCACCTGAGACGTGCTAAGGAAGGAAAAAAAACTGGCTTCCCCTGTCCTTTTTAAATTCTTAATTCAAGCTTGCTGATGGAATAAAAATGATACCCAAAAACCCCCTGCAGAGAAAAATCTAAATAAAAGGCATTGTCTCAGAAAATAAATAAATAAATAAATTAATTAAAAAAAAATAAATTCTTTGATTAGTAAAGCCCAATGGGTGGGCATTCTTAGGAATAATGCCTGTTAATTTCTTTTTTATGTGTGTTTATGGGCCATAACTCATACTTTGCTTGCAGGCATTGTACTTTTTTTGATATTCTTTTCTTTTTCTTTTTTTTTAAAGAGATGACTGGTAAGGGGATCTTAACCCTTAACTTGGTGTTGTCAGCACCACACTCTCCCAAGTGAGCTAACTGGCATCCCTATATAGGGATCCAAACCCGTGGCCTTGGTGGTATCAGCACCATATTGTCCCAAGTGAGCCACAGGCTGGCCCTAGAGATTCTTTTCTTTTGTCTTTGCTTTTCTTTTCCTTTTTTTTTTTTTTTTTTTTTTTTGGCAGCTGATCAGTACCAGGATCTGAACCATTGACCTTGGTGTTATCAATACCATGCTCTAACCAAGTGAGCTCACTAGCCAGCCCTTAAGAGTTTATTTTCTTAGTTTCACAGCAAAATTGAGAGGAAAGTAGAGATATCTTGTGCATTCTCAGACCACCTCATGCATGCATGACCTACCTCATTATCAGCTTCACCACCAGAATGGTACATTGGTTACAATTGATGAACAAACACTGACATATCTTTATCACCCCATATCCATAGTATACATGAGTGTTCACTCTTGGTGGTGTACATTTTGTGGTTTTGGACAAACATGTAATGACATGTATTCATCCTTATAGTATCACACAGTATTTGTCCTGCCCTAAAAATCTGTGCTCTGCATATACATTCCTTCCACCCCCTAACTCTTGGCAACTAATGACCTTTTTACTGTCTTTGTGTCTTACTTTGTTAGGGCTGGTCTAACAAAGATATCATAAAATGGGTAGCTTATAAACAACTGACATTGATTTCTGATAGTTCTGGGGATTGAGAAGTCCAAGATCAAGGTGCCAGCAGATTCAGTGTCTGTAGAGGCCCCACTTCCTCATAGATGGTGCCTTCTAGATGTATCCTCACGTGGTAGGAGGGACAAGGGAATTTTCTTGGGCTGCTTTTTTAAGGGTCCTAATATGTGCATGCGAGCTTATGACTTAATCATCTACCAGAGGCTTGACCTCCTAATATTGTCAGCACCTTTGGGGCTAGGATTTCAACATATGAATTTTGGTGGGACACAAACATTTAATATATAGTACTACAGTTTTGCCTTTTCCAGAATATCATATAGTTGGATACGTACAATATCTAACCTTTTCAGATTATTTTTTTTAATTACTGCTTTTACTTACTTAGTAATATGGATTTCCAAGTTCCCTCCATGTCTTTTTATGACTTCTAGCTCATTTCTTTTGCAAGTATTCTCTCCCAGTCTGTGGCTTGTCTTTTCATTCTCTGGACAGCGTCTTTCACATAGAAAAATTTAATTTTAATGGTGTTCAGTTTATTCTTTCTTTTATGCATTTTACCTTTGATGTTATATCTAAAAAGTCATTGGCAAACCCAAGGTTGTTTAGGTTTATCTTCTGTGTCATTTTCTAGGAATTTTATAGTTTTGCTTTACACTTACATCTTTGATCCATTTTTATTTAAATTTTGTAAAGGGGTAAGGTCTGTGTCTGGTTGTTTGCATGTGGATGTCCAGTTGTTCCAATACCATTTGTTGAAAAGACTCTTTTCTCCATTGTATTGCCTTTGCTCCTTTGCCAAAGATCAGTTGGACATATTTCTGTAGGTCTATTTCTAGGCTCTCTATTCTGTTCCCATTGTCTATTTGTTTACACTTTCACCAGTACCACACTGTTTTGATTTCTGAAGTTGTATGGTAATCCTTGAAGTCAGGTACTGTCAGTCCTCTGACTTGGTTCTCTGTATTGTATTATGTTGGCTATTCTGGGTCTTTTGCCTCTCTGTAAAACTTTAGAATCACTTTGTCAATAGCCACAAAATAACTTCCTGGGATTTTGATTGGGATTGCATTTATTCTATAGATCAAGTTGGGAAGAACTCACATTGGCAATAATGAGTCTTCTTGTCCATGGGTATGGAATATCTTTCCATATGAGGAAACGCTTTGATTTCTGTCATCAAGAGTTGAGTAGTATTCCTGGTATAGATCTTGTACCTATTTTGTTAGATTTTTCTCTAAGTATTTTATTTTGGGGGTTGCTAATGTAAATGGTGTTATATTTTTAATTTCAAATTCCATTTGCTCATTGCTGCCATACAGGAAATAAGTCAACTTTTCTATATTAACCTTGTCTCCTGCAACCTTGCTGTAATCACTTATTAATTCCAGTATTTTGTTGTTGTTGATTCTTTCACATTTGCTACATAGGCAATCATGTTATCTATGAACAAAGACAGTTTTATGTATTTCTTTTCATTTCATGTACCTTTTATTTTCTTTTCTTGTTTTTTTATTGTGTTATCTAAGCCTTCCAGGATGGTGTTGAAACGGAATGGTAAGGGGATATTCTTGCTTTGTTCCTGATCTTAGTGGGAATTCTTCTATTTTCTCATTATTGTGTATGATGTCAGCTGTAGGTTTTTTGTAGACATTTTTAATCAAGTTGAGGAAGTTTCCCTCTATTCCTCATGTACTGAGAGTTTTTAGTAATTTTCTTTAAACTATAGTCTTTAGATATCATGTGGCTGCTCTGGAAGTCAGATTCTTCCACACCCAAAACCACACCCCAGGACTTGTTGATGCTGCTTATTGTGGTTCCTGTTGTTTGTTTGTTTAGTAATTTTTCTGAGTTAATTTTGTAAAGTCTGCATATTTTGTCATGAAGTCTCTGTTTGATTAGTTTAATAGTTAGCTAGTGATCCAACAGAATTTCTCAAATGTCTGGAACCCTCCCTCCCACCCCCCAAAATCTCCCAGTGTTTGCAAATGGGCTCTGTGTGTTTTGCGGGGGTGTGGGGGGAAATACCTTACAGTCTCAGTCTGGCAGTTTACAACTGTGCCTTAGCCTTTACCTCCTGCTTTTGCTGAGCCTGAAGATTAGCCGGAGGTGAGACCTTAGGGTCTTCTCATGTGTTGTCTAAGCACTCACACAGCCCTGGGCATGTGTGTAAGTTAGATTCCTGTGAATATGGAGGAGCTTTTTAAAGCCCTTATTCCTCCAAAGCATTTCACTCCCAAACCTTTCTTTCTGTACTTTTCAGTATATCTTCCCTCTTTTGCCCCACTTGTAATCTCTTGCCCCAAGCATCAGTAGCTAATATATTTGTCTTTAGATGTGTTCAACAAATGCCTCCCATGTAGTCCCTTTGCCCTGGGAGATTTTTGAATTAGGCAAAATAAAGGCAAAACTCTTTGAGCCAGTTCTTCAGGGAGCATCAGGCAGGTCAAAGTAAAAACCACAGTTTGTTGAGAATAAGGTTTATTCTGTCCTTTCTAGTATGAGGGACCTATACTGGGAATGTAGGCTGCTGTCTTTGAGGCTGCTGCTGTGCTGGGGAGAAAGGAATGGGCCCAGGGTAAGTTAAAACACCACAAGGTCTCCTATCAAGAACCAGCTGCCTTTTTCTTGATTAAGGAATTTGCCTGTTTACTGTGAACCTTTGTTTAGTTTCCAGAATTCCAGTAAAATTGATTCTGATAGTTTTTCTCAATTTATTTGCTGTTTTTTTGGGGGGGATGCCATTTTGTAGTTGGCTACTCCACAATTTTCATGACATCACCTTTACCCAACTTTTAATCTTTGTAATACTATATATTTACCTGAAATAACTTTCAAATGTCAGTAAGCATGTTCATGACTTAGATTCCTAGGAATATATGGGAGCATATTTTTTGATTCTCCTATTTTGTGGTTTTCTTTTTTGGAATATAAGTCCATTCCCTTGTTCTTAAGGGAGAAATTATTAGAATTCTCCAACCTGTAATTGCATGTATTTGTGGTTACTTTCTTACTACCTGCTACATTTATCTCAGGCTACTGAAATATTTTGTTAATTTATGATTTACGGATGATGGGGGTTAGTAATTATTATGGATTATGACTGTAATGCAACAATTGTTAATGTTGCAAGATGCCTATTTTGCATATGGTTTTATAACATGCATTCACAAGAGTATTTTGTTGCTTATCCAGCGTTTTATTAAATTCTAACTGATTTTTCTATTAGCATTTTAGTTTTGCACTTCTGAATTACTGTGCATTTAAGTTATACATTAGATAAGTTTTTTTTGGAATTATTTATCATCACATCACATAGTGCTTGGCTTTAGCATTTATTTGCATGCAACAGTTATGCAGTGAATATGCATTTGTATAATGTTTTTTTTTTTTTTTTAAGTGTGACACCCATTTGTCTACTGCCAGTTGTGTTTTGGTGTTGTGAACTTTCAGGGCTCATGTTAGGAGTTTGGTTATATGTTGTTTGAAAATAGTCTTCTCTTAAAATAATTTGGAATACATGTAATCATCCTTTATTAAAGAATTCTATTTACTTTATATTCCTAAGTATTTGTAGATTTTGAGAACATTTTATTTTTTCAATATAAGTATTACTTTTGGTGTAATATTCATCTTATAGCTCAAGTTAATATGAAGTCTGTGGTTCTTTATGTTATTCAGGTATCTCATCTAGATTTGCGATCAAGGAATTCTTACCAAAAGATATTGATAAAGGAAAATTATACCAACCAGTTGCATTCGGAAGAAATGAAAGACATTGCATTGGAGATTTTGACTTCAGGGCAGCCTGGGTAAATATGTGCGAATTTGAGAGTAAGTGTGGATCTGAAGAAGGAAATTCCAAAGGAATGCCCACAACAGATTACATAAATGTCAGTGGTAGAAAAGATCAGCAAGACAGCAAATCTTGGATTAATTTACCTTTAAAGCAGAGTGTTTATGAAAGGAAAACTGCATATCAGTATTTCAGACATGGAAAGTTATTTACAAGGAATTTGCCAAAAGTGAAAAATAACATAGCCTCTGCAGGAGACAAGTATAAGAAATATTTTGAAAATAGGATTGGGTTAAGCTTTCAGTCACATCTGACTGAGCTACAGGAATTTCAAGCTGAAGAGAAAATTTATGAATGTAATAATCAAGTTGAGAAACCTATCAAAAATTGTTCTTCAGTTTCACCACTTCAGAGATTTTCTCCTATTGTCAAAACCAACATTTCTAAAAAATATGGAAAATTTTTTATGAATCCTTCATTACTTACACAACACCAGAAAACACACTTTAGAGAAAAACCATTCAAATGTAATGAATGTGGGAAGATTTTTAGCCAGTATTCAGTCCTCACTAGTCATCAGAGAATTCATTCTGAGCAGAGACCTTACAAATGTAACAAGTGTGGTAAAGCCTTCAAGCAGTTCTCAAATCTCACGAGACATCAGAGAATCCATACTGGAGAGAAACCGTATAAATGTAGTATATGTGACAAGGTGTTTAATCAGAATTCACACCTTGCAAGTCACTGGAGAATTCATACTGGGGAGAAGCCACACAAATGTAATGAGTGTGGTAAGGCTTTTATCAAATGTTCAGATCTTTGGCGTCATGGGAGAATTCACACTGGAGAGAAACCTTACAAATGTAATGAATGTGGTAAGGGTTTCGCCAAACGTTCATATCTTTGGGATCATGAGAGAATTCATACGGGAGAGAAACCATACAAATGTATTGAATGTGGCAAGGTTTTTAGGCAGTGGTCTACTCTCAGAATTCACCGTAGGATTCATACTGGAGAGAAACCTTATAAATGTAAAGAATGTGGCAAAGCCTTTAAACAGTGCTCACACCTTACTAAGCACCAGAATGTACATCCTGGAGAGAAATCACATAAATGTGATGAGTGTGGCAAGGCTTTTACCCACATTTCAAGCCTTGTGAAACATCATAGAATTCATACTGGAGAAAAACCACACAAATGTAGTGAATGTGGTAAGGGTTTTATTCAATGTTCAAGTCTTCTGGAACATCAGAGAATTCATACTGGTGATAAGCCTCATAAATGTAGTGAGTGTGGCAAAGGCTTTACTGCGCGTTCAAGCCTGACTAAACATAAGAGAAACCATACTGGAGAGAAACCTTATAAATGTAATGAATGTAGTAAGGCCTTTACCCAATTTATACACCTTACTCGACACCAAAAAATACATACTGATAAGAAACACTATGAATCTAGTATATGTGGTAATGCCTTTAGTCAGAGCTCAAGCCTGGAGGACCATCAAAAAACTTGTGGCAGAGAAAAACTTTACAAATGTAATGAATGTGGCAAGTCCTTTAATTGGTGTTCACGTCTTACTCGGCATCAGAGAATCCATACTGGAGAGAAACCATATAAATGTAATGTATGTGGGAAGGCCTTTAGTCAAAATTCAAACCTTAAAATACATCAGAGAATTCATACTGGAGAGAAACCTTACAAATGTAATGAATGTGGCAAAGCCTTTAAGCAGTTGTCAAGCCTCACTAGACATCAGAATATACATCCTGGAGAGAAACCACACAAGTGTAATGATTGTGGTAAGGGTTTTATCAAACGTTCACAACTTTGGGGTCATGAGAGAATCCATGCTGTAAAGAAGCCATACAAATGTATCTAATGTGGCAAGGCCTTTAGGTAATGGACTTCAGGATTTGCCACAGAATTCACAATGGAGAGAAATCTTAGAAATGTAACGAACAGGGGTAAGTTGTTTAACCACTTCTCAATAGACTACACGTCAGAGAATTAATACTAGGGAGAATTATGTCTAGTTTCAGAAGATTAGTTGTACTCAATTTTTAAATTCTTCAGAGTAGATAAACACTAAAACCATTTGAAAATGATTTATGGAAAGAGATTTATGGAAAGATGAGTTCTTTACTTTTATAATAGAGTAGTGTTCCCCCTTATCCAAGGGGGATATGTTCTAAGACGCCCACTGGATATCTAAAACCGCAGATATTACCAGCCCTACGTATTATCAGTGGCAACCTTGAAGTGCAGCAACAAAACTTGCACAACTTTCTTTTTCCTTCTTTACAGTTTCACAGATAAATTTCTTTTTCCTTATTCACAATTTCATGGATAGGTTTGTTCTTAACTATAGATCTTAGCAACCTCAGCATATAATTTTCTTTCTATATTAATTCAAGAATTTTCACCTTTTTACTGTTTCACTTAAAGAAGCATTTTGTGGCTTCTCTTTGGCATATACAAGTTGTCAACATCACTACTGTTGTACTTTAGAACCATTATTAATAAAATAAGGCTTATTTGAGCATAAGCACTGTGATACTTTGGCAGGTGATCTCATAACTGACTTGGCTGCTAAGTGAATAACGGGTGAAGAAGGTAGCGTAAATGGTGTGGATATGCTTGATTCATGTTGCTGGTGGGATGGTGTGAGATTTCATCACACTACTCAGAATAGTGTCTAATTTAAGACATGAATTGTTTATTTCTGAAATTTTTCAATTAATATTATTGGACCATAGTTGACTGCAAGTAACAAACTGCAGAAAGCAAAACTGGATATTGGGAGATACTGTATTTGTATTATTTGTAGTTCCCTTGAAAAACCTACATTTCTTTTGATGTCTTTCATCCTGAAGTTTGAAATTTCTTGTTTTTACCTTTAGTACATGGTTTTTTGTGTGTTAACATGATGGTCTCTGGGAAGGGATAGATGAGATTAAAGGGCCTACTTCATTAGGTGAGGATCATTCATATCCATGTTTCTTGGAAGCACAAGGACACTGAATTTTAAGATACAATATTTTGTGATTTTGAATGAGAACATGGAGATGGGCAGAAATTGCATGTAAAACTATGATGTATTTAGTATCCTCTTTGACAGATTTATTGATACAATAGAGGGCCACTGGATTATCAGAAACCGTTGCTCTGCCAGCTGACCATAAAATAATGCAGGCCATAACATTTGAGAGACTAAGATTTTCTTGGAAATAGGATAATAGGTTAGTAGGGACTGCTTATATGGTTAAAATAATGGAGACGAAATAATGCTCATGCTCTCATTTGAAAGGAAATAGCTGTTGTATATCAAAGATTAGTGAAAAATTAGTCCTATTCTTGGGAACTGAAGAGTGTAATTATCAGAGAGGAGTGCTTAATCAAAAGAACCAGAGTACATTGTGCATGTGTTAGATTCATGTTTAACTACTGTATTATGTTGATACCATTTTACCTACAATGTATCATAGTTATGTTTTAGTAAATAAAATTTCATTATTTTTAAAAAACTCCCAATGAATCATGTTTTTTTTCTATCAATTTAGGCCTATTCTGCTTCACTGTGGTACTTAATAACAAGAGTAACACAACATCTTTAGTCTCAGGATTGAAAAGCATGTGTAACAATTTCGTTCCATGGTAGAATGAAGCAAAATACAACTTTACAAATATATATTCATAATTTACACTTGAGTCATTCCACACTCTGCCCCCTGTATATTTATGTGGCTATGGTTAACATAGTGCCATTTTAGACTCTGTCCTCATAACAACTGTGTTAATATTCATGAATATGTGCCATATATTTCTACATGTCCTTTTTTGTGCCTTCATAAGACCCATAGCTTGCATGGACTTTGATGTACATGAGATGAAAAGTACAAATATATTAAGCATATGAAAAAATATTGAGAAATAAAAGAAAATTTCAAGAATAAATATATAATTTTTTTTTTCTGCGTGGAGCTTTTATGGAATGATTTGGAAAAGTCACTGATCTGCGTTTTCCCTTAAGAATGAACGTATACAATTAAGGGGGAAAGAGGTGTGTGTGTGTGTGTGTGTGTGTGTGTGTGTGTGTGTGTGTGCGCGCGCGCGCACATGCATAAATAGGAATTTCACATATTGAACCCCCCCCACTCTTTAATGTTTTTAGTTAATTTGGACTTGTGGACATCCTGCAGACAGAGGATCAACTTGACTCAAAATTTGGTTCTGATGTCGGGACTGATGTCACACACCAAAAGGAAATGAGACTATTTATTACATGAGACTTTCTAAGGAGAGCACGGAGGCCTTCCACGCTATTTTTTTTAAAAAGCCTCAGACAGCAAGGAAAAGAGACTTGCTTGGGGACTCTGTAGCATGTAGAAGATGAGCCTGGATTTAAGTCCTGCAAGTGGTTTGATCTTGCTGAGCTTATCAGCTTGCCCATGTGTGGAGAAGGGGGAAAGGGAGAGTTGAGGACATCTGTTCATAGTCAAATACCAAAAAATGGAGTAAGACTAATAAACACTGAAGGTTTACTATCAAACCTTCTGATTCCTTGATTGAGAAATACCAGTTTTCCTTGTATTAATAACTTCTTGTATGTCCTTTCCATTGTATCCTTTAAACAATATTCTTGTTAAGAGTGCTTCTAAAATACTATGTAGATAAATTGTCCAAAATATTTTTATACTAATGTTAGGCCCATTTTTAGGAGCAAACATTATCTGTGAGCCACATGGTGCCTATGGGTGGAGGATGAAGATAGCACCCACGGGAAGTAGGGGAGGCGTAACCCAAGATAGCTCCAAAAGGTTTTTATGGGTCCTCCAGTATTTCCGCACTCGTGAACCCTGCGTGATCGCTATGTTCAACATGTTAGTACAAAATGCATGCCCACGTGATCCTTTAATTGATTGGTTAGTTCATGGAAAGCCCCTACTTGCTTGCTTATATAAATTGCAGTGTAACGGCAATAAAGTGGAACTGCCCTGAGAGAGCCCTTGCTGCGTCTGAGTGTCTCTTTCACGGGGCTGGGTTGGGGGGCAGCAGGTTCACGTTTCCCCCGAGATCCCTCGGTCCCAACACCGGGGGTAATCATGTCGGCTCCTTCTCCTTCTGGGTCTGTGGGAGGACCGCAGGTGCACCCCCGCAGAATGGTAATCATTTGATATCTGTAAATTAAATATGTAGTGGTCGCTTATCTGATAGAGATATGGTAGAATTGACCTGTTAAACCATCTGATACTGATGTGTTCCTTTGTGAGTGACTCTTTCAGAACCTTCTCTGTTTCTTCTATGGATATTGTCTTACCAAGTTCCTGTTATTAATGGTGATCAATAGTGGTAAAAATGACGTTCCTACAAAAATTTCTAAATTAACTGTCATTGAATTGTGAAAAATGAGTCCAAATCAATTGACTTAGATTTGTGGAGATGAGCCCAATGATATCCAATATAAATTATCAGTATCATATTCTTTATTTACTTTTATCTCTTCTGAACATCCTTCCCAGGTATTGTCTCATCATATTTATGTCTATTAACTTGTATGACGGTGGAGGTAAATAAAATAAAAAATGGTCATGAACTAGACTTTGAATAGAAAAACTTCTCAAGGAAGCAAAGAACAATGGGACTGAACAATATCTCACTGCCAGTCTCTTACCTGCCGCCAGACCTCAGTATTTCCTGCATCCCTCCATGTGAGACCCTGTCTCCCTCTAGGAATCATAAAAAAGTGAGAGCCTCGCACAAATACTCCAGTAGTCCCTTAAGAGCTGCTAGCAAGAAACTCGTAATTGGTTTTCATAATTACCAACTGTGAAAATAGTTTTCAAAAATATTTTCAGCTCCCAAGCCTGCACTCCCATTGCTACCACAGGTGAAATGATAATTGCAGTTCTGAAGGGAGGTGAGGTCACAGAATCACAAAAGCGGTATTTCAAGGTCTGGCTGCCTCCTTCCCACACAATCACTGGCCATAATGATCATCACACAGAGCTCACCATTCTGTTAAAGATAAAGTCGGTGAGTATTTTCTATGTTGGTGTTAGAGGCAGAGTCTATAAAAGAAAACTCATGCCAAGAGTCTGGGTAAGTGATCATAGGGGTAGAAGATTCTTTGGATTGAATCTGGTCAAATGTCCAAGCCACACAGGAAGGAGAAAATATTCCTGGAGAATGGGCTAGACTAGTAAAGAGAAATGGATGTTCTAGACCTTACATCAGTCCCTGATGGCTCGCACTTTAACTTAATGTAATCCTCACTGACAGTGATTGTAGTGATTTAATTCAATTAATAATAAAAAATGATTTTTAAGGTGCATAAAGATGTTCTGAAATCAATCTGCTGTTCAGCCTACATTCCAGGAATCCCAGACTAAATTTTCAGGATTACTAGAGGTTGCCTATAACCTCTTCGTGGTTGTAATAAAGAGTAGGTAGAATCTGCAGGAATCATCTAGTTCTATATAGAAAGTGTGTGTGAATGGTAATTGCTTAAATAAAATGTTGTCTCTGAGTCTGATCTATGATGCTATTAATGAAGAAAGTAATTTTATATCAATACTGAAAACATCACTAGTGTATGATTATGGTGAGGTGATTTCCCTCTTAAAGCTAGATAAGAAACTTTCAAGGAAAAGTTAACATTATCATGTTTATGGGTTTCTGACAGCACCCTGTCAGAAATATATTATTTTCACCCGTTAAGAAAATATTCTCCTTACTTGTAACAAATACACCACTTTGCTTTGGAAATTTGATAATGAAGGAGGCTATGTGTACACAGAGAGTATATAGGAAATCTTTTTACATTCTGCTCACTTTTGCTGTGAACCTAAAACTTCTCTAAACTATAAGTCTATTGAAAATATATATATTCTAATAACAGCCCCAAATCTGCTATTTCATTTTTTAAATGCAAAAGAGTACAGGCCATCCACGTGCTATTTTGCATATATGGCTTCTATTTTAATATCATTCACAAATCTTGCTTCATTGCTAACACTTCACTTAATTCCAATTTTAATAAATAGATAAATATATGTCCTGAAATCAATAAATCACTTTGTACCATACAAGATTTTATCATGTACTGGTATTTTATGTACCAAAGTTTCAGGCATGGCACATGATTATTCAGTAATTCTAGTGAGGGGTGCCATTTTAAATGTGTTTGTAACATAAAAGCAAATGAATCTTTCTGTAGGTATACTGACATGGGGCCATTAATACATTATTACACATAACTGTTATAGGGCAGGTTCATGCCTATGTGGTTTATTGTGTATTATATGGTTGTCAGTGCATTGATATTTATTAAAATATCTAAGCTACCCTCATAATTGCTATTGGCCTTAGAATAAACCTTAAAATGGAAACTTATTACAACGAAAAGTATAAAATACTACCAGTCTAAGGAAAATGTCAATGTGTAAAACAAAAGTAAATATAGATCTGGATTATTGAAGAACACGGCAAACTAGCTTTTAACTAGACCTTGGTGATTCATTGCATTCTCTTTGTCACCACATGGATATTTCCAAAACCCCACTTACACCTAATCAGCATATGAATTTAGACAAGTACCTCACTTCTTTATGCCGATGTTCTCTTCATTTTTATAATTAAACTCATAGTGTTGCCTGCCTCATAGATTATGATGAATGAAGAAGTTACTATGTGATCTGCCTTCATAGCCCTGGATTATACATTATTAGTGCTCTTTAAAAGTTATAAATTCAATTCTTGGACTCCTCTTGGTGAAAGAAAAACATTAAGTAAATATTTTTCAGTGGGAACAAGTAGTAAATGGAGACTATTGGATTTCAGTTGGCATGATAAATCTAGCCCCTGTCTCTTCTCATGCAGGACTCTGTGGCTTGGAAGGCTGGTAACTGACAGGATGGCTGCCAGAGATGGGGCAATAGGAATCATCTTATCACAGACAATGTTTGGAATTCTGGGGAACTTTTCTCTTCTTTACCATTATCTCTTTCTTTATTTCACTAGGTGTAGGTTAAAGTCCACAGATTTGATTGTAAAGCATCTCAGTGTAGCCAATTTCTTAACGCTCCTCTGCCCCAGACAATGGCAGCTTTGGAGTGGAAAGATTTCCTCAGTGATTTTGGATGCAGACTTCTTTTCTATCTTCACAGAGTGGGCAGGGGAGTGTCCATTGGCAGCACCAGCCTGATGAGTGTCTTCCAGGCCATCACAATCAGCCCCAGTAGCTCCAGGTTGGCAGAGATAAAAGTAAAAGCTCCAAAGTATATTGACTCCTCTAGACACCTAAGCTGGATCCTGTACATGCTTATAGTGAATGGAAAGTGGAGCAACAAAAACTTCACAAGCCAAAAAGATTTTGGATACTATTCTTCCATTCGTCATGACAAAACCAGTGACATTCTGTATGCAGCACTGCTGTTATTTCCTGATGTTTTATGTTTGGGGCTCATGTTCTGGGCCAGGAGCTCCATGGTTTTCATCCTGTACAGGCACAAGAAGCGGGTTCAACACATTCACAGGACCAACATCTCTCCCAGGTCCTCCCCTGAGTCTAGAGCGACCAAAAACATCCTTTTGCTGGTGAGCAACTTCGTCTACTTTTATATCATCACCTGCATGTTTCAAGTTTGTTTGTTACTAATAATCCCAACTTGTTCCTGGTAAATAGTGCTGCTCTATTTGCTGGGTGTTTTCCAGCTGTCAGCCCCTTTCTGCTACTGAGGTGTGACTTCAGTGCATCCAGGCCCTGCTTTGCCTGGGTAATGAATAGAAAAACCCCTGAACTTATGAGAAAAAATGTAAATTGAAAGCTTTTGTACATTATTTAGTTTTTTATTCACTCATCCCCACAGAGTTGTAAGTGCAATTATGAGCAGTCATTTCACAAGAACATGGTCCTATACACATGCATATATTTGTATATTATAAATGTGTGCATGATTATATATGAATATGTGCATGTACAAGGTGTATACATATTATTTAGATTATGTTTATTGTCCATCAAGCAGTAATAATAAAAAATAAGAAATCTTCAAAAAGAAGAGGGTCTGTCTGTCTCTCTCTGCTCTCTCTGATTCCACGTCTTGCAATGTGAACCCCCTGGGTAACCGTTGACACCACCAGATGGACTTTGGACTTCCCAGCCTCCGAAACTAGGCCATGGTAGGACTTTGGCTTCTACTTGAGGAGATGGATAGTCATTGGAGAGTTCTGAGCACAGAAGAGACCTGATCACCCTGGTTGTGGCAGAAGAGTCTGGAGGGAGACCAAGGAAAAGGTCTTTGAGAAGGAGAGAAGTGGTGTGTGGAGCAGGGAGATGTCCAGCAGGGGAGGTGGAAGCTCCACAGAGACCACACTGCCACTGTGTGATCCAGCAGACCGGCCCAGTGCATACGGAGCAGAGAGACATCCAGCAGGAGAGGTGGAAGCTCCATAGAGATGAAACATCCTGTGGGGCCACCGCCTAGCAATCCAGCAGGTAGGCTTCACTGCCACCACCTGGCCCCATCCCAAGCCTGGCTCACTATGCACAGAGCAGGGAGACATCCAGCAGGGGAAGTCGAAGCTCCACAGAAAGCACATGCTCTGCAGTGCCTCAACACATCCCAGCAGCCCAGCGCAGTGCATGCAGAACAGAGAGATGTCCAGCAGGGGAGGGGGAATCTCACCAGAGACCACACACCCTACGCTACCGCCCTGTGACCCAGCAGCCTGGCTGAGTCCATGCTGACAAGAGAGGTGGCTCCCCGGAGAGGCCCAAGACCCAAGGCAACCACACATGCAAGGCACTAGTGGCCAACTAAGCAGACACTGAGGTAGCCATACCAAGTTGGCAACCCCAGCAACTTCTTAGTCAGACAATAGTGTCAAACCTGTGGACTATGAAACCCCCTGCCACAATGAATAAACATCAAAGAAAAGATACCAGAAATACGAAAAATCAAGTAAGTACACCACCAAAGGGTAATAATTCTCAAGCTCTAGTTCCTATAGAACAAGAAGCCCTTGAAATGACTGACAAGGAATTTCGAGTGCTAATTCTAAGGAAACTGAATGAGATACAAGAAAACTCAGCTAGACATCATGATGAAATGAGGAAAAGTATACAGGACCTGAAAGAAGAAATGTACAAGGAAATCATTGCCCTGAAAAAGAATGTAGCAGAGCTTGCTGAACTGAAGAATTCATTCAGCGAAACAAAACACAATGGAGAGTTTAACCAGCAGGCTTGCAAAAGTTGAAGAGAGAACCTCTGAACTTGAAGATGGACTGTTTGAAATAACACAGGCAGACAAAGAAAGAAGAAAGAAAGAAAGAAAAAAGACTCAAAGGCATTGAAGAAAATCTGAGAGAGATATCAGACAACCTTAAGAGCTCAAATATCCAAGTCATGGGTATTCCAGAAGTGGTGGAAAAGGAGATTGCATTGAAAACATATTCAACAAAATACTGGCAGAAAACATCCCAGTTATTGGAAAAGACACAGATCTTCAGATTCAGGAAGCTCAAAGATCCCCAAACGTATTCAACCCAAAAAGGTCTTCTCCAAGACATGTTATAGTCAAATTAGCAAAACGCAAAGACAAAGGGAATCTTAAAAGCTACAAGAAAGAAGCATAAAATCACCTATAAGGGAGCCTGAATCAGGCTAACATCAGACTTTTCATCACAAACCCTAAAAGCCAGAAAGGAATGGGATGATATATTCAAAATGCTAAAAGACAGAGATTACCAGCCAACAATACTCTACCCTGCAAGGCTATTCTTCCAAAAGGAAGGGAAATAGTATATTTTTCAGACAAACAAAAACTGCCGGAGTTCACCACCACACAACCACCGTTACAAGAAATTCTCAAGGGAGTACTGGGTTTGGTTCCTGAAAAATAACTACCACTGCCATAAAAACCCAAGAAAAATCAAAACCCACTAGTATAATAAAAATGGCAATCATGAAGAGAGAACAAACAAACAAAAAGGCTATCTACAACCCAAGGAACCAACAAACACAGAAAACAAACAGTAAATCAGAAAGCAAGGAACAAAAGACACCTAAGACAACCAAACAATAATCAATAAAATGCTAGGAATAAATCAACACTTTTCAATAACAACTCAATGTAAAAAGCTTAAATTCCCCAATCAAAAGACACAGGCTGGCTGACTGGATTAAAAAGGAGGACCCAACTATATGCTTCCTTCAAGAGACCCATCTCATCCATAAAGACCCACACAGACTAAGAGTGAAAGGATGGAAAAAGATTTACCATGTGAACAGAAATGAAAAATGAGCTGGAGTAGCTATTCTTGTATCAGATAAAATGGACTTTAAACTAAAAACCATAAAAAGAGATAATGAGGGACACTACATTATAATAAAAGGATTGACCCATCAAGAAGACATAACAATCATAAATAAATATGCACCCAATGTTGGAGCAGCCAGATTTATAAAAGAAACTCTATTAGACCTAAAGAAGGAAATAAACACTAATACCATAATAGCAGGGGACACAAACACCCCACTGTCAATATTGGACAGATCATCTAGGCAAAGAATCAGCAGACAAACACAAGATCTAAACAATACTCTAGACCAATTGGAAATGGCAGATATCTACAGAACATTCCATCCAACAACCTGAGAATATTCATTCTTCTCATCAGCACATGGATCATTCTCCAGGATAGATCACATATTAGGTCACAAATCAAGTCTCAACACATTTAAAAAAATTGGAATTATCCCTTGTAATTTCTCAGACCACAATGGATTAAAATTAGAAATCAATAACAAATGAAATTCTGGAAACCATACAAACACGTGGAAATTAAACAGCATTCTACTTAATGACATGTGGGTCCAAGAAGAAATCAAGCAGGAAATCAAAAAATTTATTGAAACTAATGAAAACAATGATACATCATACCAAAACCTGTGGGATACTGCAAAAGCAGTACTAAGGGGAAATTTATCATATTAAATGCTTACTTCAGAAGAATATAAACGTGGCAAGTGAACAACCTAACACTTCACCAGGTAGCAGACGGAAAGAAATCATTAAGATCAGAGCAGAACTGAATGAAATTTTAACCCCCTAAATAATACAAATGATCAACGAATCAAAAAGTTGGTTTTTTGAAAAGATAAATAAAATTGACAAACCATTATCATGGCTAACTAAAAGAAGAAGAGAGAAGATCCAAATAACAAAAATTAGAATTGAAAAAGGTGATATTACAACTGATTCATCTGAAATACAAGGAATCATTCGAGACTACTATAAACAACTATATGCCAACAAATTTGAAAATCTGGAGGAAATGGATAAATTTCTGGACACACACAATCTCCCAAAATTGAGTGAAGAAGACATAAAAAATCTGAACAGACCAATAACAATAAAGGAGCTTGAAGCTATTATCAGAAGTCTCCCAACAAAGAAAAGCCCAGGACAAGATGGATTCAAAGCAGAATTTTACCAAATATTCAAAGAAGAATTGACACCATTTCTTTACAAACTATTACAAAGATTGAAGCAGAGGCAAATCTCCCAAACTCATTCTATGAAGTAAACATCAACCCGATACCAAAACGAGGTAAAGATACAACTAAAAGAGAAAACTACAGGCTGATATCCTTGATGAATATAGATGCAAAAATCCTCAATAAAATACTAGCTAACAGAATACAGCAACACATACATAAAATTATTCACCGTGATCAAGTGGGATTCATCCCAGGGATGCAAGGTTCGTTCAACATATGCAAATCAATAAATGTGATACACCATATTAATAAAATCAAACACAAGGATCATGTGGTCATCTCTATAGATGATCAAAAAGCATTTGATAAAATTCAACAATCATTCATGACAAAGACCCTCTATAAGTTAGGTATGGATGGAAAGTATCTCAACATAATTAAAGCCATATATGATAAACCGACTGCCAATATCATCCTGAATGGGGAAAAGATGAAAGCTTTTCCTTTAAGAAAAGGACTAGACAAGGATGCCCACTCTCACCACTCCTATTCAACATAGTGTTGGAAGTACTAGCCAGAGCAAGCAGAGAAGAGAAGGAAATAAAGGGCATCCAGATTGGAAAAGATGAAGTCAAACTATCCGTGTTTGCAGATAACATGATCCTATATATCGAACAGCCTTAAGCCTCTACAAAAAAACTCTTGGAGTTGATAAATGATTTCAGCAAAGTAGCAGGATACAAAATTAACACACAAAAATCAGTAGCAGAAAGGGAAATCAAGAAAGCTTGCCCATTTACAATAGCCACCAAAAAATAAAATACTTAACAATTGAGTTAACCAAGGATGTGAAAAATCTGTATAACGAGCACTACAAACCACTGCTGAGAGAAATTAGAGAGGATACAAGAAGATGGAAAGATATCCCATGGTCTTGGATTGGAAGAATCAACATTGTGAAAATGTTCATACTACCCACACTTATAGACAAATTCAATGCTATCCCCATCTAAATTCCAATGACATTTTTATCAGAAATGGAAAGAGCTATCCAGATATCTATATGGAATAACAAAAGACCACGCATAGCCAAACCAACGCTGAGCAAAAAACATAAAGCTGGAGGCATAACACTACCTGACTTTAAACTATACTACAAAGCTATAATAACCAAAACACTATGGTACTGGCATAAAAACAGACACACTGCTAAATGGAATAGAATAGAGAATCCAGAAATCAACCCACACACCTTCAGCCATCTGATCTTTGACAAAGGCACCAAGCCAATACACTGGGGAAGAGACTGCCTCTTCAGCAAGTGGTGCTGGGATAACTGGATATCCATATGCAGGAGAATGAAGCTAGACTCATACCTCTTACCATATAATACAATAAACACAAAATGGATTAAAGAATTAAATATATATCCTGAAACAATAAAAGTTCTTAAAGAAAACATAGGAGAAACACTTCAGGAAGTAGGACTGGACACAGACTTCATGAATATGACCACAAAAGCATGGGCAACCAAAGGAAGAATAAACAAATGGGATTATTTCAAACTAAAAAGGTTCTGCACAGCAAAAGAATTAACAGAGTTAAAAGATTACCAACAGAGTGAGAGAAAATATTTGCAAAATATACATCTGACAAAGGATTAATATCCAGAATATACAAGGACCCCAAACAACTTTATTTATTATTTATTTATTTTTCATGTGATAAATTTTTTTAAAAAATTTTATTTTGTCGACATATATTGTGGCTGATTATTGCTTCCCATCACCAAATCCTCCCTCCCTTCTCCCTCCCCCTCCCCCCACCAATGTCCTTTCTGTTTGCTTGTCATATCAACTTCAAGTAATTGTGATTGTTATATCTTCTTCCCCCCCCCCCGGTTTGTGTGTGTGTGTGTGTGTGTGTGTGTGTAAATTTATATATTAATTTTTAGCTCCCACCAATAAGTGAGAACATGTGGTATTTCTCTTTCTGTGCCTGACTTGTTTCACTTAATATAATTCTCTCAAGGTCCATCCATACCAAACAACTTTACAAGAAAAAAACAAGCAACCCAATTATAAAAATGTGTAAAAGACCTAAATAGGCATTTCTCTAAGGAAGATATACGAATGGCCAAGAGACGTATGAAAAAATGCTCAACATCACTCAGCATTTGGGAAATGCAAATCTAATCCACAGTGAGATACCATCTCACCCCAGTTAGGATGGCTAATATCCAAAAGATTGAATAATAAATGCTGGCTATGTGGCAGAGAAAAAGGAAGTCTCATGCATTGTTGATGGGACTGCAAAATGGTGCAGCCTCTATGGAAAATGGTATGGAGGTTCTTCAAACAATTGCAGATAGATCTACCATATGACCCAGCTATCCCACTGCTGGGAATATACCCGGAGGAATGGAAATCATCAATTCGAAAGTATGCCTGTTCCCCAATGTTCATCGTAGTACTCTTTACAATAGCCAAGATTTGGAACCAGCCGAAATGTCCATCATCAGATGAGTGAATATGCAAAATGTTGTATATCTATATAATGGAATACTAGTCAGCTCTAAAAAGAATGAAAATACTGCCATTTGCAATGACATGGATGGACCTAGAGAGAATTATATTTAGTTAAACAAGTCAGGCACAGAAAGAGAAATATCACATGTTCTCACTTATTTGTCAGAGCTAAAAATAAATTAATAAATACAAAAAAAACAAGGGAGGGAGGGAGGGAAGAAGACATAACAATTACAATTCCTTTAAATTGATAGGAGAAGCATACAGAAAACACATTGTTGGGAGGGAGGGGGATGAGGGAGGAGCGAGGTAGATTTCATTAATTGGCCATAATAATCAACCACATGTGTATTGACAAAGTAAAAATAAAAAATGCTAGTAATCAGACTACAGCAATACACCAAAAAAATTATACACCATGATCAAGTGGGATTCATTCCAGGGATGCAGTGATGGTTCAATATATGCAAGAATGATTTTGTGATGTCATACACCACATCAAGAAATTCAAGGACAAAATCCATGTGATTATCTTGATAGATGCAGAAAAAGCATTTGACAAAATTCAACATTCCTTCATGATAAATACTCTCAACAAATTAGGTACAGAAGGAAAACACCTCAGCACAATAAAAGTTACTTATGACAAGCACCACCAATATCGTGAATAGTGAGAAACTGAACTCTTTTTCCTTAAGAACAGGAAGAAGACAAATCACCACTCCTATTTAACATAGTATTGGAAGTACTAGCCAGAGCAATCAGTCAAGAGAAAGAAACAAAGGACATTCAGGTTGGAAAAGATGAAGTCAAACTTTTCCTGTTTGCAGATGACATGATCCTATGTATGTCCTGGAGGTTGAAATGAAAGGACGCTAGACAGTACCTTGAAGCAGCAAGAAGAAAAATAAATAACAATAAATGCAAACAGTTTATTAAAGCTAGTATCATTTTAACTTTGGTCTGTTAAGCCAAAAGTCCACTTTTTGCTTTCTATGTAATTTAAGAGACTAATACACTTGTGAAAAAACAGTGATTATTCTGAAAGCTAGTATGATTATAACTTTGGTTTGTAACTACACATTTTGTTTCTGCATAATTTAATAGTCTAATACCTAAAAATTGTTAGTTTATGTTTTTGAGCACAGTGTAGAAAATTGTTAATTTTGTGATTCTGACTAACTGAAAAAAATGGTACAAATCCATATAGGAACAGAGTTCTTGTGTGTTAGTGAAGTTAAGCTAGTATAAATTCAAATTAGAATCATTTAACTTTAATATATTAAATGTATTTCCCATGCTGAACACACAGAAAAAAAAAAACCCTGTAAAATATACACAAAAGGAAACAAGCAAGGAATAAAGGTGTTTTTTAGGAAAAAATCAACTAAACACAAAAGGAGATAGTAATTCAGAAAATGAGAAATGAAAGCTAAAGGCACATAGAAAATAAATAGCAAAATGAAAGATGTAAACCACTCCTCATTTATAATTACTTTTAAAGTAAATGGATTAAACTCTCCAAACAAAAGACAGAAATTAGCAGAATGAACTTTAAAAAAAAAAGATTTAGGTATGTGCTCTCTACAAGAGACTCATCTTAGAAAAAAGAGCACAACAGAGTTAAAGGGTGGAAAAGGATATTTCATGAAAATAGTAACCAAAAGAGAAGGAGAGGCTCTACTAATAACAGACAAAAGAGACTTCGAATCAAAAGTGTTTTGAAGAGACAAAAAAGAACATTAGATATTAATAAAAGTTTCAATAATAAGTCCAAAGATGTACAAATTGTAAATGTTTACTCACCTAATAACAGACTATCAAAATATGTGAAGCAAAAATTGAGAGAATTACAGAGAAGAATAAGGAGTTCTACAATAATAGTTGAAGGCCTTAATACAGCATTCACAATGCTAAATAGAATACTAGACAGAAGATATGTAAGGAAAGGGGGACTTGACCAACAGAATAAACCAACTAGATATAACAAAGACATACAGAATAGTTTTTGTTATAACAATAAAATACACAATGACAATAAAATATTCATTCTTCTCAAGTGCTAGTTGGACGTTCTCCATGATAGGCCATATATTAGTCCACAAAGTAGGTCTCAACAGATTAAAAACGATAGATGTCACAAAGTACCTTTTCCAAGCACAACATGATAAAGTTAGAATCAATAAGAGAAGAAAAACTGGAAAATTTACATATTTGTAAAAATTAAACGACATATTTGTAAATAATCAATAAATAAAAGAAGAAATTAAAAAGGAAATTAGAAAATACTTACAGATGAGTGAAACCAAAAACACAACATGACAAACATATGAAGTGATGACACGAAGATGGCAGAGTAGGAGATACCAGACTTTATTCCCCCCTAGAAAAACCCCCCACAAGTATAGACAGATATTTACAAAACAAAATAACCCTGGGCCCCTTTATAAATCTGCAGCATGACAGTGGAGCTAAAAAACAAAGGCTATCTTTACAGAAATGTTTTTTGGTGAGATCAGCATAGCTGAGATTCTGTATTTGGCTAAAAATAAAGAAGAAAGATGTAGGCTATGGGTATCAGCCACATAGTAGGAACGATAGTGTTCCCCAGCAGCCTGCTCTGTAGAAAACACTGGAATCTTTTGCCACTATAATAAAAAAGAGCCATTCCCACCACAAATCCAAAAGAAGGAGACATGCTTCACATTTTCCTTCCCTCAAAAGCAGCCACTGTTGTTCTGCCATGAAACTCAAGCCACCACCTCTCCCCACTGTGTGTGCCACTGACCTTCAAGTCATAGATGCCTCAAGAAAGCTGAACTGCAGGCCCTTGATCCTTGGCTGCACTATGCCTGCCAATGCCTCAGACATAAGAGCTTCCAATTTAGTATACTAGCTTGCATTTGGGACTCCAGAGTCAAGGTATCAAGATGCATACTCATCTTTCAGATGCCAGGTGAGCTGCCACAGAAAGCTAACCTGCACACTAAGCCTCAGACCCAATGTCTCTTTGTGCATGACCTGTTTCAGACAGCAGTTATGCTGAGATAAAAAGCTAACACTTGCCTGGGACCATAAAGGCACTGTAGCTATATGCACACATGCTATAGACCCTAGCTCTGTGGCTGCATGTGCCCATGTCTCAGACACCAAGACCACTATCTTAGTGAGCACCCCATACTCTAGAGCCAAGTTCTTTTTCCACCTGATGTCTCTCCAGACATTAGCATAGTTGCCACAGAGAGCTAGCCTGTGCTCCAAAATTAAGGCCAGGTCTGGAAACTTCTATGCTCTGGGCCCCAGCTCCCCAGCTGCTTCAGAAGCACCAGCACCTCACAAACCATTATCAACACCACAGCAGGGGTGCTCACACCTCAGGTACCAGTGCCATCACTATTGTGAACCCCAAACTGTAGTCCCTCCACATGTGCCCTTGTTTCAGCCCTTAGTTCCATGGCTGCTCCACAGGCACCACCCATCAGACACTGGTGTCTCCACCAACATGAGTGGGCTGGCAAGCAATACCCAGAGGGGTATCCTTAGGCAAAACTTCTCTGGTGTGAAAAAGAGATTGGGAGGATGTAACAGACAATGCCACTGATGTCCCCAATGGCCCTCACAACCTCTGTAGACACCCACAGTGTTGGAGGCTGAGGACCCCTGTGGTTATTTGAAGCAAAATTTTCTGTACTTTCACCCCACTGAGACTGCCTTTCCACCCTCCCATAGGGGAGGGTCATTCCACATCAAAACCAGCTGGAAAAGTCTGAAAGATGTGACTGCTCTGCCATATTTACAGACATCAATATAAGACAACAAGAAACATAAACAAAGAAATCATCTCACCACAAAAAGAGCACAATAATTTTCCTAGCTGACCCCACAAAACTGGAGACCTATAAACTGCCTAACAAAGAATTATTGTTTTTAAGGTAGCCCAGAAATACACACAAACAAAATACAGGAAAACAATTCTACAAAATCAGTAAAGTAATCACAAACAAAATGAGAGATTTAAATCTTTAATAAAACCCTATATTCCAAAATTCTGGAACTGAGGGAAAGAATGAGTCAACTGAAAAATGCTATATAGAGTGTTAATAGCAGAATTGATCAAGCAGAAGAGAGAATCTATAAATTCAAAGATAGGTTATTTGAAAATATATGATCAGAGGAAAAAATGAAAAAACAATGAAAAAGAATGAAGAAAGCCAACACAATTTATGGATCAGCATTAAGAGAGATAACTTTTTGGTTTTAGGATTTGTAGAAGGGGAAGAGACAGAAAAGAGGACAGAAAGCTTATTTTAAAAAACAGTGCATAAAAATTCCTAAATATAAAGAGATAACTAAATATCTAAATTCCATAAGCTTAAAGGTCTCCAATAAGTTTTGATCCAAACAAGACTACACCAAGACATATTATAATCAAACTTTCCAAAATAAAGGCAAAAAGAGGATTTTAAAAGCACAAGAAAAAAGTGACGTGTTACATACAATGGAATTCCTATAATGCTATCTGAGGACTTCTCAGCAAAAATCCTATAGGTTGAGAGAATGGATTGATATATTGAAAGTACAGAATGAAAAAAAAATTGGCAGTACTTAGTCCTTTACACAACAAGCTGTCCTTTAGAAATAAAGGAAGGTGTAAAGACTTCCCCAGACCAACAAACACTAAGACAGTTTATCATCACCACAATCTTACAAAAAATGCTAAACAGTTTTTCAAGATGAAAGAAAAGAACACTAAGTCACACAAAAACATAAAAGTATAAAACTCTCTAGTAAAAATAAGTATGTAGTGGAATTTAAGATACTCTAATATGTAATGGTATTGTGTAAATCAATTATATCTTTATATGAAGCTCAAAAGACAAAATTATTAAAGATAATGGCTACAATAACTTGTTAAAGGATATACAATACAAAAGATACCAATGTGACAACAAAAATATAAAATGTGGGGGCAGGAAGTAAAAGTGTAGAGTTTTTGTTAGTGTTAGAAATTAACTTGTTATCAGCTTAAAATAGCCTGGTATAACTGTAAAATATTTTATGTAAGACTCGTGGTAACTACAAAGCAAAGACCTATATTAGATACACAAGGGATAAAAGAAATAAGGCATCAAACATATCAGTAAATAAAATCATGAGAGAAGAGAGTAAGAGAGAAGAAAAGTAACAATCTACAAAACAGCCATAATGCAATTAATACAATGGCAGTAGTGAGTTCTTTTCAATAATCATCTTCATTGTAAATGGATTAAATTCTTCAATTAAAAGACATATATTGGCTGAATGGGTTTTTCTGTTTTGTTTTGTTTTTTATAAACAATACTCCAAAATATGCTGCCTTCCAGAGAGTAACTTTTCCTTTAAGCACAGATTGATTGAAAGTAAAAGGACAAAGAAAGATATTCCATGCAAATAGAAACCAAAAAAAAAAAAAAAAAAAAGGCAGGGATAGTCATACTTATATCAGATAAAATACACTTAAATCAAAAACTGTACAAAGAGACAATGTTATTATGTGATAACAAAAGTTTCAATTCAGTGTGTGGATATAATAATTGTAAATATTGATTCATCTAATACAAGAACACCTAAATATAAAATCAAATATTAATAGATCTGTGATGTTCAGTGCTTACTCCACAGACCTGTACAATCAACTATGTTCCAATAAAAAAATAAATAAATAAATAATAGTGAAAAAAATTGATAAATCTGAATAGAGAGAGAGTCTGAGATCCAGTAATTGTGGGGAACTTTAACACTGCATTTCCAACAATGGACGGATCCTCCAGAGCAAATCAACCACAAAAAATTGGACTTGAGCTACGTCTTAGACTAAATGGACCTAACAGACAGATACAGAGCATTTCATTCAAAAGCAGAACACACATTCACCTCAAGCATATAGGGAACATCCTCCAGACACACAGAAAGCTAGTTTTACCTATTTGAAGACACTGAAATCATATCAAGTATCTCTCCCACCACAATGGTAAAAAAAACAAAAAACAAAAAACTGGAAATCAATACCAGGAGAAAATTTGGAAAATAAAAAAATACAAGGGTACTTTAATAAGTTCATGGAAAAATAGACTTAAAACATAATATGAATCACTGCATGAACTTTTGAAGTCCCTTGCATGTGGCTATTAAACCACATACTCCTGAACAGCCAATGTGTCAAAAAAGAAATTAAAAGGCAAATTAAAAAATATTTTGAAACAAACAAAAATGGAAACACAACATATTAAAAGTTATGGAGTGCAGCAAAAACAGTTCTGAAAGGGGCATTTATAGCAATAAATACCTCAATAAAAAAAGAAGAAAGATAGGAAGTAACCTAACATTACACCTTAAGAAAGTAGGAAAAAAGAGCAAACTAAGCCCAAAGTTATAAGAAAAAAAAGTCAGAGCACAAATAAATAAGATGCAGAGTAGAAAATCAGTAGAAAATATTTATAAAACTGTTAACTTTTAAAATTAGCAAACCTTTAGCTAGATGACCAAGAAAAAAGAGACTTAAATAAATAAATTCAGAAATGTAATAGGAGACAATAGAACTCACCACAGAAATATAAAAATATTATGATACTACTGTGAACAATGCCAACAAATTGGATACCCAGAGGAAATGGATACATTCTTAAAAACATACTACCTCCCAAGACTGAATCATGAAGAAACATAAAATCTGAACAGATCAATAAAGAGAAAGGAAATTGAATCATTAATAAAATGTCTCCCTGCAAGGTAAAGCCCTCTAAGGTAAAGACCCGATGGTTTTACTGAAGAAGTCTATAAAACATTGAAAGAAGAACTAATACCAATTTTTCTCAAATTCTTCCGAAAAACTGAAGAGGAGGAAATGCTTTCAAATTGCCTTTATTAGGCCAGCATTACCCTGATACCAAAACCACAGAAGAACACTACAAGAAAAGAAAGACACAGGCCAGTATCACTGATGAACATTAAATACAAACATTCTTAACAAAATACTAGCAAACTAAATTACACAACACATGGAAAAGATCATTCATTATAGTCAATAGGGAGCTATCCCAGGGATGTAAGGATGATTCAACATAAACAAATCTATAAATGTGGTATACCACATTAACAGAATAAGGAATAAAATTCATGTGATCATATCAAGAGATGCATAAGGAGCATTTAACAAAATTCAACGTATTTTTATGATTAAAAACCATCAACAAATGAGGTATAGAAGGAACGTAGCTCAACACAAGAAAGGTCATATATATGAAGCCCACACCAAGCATTCTACGCAACAGTTGACAGCTTTTCTATATTTGCAGGAGCAAGACAAGGTTGCACACTCTAGTCCACTTCTACTCAACATAGTACTAAATGTCAATGCCAGAGGAATTTGGCAAGAGAAATCAAAGACATGCATATAGAAAAGAGAGACGTGAAACTGTCTCTGTTTAGTGATGACATGATCTATAGAAAACTCTAAAGACTCCATCAAAAACTTATAGAAATAACAAATCCATTAGAGTTGAAAGATATGAAATCAACATGCAGAAATCAGTTGCATTTTTATACACCAACAAATTATCTGAAAAAGAAAAAGAAACTGAGAAGACAATGCCATTAAAATAGCTACTGAGGGTTTCAAGATGGAGGTGGCTGCGGCGGTTGGCGTGGAGTAGCTGAGGTGGAAAAGGCAGCCACTGGGCCTCAGACAGCTGGGAAACCTGTGGACCTTCCTCTTGCCATCTCTTAAGGGAGGACCGCAGCGGCTGGCCGGTCATGGGGGGTGACCGACACTTTGCCCCCGGCAGGAGAGGCTGCCTCATTTACAGGCAACAGCTTTGAAGTGTGGAGCAGGAAAAGAACTGTTTCTTAGCTGCAAAAGCGAGTCTCGAAACAGGGAACACGGTGCCAGGGCAGCTGTGGATGCAGACAGGATCCCGGAGGCCGGGACCACGCTGAAGGCGGCCAGCGGCCCTATTCAGGATTCGAGGTTTCAGGCCGGCATTAAAGAAGATTCCTGGGAGCGCCCAATCCGCGCCATGACTGAACAGACTGAGGTGGCAGCGGACGAGAACGGGGAAGGCGGTAAACCAGAAGCAGAGAGTGAGCGCCCGACCTGGCACATCCCTGTGAGTGACGCCTGGCCAAGCCCTGTTCGGGGGCTGATGCCCACCCGGCTCCCGCCTGGATCACTGGTTCACTCACCGCCCCGGGGCTACCTCCATTTTCCCAGGTGCTGGCAACTCCGCCTGGCTCGGCCGTCACTGAGCCTTCCCACTTGCTTGGCCCGGAACGGGGCTTTCCGGAGCCTGCGGTCTGGCCTCCACTCCCACTCCCTCCGTGGTTCTCTGGCGGGGCTGGTGGCATGGGGTGTCCCGGGCCAGTGTCGGGAGGGCAAGGAAGTATGGGCGGGGCCGACTGTCACTCCACCACACCCTGGACTCCAGCCCCCGGTAAACTTCCTGTTACTGGGAGGCAGATACCATCTCTGCGGCCACCAGTTTGGAAAAAAGTCTAACCAATTTCTGGTTGGGAATAGTGTGGTAGGAGAGTTCCCAGGTCCGCTTGAACCTGCCGGAGAGCAGGCGGCAGGTGGGCACTGGATTCAGTCTATGCCGGGGGGATACAAAGGTGAACAAGTCCTAAGAAAGATCTACACAGTGCTACAAAGGCACCCAGAGTGACCAGTCGTCTGTGCCTAGCAGAAAGCTTGTAGACATCCTGGGTGAGGCGGTGCCGAGCTGGGACTTGAAGGCCCAGCTGATAGACGAGGGATGCAGAAGACACGCCCCAGCCCAGCACAGTGCGCACAGAGTGGGGAGACGTGTGGCCAGGGAGGTGGAGACTCAACAGAAACCACACACCCTGTGGGGTCGCCACTGCACGATCCAACAGCCTGGGCCAGAGCACACAGAACAGGGAGAAGTCCTGCACAGGAAGTGAAAGCTCAACAGAGATCACACACCCTGTGGTACGTGATCCACCACCCCAGCAGAGTCCAACCTGACCAGAAAGCTGTCTCCCCGGAGAAGGCCAAGACCCGAGGCAACCATACACACAAGGCACTAGAGGCCAACTGAGCAGTCACGGAGGGAGCCATACGAAATTGGCAACCAGAGCAACATCCTAGTTAGTCATTAGTCTCAAACCGGTGGACTGTGAAACCCCCTGCCACAATGAATAAACACGAAAAAAAGATACCAGAAATACAAAAAATCAAGAAAGTACACCACCAAAAGTTAATAAATCCCAAACTCTAGACCCTATAGAACAAGAAGCCCTTGAAATAACTGACAAGGAATTTCGAGTGATAATTGTAAGGAAACTGAATGAGATACAAGAAAACTCAGCTAGACATCATGATGAAATGAGGAAAAGCATACAGGATCTGAAAGAGGAAATGTACAAGGAAATCAATGTCCTGAAAAAAAATGTAGCAGAACTTGCTGAACTGAAGAAGTTATTCAGCAAAATAAAAAACACAACGGAGAGTTTAACCAGCAGGCTTGTCGAAGTTGAAGAGAGAACCTCTGAACTTGAAGGTGGGCTGTTTGAAATAGCACAAGCAGAAAAAAGAAAGAAAAAAGAATCAAGGATATTGAAGTCAATCTGAGAGAGATATCAGACAACCTTAAGCTCTCAAATATCCGAGTCATGGGTATTCCAGAAGGGGAGGAAAATGGAGATTCCATTGAAATCATATTCAACAAAATAGTGGCAGAAAACTACCCAGGGATAGGAAAAATCACAGATCTTCAGATCCAGGAAGCTCAACGGTCTCCAAAGGTATTCAACCCAAAAAGGCCTTCTCCAAAACATGTCATAGTCAAATTGGCAAAACTCAGAGACAAAGTGAGAATCTTAAAAGCTGCAAGAGAGAAGCGTCAAATCACCTATAAGGGAGCCTCAATCAGGCTAACATCATACTTTTCATCACAAACCCTAAAAGCCAGAAAGGAATGGGATGATATTTTCAGAATACTAAAAAACAAAGATTGCCAGCCAAGAATACTCTACCCTGCAAGGCTATCCTTCCGAAATGAAGGGCAAATACTATATTTCTCAGACAAACAAAAACTGCGGGAGTTCACTACCACACGACCACCCTTACAAGAAATCCTCAAGGGAGTACTGCATTGGTTCCTGAAAAATAACTACCACTGCCATAAAAACCCAAGAAAAATCAATACCGACTAGTATAATAAAAATGGCATTCATGAAGAGAAAACAAGCAAACAAAAACGCTATCTACAACCTAAGGAACCAACAAACACAGAAACCAATCAGTAAATCAGAAAGCAAGGAACAAAAGACACCTAAGACAACCAAACAACCAATAAAATGCTAGGAATAAATCAACACCTTTCAATAACAACTCTTAATGTAAAAGGCTTAAATTCCCCAATCAAAAGAAACAGACTGGCTGACGGGATCAAAAAGGAGGACCCAACTATATGCTGCCTACAAGAGACCCACCTCACCCATAAAGATTCACACAGACTAAGAGTGAAAGGATGGAAAAAGATTTACCATGCAAACAGAAAAGAAAAACGAGCTGGAGTAGCTATTCTTATATCTGATAAAATAGACTTTAAACTAAAAACCATAAAAAGAGACAATGAGGGACACTACTTAATGATAAAAGAATTGATCCATCAGGAAGACATAACAATCATAAATATGTACGCACCCAATGTTGGAGCAGCCAGATATATAAAACAAACTCTATTAGACCGAAAGAAGGAAATAGACACTAATACCATAATAGCAGGGGACCTGAACACCCCACTGTCAATATTAGACAGATCATCTAGGCAAAGAATTAGTAGAGAAACACAAGATCGAAACAAGACTCTAGACCAATTGGAATTGGCAGATATCTACAGAACATTCCACCCAACAACCTCAGAATATTCATTCTTCTCATCAGCACATGGATCATCCTCCAGGATAGATCACATATTAGATCACAAATCAAGTCTCAACACATTCAAAAAAATTGGAATTATCCCATGTATCTTCTCAGACCACAATGGATTAAAACTAGAAATTAACAACAAATGAAACTCTGGAAACTATACAAACACATGGAAATTAAACAGCGTTCTACTTAATGACATATGGGTCCAAAAAGAAATCAAGCAGGAAATCAAAAAATTTATTGAAACTAATGAAAACAATGATACATCATACCAAAACCTGTGGGATACTGCAAAAGCAGTATTGAGGGGAAAATTTATTGCATTAAACGCTCACTTCAGAAAAACGTAAAGATGGCAAGTGAACAACCTAACACTTCACGTTAAAGAACTAGAAAAACAAGAACAATCCAAATCTAAAGTTAGCAGATGGAAAGAAATCATTAAGATCAGAGCAGAACTGAATGAAATTTAAAACCAAAAAACAATTCAAAAGATCAACGAATCAAAAAGTTGGTTTTTTGAAAAGATAAATAAAATTGACAAACCATTAGCATGGCTAACAAAAAAAAGAAGAGAGAAGACTCAAATAACAAAAATTAGAAATGAAAAAGGTGATATTACAACTGATTCATCTGAAATACAAGGAATCATTAGAGACTACTATAAACCACTATACGCCAACAAATTTGAAATTCTGGAGGAAATGGATAAATTTCTGGACACACACTAGCTCCCAAAACTGAACCATGAAGACGTAGAAAATTTGAACAGACCAATAACAATAAAGGAGATTGAAGCTGTTATCAGAAGGCTCCCAACAAAGAAAAGCCCAGGACAAGATGGATTCACAGCAGAATTTTACCAAACATTCAAAGAGGAATTGACACCGATTCTTTACAAACTATTCCAAAAGATTGAAACAGTCGTAAATCTCCCAAACTCATTCTCTGAAGAAAACATCATCCTGATACCAAAACCGGGTAGATATAACCTTAAAAGAAAACTACAGGCCAATATCCTTGATGAATATAGATGCAAAAATCCTGACTAAAATACTAGCAAACAGAATACAGCAACACATACGTAAAATTATTCGTCACGATCAAGTGGGATTCATCCCAGGGATGCAAGGTTGGTTCAACATACGCAAATCAATAAATGTGATACACCATATTAATAAACTCAAACACAAGGACCATATGATCATCTATATACATGCTGAAAAAGCATTTGATAAAGTTCAACACTCATTCATGACAAAGACCCTCTATAAGTTAGGTATAGAGGGAAAGTATCTCAACATAATTAAAGCCATATATGCCAAACCCACTGCCAATATCTTCCTGAATGAGGAAAAGATGAAAGCTTTTCCTTTAAGAACAGGAACTGGACAAGGATGCCCACTCTCACCACTCCTATTCAACATAGTGTTGTAAGTACTAGCCAGAGCAATCAGAGAACAGAAGGAAATAAAGGGCATCCAGATTGGAAAAGATGAAGTCAATCTGTCCCTGTTTGCAGATGACATGATCCAATATATCGAAAAGCCTAAAACCTCTACAAAAAAACTGTTGGAATTGATAAATGATTTCAGCACAGTAGCAGGATACAAAATTAACACACAAAAATCAGTAGCATTTCTTTTCTCCAATAGTGAACATGCAGAAGGAGAAATCAAGAAAGCCTGCCCATTTACAATAGCCACCAAAAAAATAAAATACTTAGGAATTGAGTTAACCAAGGAGGTGTAAAATCTCTATAATGAGAACTACAAACCACTGCTGAGAGAAATTAGAGAGGATACAAGAAGATGGAAAGATATCCCATGCTCTTGGATTGGAAGAATCAACATAGTGAAAATGTCCATACTACCCAAAGTGATATACAAATTCAATGCAATCCCCATCAAAATTCCAATGATATTTTTCTCAGAAATGGAAAAAACTCTCCAGACATTTATATGGAACAATAAAAGACCACGCATAGCCAAAGCAATGCTGAGCAAAAAAAATAAAGCTGGAGGCATAACACTACCTGACTTTAAGCTATACTACAAAGCTATAATAACCAAAACAGTATGGTACTGGCATAAAAACAGACACACTGACCAATGGAATAGAATAGAGAATCCAGAAATCAACCCACACACTTCCTGCCATCTGATCTTTGACGAAGGCACCAAGCCTATTCACTGGGGAAGGGACAGCCTCTTCAGCAAATGGTGCTGGGATAACTGGATATCCATATGCAGGAGAATGAAACTAGATCCATACCTCTCACCTTATAGTAAAACCAACTCAAAATGGATTAAGGATTTAAATATACACCCTGAAACAATAAAACTTCTTAAAGAAAACATAGGAGAAACACTTCAGGAAATAGGACTGGGCACAGACTTCATGAATACGACCCCAAAAGCACGGGCAACCAAAGGAAAAATAAACAAATGGGATTATATCAAACTAAAAAGCTTCTGCACAGCAAAAGAAACAATTAACAGAGTTAAAAGACAACCAACAGAGTGGGAGAAAATATTTGCAAAATATACATCTGACAAAGGATTAATATCCAGAATATATAAGGAACTCAAACTTTACAAGAAGAAAACAAGCAACCCAATTAAAAAATGGGCAAAAGAGCTAAGTAGGCATTTCTCTAAGGAAGATATCCAAATGGCCAACAGACATATGAAAAAATGCTCAACATCACTCAGCATCCGGGAAATGCAAATCAAAACCACATTGAGATACCATCTAACCCCAGTTAGGATGGCTAAAATCCAAAAGACTATGAACGATAAATGCTGGCGAGGCTGCGGAGAAAAAGGAACTCTCACACATTGTTGGTGGGACTGCAAAATGGTGCAGCCTCTATGGAAAATGGTATGGAGGTTCCTTAAACAATTGCAAATAGATCTACCATACGACCCAGCCATCCCACTGTTGGGAATATACCCAGAGGAATGGAAATCATCAAGTCGAAGGTATACCTGTTCCCCAATGTTCATCGCAGCACTCTTTACAATAGCCAAGAGTTGGAACCAGCCCAAATGTCCATCATCAGATGAGTGGATACGGAAAATGTGGTACATCTACACAATGGAATACTACTCAGCTATAAAAACGAATGAAGTGCTGCCATTTGCAACAACATGGATGGACCTTGAGAGAATTATATTAAGTGAAACAAGTCAGGCACAGAAAGAGAAATACCACATGTTCTCACTTATTGGAGGGAGCTAAAAATTAATATATAAATTCACACACACACATACACACACACACACACAAACCGGGGGGGGGGGGGAGAAGATATAACAACCACAATTATTTGAAGTTGATACAACAAGCAAACAGAAAGGACATTGTTGGGGGGGAGGGGGGGAGGGAGAAGGGAGGGAGGTTTTGGTGATGGGGAGCAATGATCGGCTACAATGTATATTGACAAAATAAAATTAAAAAAAAAAAAAAAAGGGTTAAGATCCCCTTACCGGTCATCTTCTAATAAATAAATAAATAAATAAATCTAAACAAAACAAAACAAAACAAAACAAAAAACAAACAAACAAATAATACAAACCAATAAATACTCATTAAAAAAATTATTTTTCTTATTTATTTTTATTGAAACATAATTGATTGTATGTATCTGTGGGACACAGCTTTGAATATCAATACCCACATGCAATAAGTGATGCTCAAATCAGGATAGTAAGTATATTCAACATTACATTATGCAACCACTTTTTGTGGCCCTTTATCAATTTCTCACTAACCTCCCCTCCCTATTTTCCTCTGCTAGTAACCACAGTTCTATTCTCTCCTTCTGAAAGTTCAATGAATTATTGTGACTGTTGCATTTTCTTTCTTTATTTGTGTATTTTTAAATTCCCACTTATGAGTGAGGACATGCAGCATTTCTTTTCCTGTGTCTGGTTTATTTCACTTAACACAATTTTCTCTAAGTTTATCCATGTTTCTGTGAATGGTAAAAGTTCATTCTTTTTCATGGCAGAGTAATATTCCACTATGTATATATATCACATTTTCCTTATGCAGTCATCCATTGATGGATTTTTAGGTTGGTTCCAACTCTTGGCTATTGTAAATAAAGCTGCAATGAACATGGAAGTGCAGGTGTCCCTTCGACATGATGATTTTCATTCCTTTGGGTACGTACCCCGCAGTGGTATTGCAGAATCATATGGCAGTTCTATCTGTAGTTGTTTAAGAAACCTCCATACTATTTCCTATAATGGGCCCACTAAGTTACAGTCCCACCAGTAGTGTAGGAGGGTTCCTCTTTCTCTGCATCCTTGCTGGCATTTGTTATTCTCTATCTTTTTCATAATATCCAGTCTAACTGAGGTGAGATGATATCTCAATGTGATTTTGATTTGCATTTCTGTGATGCTTACTGATGTTGAACATTTTTTCATGTGTCTATTGACCATTTACATATTTTCTTTTTAGAAATGTCTATTCACCTCCTTTGCCTAGTTTTTAATTGGGTTGCTTGGTTTTTTTACTGTTAAGTTGTTTGAGTTCATTGTATATTTTGATATTAATCCCTTGTTGGATGCATAGTTTGCAAATATATTCTCCCATTCTGTAAATAGTCTTTTCAGTCTGTTGGTTATTTCCTTTGCTATGCAGAAGCTTTTTAGTTTGATATAATTCCTTTTGTTTATTTTTTATTTTGTTGCCTGTCCATTTGAGGTCTTATTCATAAAATCTTTGCCCAGTCCTACATCCTGCAGTGTTTCTTCTATGTTTCCTTCTGGGAGTTTTATAGTTTTAAGTCTTATCATCTAAGTCTTTAATCCATTTTGAGTTGATTTTAGGATATGGAGAAAGGTACAGGTCTAGTTTTGTTCTTCTATACATGGATGTCCAGTTTTCCCAGCACCATTTATTGAAGAGGCTGTCTTTTCCCGATATATGTTCTTGGTGACTTTTTTGAAGATAAGTTAGCTGTAAATATGTAGGTTGTTTTCTGGGTTCTCCATTCTGTTCCATTGGTCCGTGTGTCTGCTTTTATGTCAATATCCTATACAGCTTTGTAGTATAATTTGAAGTCAGATAGTGTAGTACTTCTGGCTTTACTTTTTTACTCAGGATTGCTTTGGGGTCTTTTCTTGTTCCATTAAATGCTAGGATTATTTTATCTATTTCTGTGAAGAAGGTCATTGATATCTTGATGGGGTTTGCATCGAATCTGTAGATGACTTTGGGTATAATGGGCATTTTCACAATGTTACCTTTTCTAATCCATGAGCATGGAGTATCTTTCCACCTTTTTTGTGTCCTCTTAATTTCTTTCAGCAGTGATTTGGAGTTCTTGTAGAGATCTATCACCTCTTTGGTTAAATTTATTCCTAAATATTTTATTTTTTGGTGACTATTTTAAATGGGCTTGATTTCTTTATTTCTTTTCCTGCTAGTTTGTTGATGGAGGATAAAAATGGCACTAATCTTTGC
Organism: Cynocephalus volans; assembly: GCF_027409185.1. Taxonomy (NCBI): domain Eukaryota; kingdom Metazoa; phylum Chordata; class Mammalia; order Dermoptera; family Cynocephalidae; genus Cynocephalus; species Cynocephalus volans. Next base: position 5,077,224 of record NC_084462.1, on the reverse strand, counting down.
ATGTTTATTTTGTGTCCTGCAACTCTACTGAAATTATCAGCTCTAAGAGTTTTTTGTAGTGTCTTTAGGTTTTTCTACATGTAGGATCATGTCATCTGCAACAGGGACAATTTCACTTTGTCTTTTCCAGTTTGGATGCCCTTTCTTTCTTTCTTTTGCCTGATTGCTCTGGCTAACACTTCTAGTACTATGTTAAATGGGAGTGGTGAGAGTGGGCATCCTGGTCTTGTTCCTGTTCTTAAAGGAAAATCTTTCAGCTTTCCTCCATTCAGGGTGATGTTGGCAGTGAATTTATAGTGCTGAGATATTTTCGTTCTATACCTGATTTGTTGAGAGTCTACCATGAAGGGATGTTGGATTTTGTCAGATGCTGATTTTTTGCTTCTATTGGGATAATCATATAGTTTTTGTCCTTGATTTTGTTAATGTTGATCACATTTATTGACTTGTGTATGCCAAATCATTCTTGCATCACTTGGATGAATCCCACTTAATCATGGTGTACAATTTCTTTTATGTATTGTTGTATTCTGTTTGCTAATATTTTGTTCAGGTTTCTATATTTATTTTTATTTTTTAAATTTTATTTTTTCAATATACATTCTGGTTGATTATTGTTGCCCCTTACCAAAACCTCCCTCCCTCCTCCCTCTCCTCCCTCCCCCCCCAACAATGCCCTTTCTGTTTGCTTGTCGTATCAACTTCAAGTAATTGTAGTTGTTATATCTTCTCCCCCCCGCCCCCGGTTTTCTTTGTGTGTGTGTGTGTGTGTGTGTGTGTGTGTGTGTGTGTGTGTGTGTGTGTGTGAATTTATATATTAATTTTTAGCTCCCACCAATAAGTGAGAACATGTGGTATTTCTCTTTCTGGGCCTGACTTGTTTCACTTAATATAATTCTCTCAAGGTCCATCCATGTTGTTGCAAATGGCAGTATTTCATTCGTTTTTATAGCTGAGTAGTATTCCATTGTGTAGATGTACCACATTTTCCGTATCCACTCATCTGATGATGGACATTTGGGCTGGTTCCAGCTGTTGGCTATTGTAAAGAGTGCTGCGATGAACATTGGGGAACAGGTATACCTTCGACTTGATGATTTCCATTCCTCTGGGTATATTCCCAACAGTGGGATAGCTGGGTCATATGGTAGATCTATCTGCAATTGTTTGAGGAACCTCCATACCATTTTCCATAGAGGCTGCACCATTTTGACGTCCCACCCACAATGTATGAGAGTTCCTTTTTCTCCGCAACCTCGCCAGCATTCATCGTTCAGAGTCTTTTGGATTTTAGCCATCCTAACTGGAGTGAGATGGAATCTCAGTGTAGTTTTGATTTGCATTTCCCGGATGCTGAGTGATGTTGAGCATTTTTTCATATGTCTGTTGGCCATTTGTATATCTTCCTTAGAGTAATGCCTGCTTAGCTCTTTTGCCCATTTTTTAATCGGGTTGCTTGTTTTTTTCTTGTAAAGTTGTTTGATTTCCTTGTATATTCTGGATATTAATTCTTTGTCAGATGTATATTTTGCAAATATTTTCTCCCACTCTGTTGGTTGTCTTTTAACTCTGTTGTTTCTTTTGCTGTGTAGAAGCTCTTTAGTTTGATATAATCCCATTTGTTTATCTTTCCTTTGGTTGCCCGTGCTTTTGGGGTCGTATTCATGAAGTCTGTGTCCAGTCCTATTTCCTGAAGTGTTTTTGTTGAGGTTTTTTGAATCTATGGTCATCAAGGGTATTGGCATATAGTTTTCTTTTTTTGTTGTGTCCTTTTCTGATTTTATCATCAGGATGTTCATGACCTCATAGAATTCATTTGGAAGAATGACCTCTGTTTCAATTTTTTGGAATAGTTTGAATTGAATTGGTATCAATCCCTCTTTAAAGTTTTGGTGGAATTTAGCAGTAAAGTTCCCTGGTCCTGGGATTTGTTGAGAGATTGCTGATTAGCACTTCAAACTTATTGTTCATTATTGGTCTGTTTAGGCTTTCTATTTCTTCCTGGTTCAGTCTTGGTAGTTTGTATGTGTCAAGAAATTTTTCCATTTCCTCCAGGTTTTCAAATTTTTGATGTATAGTTGTTTATAATAGCATCAGTGGTAATGGTTGTAATGCCTCCTTTTTCATTTCTGGTTATTGTTATTTGGGTCTTCTCTCTTATTTATTTTAGTTAGTCTAGCTAATGGTTTGTGTGTTTTGTTTATTTTCTCAAAAGCTGTTTTGTTTCATTGATTTTTTGTATCTTTTTTTGGTCTCTATTTCATTTGGTTCTGCTCTGTTCTTAATTTTGGTATGGATTTTTCTTATTTTTCTAGTTCTTTGAGGTATAACATTAGGTTGTTTATTTGAAATATTTCTATTCTTTTGATGTAAGCATTCATTGCAATAAACTTCCCTTTTAATCCTGATTTGCAGTATACCACAGGTTTTGGTATGACATGTCTGCATTTTCATTAGTTTGAAGAAATTTTTTGATTTTCTGTTTAATTTCTTCTTTTACCCACAGGTCATTCAGGAGCATGCTGTTTAATTTCCATGTATTTTGTATAGGTTCGAGAGTTTCACTTGCTATTGATATCTAGTTTTAATCCATTGTGGTCTGAAAAGATTTTTAAAACAATTTTAATTTTTAAAAATTTGTTGAGACTTGATCTGTGACCTAACATGTCATCTATTCTGGAGAATGTTCCGTGTGTTGAAGAGAAGAAAGTATATTCTGTAGTTGTTGGGTCAAATGTTCTCTAGATATGTGCCATGTCCAATTAGTCTCAAGTGTAATTTAAATCCTGTGTGTCTCTGTTGGTTTCTTGCTTAGATGATCCGTCTAATGTTGATAGAGGGGTGTTGAGGTCCCCAGCTATTATTGTATGGGGGTATTGTAGACCTGTCTTTAGGTCTAGTAGGGTTTACTCTATATAAATGGGTGCTCGGATGATGGGTGCATATATATTTATGACTGTTATGTCTTCTTGCTGGATAGATCCCTTTATCATTATATAATGGCTTTATTTGTCTCTTTTTATGTTTTTTTTAATTTAAAGTCTATTTTATCTGATATAAGAATAGCTACTCATGCTCATTTTTGGATTCCATCTGCATCATGTATCTGTTTTCATCGCTTCACTACTAGTCTGTGTTGAGTATTTACAGGTGAGGTCAGTTTCTTGAAGGCAGGTTATAGTTGGATTAAGGGCTTTAATCCAATCAGCCAGTCTATGTCTTTGAGTGGGGAATTCAATCCATTTACACTTAGGGCTTTTATTAAAATATATTATCTTACCCCTAGCATTTTATTGATTTTCATTTGGTTGTTTTAAATATCTTTTGTTCCTTTCTTTCCCTCTTATTGTTATTTTGGTTTGGAGGTGGGGAGTATACAGTATATGCTTCTGTTTTGGAGCTATGCAGCATATATATTCTAGGCAGCTCCCCACATTTGGCTCTGGGTTGAAAGAGCTGAGATTCTGTTGTGGTAGAAATTGCATATTTCTGTGGTGCTGATGGGGGTCAGTGAGAGCTTTCTATTTACCTTTTCCCAAGAAAGGAAAGTTCCTTGGCACCAATCCTGGTGGCAAAAACATGGTGGCTGAGGCAGTGTACCTTTTTGCCCTCTCTCTGCTGATATCCTGGGTTTTCATACTCCACAGCCATCTCATCAGTCTCTTCCTGCACTTCTACTCTCTCTCACAGATGCTCCCATTACTTTTTAGCTGTTTATTAGTTGTTTTAATTCTTTTTTGTGAATGGATAAGCACAAGGCACCTCCAGTCAGCCATCTTGTCTACACACCCTACCATGTTTTTTATTAATAACCTATAGCTTATACTATTTAAATCTCTGGATGTAACACTTTTCATCATTAAGGTGTGTCATCCTATCTCTGCAGTTTCAAGAAATATTGGTAGTTGTGTTGAAGTTGCTCTCTCTCTCTCTCTACACACACACACACACTCACACACACACACACACACACACACACACACACACACACACTCCTAACATATTCTGTTTTTTACTTAGTATCCCAAAGTCAGAGAAGTAGTGGTCTTCACATTATTAAACATAAGCCATTTCACAAGGAACAGAGGACACAGAAGCTGACTGGGACTTAACGTTTGCCTGAGGAAGATGCATTCCCTTCTCTTCTCCTCAAATGTCTTTCTCATCTACTTCTGCTTGCTTTTGGTTTCCATATGAGTAAAATATCTTTTTCTATCCCTTCATTTTCAGTCTCTGTGTGTATCTTACTATAAGTAAGATGTGTTTCTTGTAGGCAGCATATAGATTTGTCATTTAAAATATCCATTCAGCCAGTCTATGCCTTTTAATTGGGATATTTAATTTGTTTACCTTCAATGTTATTTTTTGAAATGTAAGGTCTTACTTCTGTCATTTTGTTGGTGTTTTTATGATGGTTGTTGTCATTGTTCCTCTTCTAGATATAAGGCTCTCATAAGCATTTCTTGTAAGGCTGGACTGACGGTGAAGAACTTTCTTAGTTTTTCCCTTGTCTGAGAAAGACTATTTCTCCTTCATAACTGAAAGATAGGTTGGCTGTGTATAGTATTATTGGATGGCAGGGGTTTTTTCTTTGAAACTTTGAATATATCATCCCACTCTCTCCTGGTCTGTAAAGCTTCTGCTGAGAAGTCTCCTGTTAGTCTAATGGGGAGTTCCATATATGTGACTTGATGAATTTCTCTTGCCATATTGAGAATTCTCTTTGTCTTTAACTTTTGACAGTTTGACTATAATTTACTTCAGAGAGTATCTTTTGGGATGGAATCTACTTGGGGACTTTGAAAATCCTGGACTTTGATGTTCATAGCTCTCCCAAGACTTGGAAAGTTTTCAGCTGTCATTTCATTATATAAGTTTTGGATACATTTTGTTTGTTTTGTCTCCTTCTAGAATCCCCATAATTCTAATATTTGTTCACTTAATGGTGTCTCATAAGTCTTTTAGGATATGTTTGTTCTTTTTTGTTCTTTATGTATTTATTTATTTTTGTCTTCTTGGGTTATTTAAAGAGAGTTATCTTCAAAATCAGAAATTCATTCTTGTGCTTCATCTAGTTTGCTGTTGAGACTCTTGGATGTATATTTTATTTTATTCAATAAATCTTTTAGTTCCATGATTTCTGTTTGACATTTTTTATGATGTTTATCACTTTGTTGAATTTCTCATTCAGATCATGAATTGTTTTTCTGACTATGTTGAGTTGTTGTTTTTTGTTCTCTTGTATCTCAGTGAGTTTTCTTAAGGTTATTAATTTGAATTTTTGTTCATCAAGCGGCATTTCAGATCCTTTGGGATCAATTACTAAAGCATTATTGTATTTCTATGGTGGTGTCATGTTTCCTTGTTTTTTCATGGTTCATGTTTCCCTGAAGTGATATCTGTGCATCTGGTAAAACAGTCGCCATTTTGAGTTGTGTATAGGGGGTGCAGTAGTGTAGATTCTGTGTAGTTTCATCAGCTATAGTCCATGTTTGCTATGTCTGCAAGTGCTTCAGCGACCTAGGCATGGGGGTTTGTGGTGGTGGTGGTACAGTGTCGCCAGGGGTGGGATAACTGGCTTGGTTCTAGGCCAGGTATGTGCACATGCACACTGTGTATCATTCATCTCAGGAGCTAGCTCACAAGGGATGGGCCACTGGGCTAATTCTTAGGCTGGGGATGTGGTCTTGTGGCATGTCAGAGTCTCTGAGACTGGTATGCCAGTGTAAGAATCTCGATGCATATTCTCTGACCGGGGTGGGCTCATGAAGGGGCACATCAGTTAGGCTCTTTTTGACTCAGTTGCATGGGTGTATGATGACTCAAAGACTCAGGGGCAGGTCCACAAGGTGTGTGACATTTGGACTGTTTCTCAGGTCAAGGGACATGAAAATGCTTTGGCTCAGCTAGCTTGGTGAGGGACTTTTGGCGGCTAGTTCAATGATCCTGTTCACTGAGCTGCTTCTTGGGGTAGGGGCCAAAGTTTTGCTTCTGTCTGTGGTTTGGAGAGGGTCTGCCAAGGGTAGAGCTGCTGAGCTGCTTCTCAAGTTGAGGGCAAAGTCACAGAGGCAGGTATATCAAGGACAAACTGCCCAACTCCTTCTCTGGTGAGAGGTCACAAGCTCTTTTTAGCTCCACAAGCTCAGAGGCATGTTTTATAGGGTAGGGACCCCTGAGCTGTTTTTTCTGGTTGTGGATGTGGTCACAGAGAGGCTCCACTGGCTGGTGGTGGTGGAGCAGTATGGCAGAGGAAAGTCCACCTGTCCAATCTCTAGCCAAGGGCATGGGGGTACAGTAGTTCAGCTGGTCTGAGGTTGACTTCCCAGATGTGCAAGACTGGAGTCACACATCCATATGCAGAAAAATGAAACTGGATCTGTACCTCTCACCATATAGCAAAATCAACTCCAAATAGATTAAAGACTTACATATTAATCCTGAAACCATAAAATTACTAAAGGAAAATATAGGGGAAACACTCCAGGTAATAGGACTAGGCAAAGACTTTATGAATAAGGTCCTCAAAACACAAGCAACAAAAGAAAAAATAAATAAATGTCATTATATCAAACTAAAAAGCTTCTACATAGCAAAGGAAACAATCAACAGAGCAGAAAGACAACCTATGGAATGGGAGAAAATATTTGCAAGCTATACATCCGGCAAGGGATTAATATCAGAATATACAAAGAACTCAAACAACTATACAGTAAAAAAAACAAATAATCAAATTTTTAAAATGGGCAAAGGAGATGAACAGACACTTTTCAAAGGAAGACATACAAATGCCCAACAGGTACATGAAAAAATGCTCAGCATCACTAGTCAACACAGAAATGCAAATCAAAACCACATTAAGATATCATCTCACTCCAGTTAGATTGGACATGATTAAAAAGACTGAGAATAACAAATGCTAGTGAGGATGCAGGGAAAGGGAACACTTCTACACTGTTTGTAGGACTATAAATTAGCACAGCCATTATGGAAAAAAGTATGGAGATTTCTCAAACAACTACAGATAGAGCTACCATATGATTCAGCAATCCCACTACTGGATATATATCCAAAGGAATGGAAATCATCATGTTGAAGGGATACCTGCACTCCCGTGTTCATTGCAGCTCTATTTACAATAGCCAAAATATGAAACCAACCTAAGTGTCTATTAACAGATGACTGGATAAGGAAAATATGGTATATATACACAATGGAATACTACTCAGTCATAAAAAAGAATGAAATTCTGCCATTTGCAGCAACATGTATGAGTCTGGAAAAAATTAGGTTAAGTGAAATAAGCCAAACTTGGAAATAGAAATACCACATGTTCTCACTTATAACTGGGTGCTAAGAAAGAAGGAAGGAAGGAAAGGAAGAGAAAGAGAAAGAAAGAGAGAGAGGAAGAGAGAGAGAGAGAGAGAGACAGAGAGACAGAGAGAGATAGAGAGACAGAGAGACAGAGAGAGACAGAAAGAGAGAAGGAAAAGACCACAACAATTCACTGAACATTTGTAGAAGGAGAGAACAAACCTAAAGTTACTGGAGATGGGGGGAGTGAGGGAGGGGGCATGGGTAGGGACAGTCCGGGTAAAGGGCATAAAGAAAAGTCATGATTTGTAATAACTAATATGCTAATAATCATAAATAAGTGGTCAAAAAAAAAAAAGAAAGGACTGGAGTCACAGCCACTCCTGGCCTCGAGCTCTATGCCACTGTGATCACGGCGTTGTAGCCACTCCTATGAGTATGTCAGGATGCTGGCAGAGTCTTAACGCTGGGGAAGAGCAGTGGCTACTGGGCCGAGGGTAGGGTGTGCTCTCACAGTGGCTCTGGTTTCAAGATGGTGCAATACTGCATCAGTTGGAATCAGGAGGGTAGGAGGTGGGAAGTGCGCAATCTGTGCTTCTGTTCTGGAGCAATGCAGTGCATGTTTTCTAGGCAGCTCCCTACACTTGGCTTGGGTTGTAAGAGCTGTGAGAATCTTGTGTAGTAGGAATGGCCTGGGTTTGTGGTGTGGATGGGGACTGATGGAGGCATTCTGCTTACCTTTACTCCACAAGGGAAAGTTCCCCCTGTGCTGATCCTGGTGTCAAAGATGTGGTAGCTAAGGCAGAGCACCTTTCTCACCTCTCTATGCTGCCATCCTGACTTCACCAGTCTCTTTGTGCACTTCTATTTTCTCCCACAGATAGTTAGTTTTTAGTGGTTTATTAGTTGTTTTAATTCATTTTTTGCAGGTAAGAGGACACCAGGCACCTCTAGTCAGGCATCTTGCTGCACCTCACACATTTTTTATTAACAACCCATGACTGATACTATTTACATCTGTGTAATGTAACAATTATCTTCATGAAGATATATCATTTCTCCGTTGTTTCAAGAATGTTTGTAATCGTGTCTGAAGTTGCTCTCTCCCTCTCTCTCTCTCTACACCCACCCCCCCACACACACACCCCTAATGTATCCTGTTCTTTGCTTAGTATCCCAGAATCAGAGAAATAATTGTCTTCACATTATAAAAATAAGGCATTTCATGAAGAAGAAAGGACACAGTGTCTGACCCGGGTCTTAACATTTGTCTGAGGAATATGTACTTCCTTCTCTTCCCCTCAAATGTCTTTCTCATTATTTTGGAAAATCACATCTGCATTTTGAGAATATGTTTATTTTATGGCATCAGTATGCACTTTGTCTTATAAGTTGAATTGTGTCCCCCTAAAATTCATATGTTAAACTCTTAACCCTCAATACCTCAGAATGTGACCTTATGTGTAAATAGGATAATTGCTGATGTGTCTCCAGACCCCAGATGTTCATACTGTCCCTCTCTCCACCTCTATCACCTGCTTGACCACCATGCCATTGCCCTTTAGGTCTTAACTCATTCCCTAGCTCTCTCGGTGCCCCATCACCCTTATCCTCTCACCTGCACTTGCTGCTCCCACACCTCCACACAACCCGTCTAGATTTTTCTACCCTGCCTTCATTCTGCACCCACTTTAAATTCAAAAATGACCTACTGGCCTACCCTGACCTGCAGGCCTCACTTTGCATAAGGCTAATTCTTCATGATATGCCTGTTGTGATGGTTAATTTAATATGTCAACTTAACTAGGCCACAGCTTCACCACTGGTATTACTGATTCCTTGATCTGCAGGTTGCGGACAACATATCAGAGGACTTCTCAGCCTCCACAATCACAGGAGTCAATACCTTATGACATATATATCATATATATTTCTTACCCCAGTAACATAACGGGTGTAGTATTCAAGATTCTCAAGAGAAACAGAACCAAAAGGAGATATCCTATATCTTTTCCTGAATCTCCAATTGGTTCTGTTTCTCTGGAGAACCTTGAATACGATATCACCTAATTTCCAAGTCAAGGAATGAAGCCATATGACTGACCACCCATACCCCACACATTACATGCACAGACATGTGCACACAGTTGTATGCACACTTACATTCTGAAACAGTCAAATATCTACTTATATATGCAATCAGTGGCATAGTCACAAATTTAGTTGCACACTGACAAACACTCATGAAGACACTCACCACATATAGATTGACACATTCATACACACTCACAATACACGTACTCACAAAAACTACAGTGTCATTCACTTACTGAAATCACTCATGTAGTCACCAGTTGTGCATGTATCACAATAACATGTTCACATATGGAAGAACTATGCATCTCTCTAAGCCAATGAATGCCAGGAAAGAAGAGTCCTAGTCTACACTTTATGTTCCTTGCAAACTTGCTACAGCCCAAAAGGAAAATATTTTAAGTGTGCAGCATTTAAAAAATGCCATGAGCTCTTCTACATGAGGTGGAGGGAAAATGTGATTAGAAAATTGGAGTATGGTGGTAGGGCTGAGAGTAGAAGTGAAATAGTGGTGTAAGAAAGAAACTACAGGGAAAGAGTGGAAAGGAGTGAGATGCAGTGCAGAGATCATGAGGATGTGGGGGTAGACAGTGCAGGAGGGGAGAGAGTGCAGAGGGTTAAATGCACATGGGGTTGAAAGGGTGTGTTGTGTCTTAAGTGCACCATAGAGTTTAAGGGCACAAGGGGACAAAGTGTGCAAGAAAGTTAATGGAAAAGAACGTATAGATCTCTGAGGGAAAAGGGGTGCATCTTATGAATCTCTGAGGCAATAAGGTGATAATGGGGATGGAGAACAATGGAAATAAAAGTCTAGAAAGAAGGAGACTGTGGAGGTTATTAAAGTTGAGGAGTGTTGGGCTGAGGTCCCTGCAACTGTGCAGAAGATAGAGTTGACAGAGCAAGGAATCTAAAGTCAGGGCAGGATGGAGATGGGACAGTGAAATCTAGAAGGTCATGTGGAGACGCGGGTGGGTACAGATGCAGGTCAATGGACTAGAGGGTGATGGGGGCAGAGAGAGAACCAAGGAATAAAGACCGGCAGGGGGGTAGCATGGAGGTCAGGGGGGCTGTAGAGCTGGAGTGAGGTACAGTGTGGAGATTAGTGGAGTGGAGATACTTCTGCCATCACCCTATTTCCCAATAAGGTCACATTCTGAGGTACTGGGGTATAATCTCATAAAAACAGAGCAGAATGGTGTTTGCCAGGAGCTGGAGAGTGGGGGAAAGAAGGAGATATTGGTTAAAAGATGTAAACTTTCAGGTGTAACAGGAATATGTTCTTAGGATTTAATGTACAGCATGGTGACTACTGTTAATAATACTGTACTGCATACTTGAAATTTGCTGAAAGAGTAGATCTTTAACATTCTTAACACAAAGGAAAAAAAGGCAACAATGTGAAGTGATAGATATGATAACGAGGTTGATTGTGGTAATCATTCTACAATATGTACATATATTAAATCATCACATTGTACACCGTAAATATACGCAATTTTATTTGTCAATTATACCTCAATAAAACTAGGGGGAAGAGATGTTATACTCTTTCTTTATCTTGCAAAGCCAGGAATAGTTCAGACAGTCTCTTCTTTGTTTTCCCTATGGTTGTGCCCTGAAATGCAGTGGTCTGAGTGCCTTTTCCCTGTCCTGCAGAGCACAGCCAGCTGTCTGCTGGAGAAGCTCTCACTTGTTCTCTACGGGGTGGTTCTCAGGGAGCTGTCCTTGTGAAGGGAGTGTGTGGGACATTTGGGGTGCCTAGGTGCCCACTGGGGAGAGTTCACAGACAAGATATCCTAAGCAGCTTGTGGAAGGACTTCTAGATGAAGTCTACAGAGTGTTTTTTAGAGTTTGAGGTTTCTCTTCCCTGTTCCCAGTCTCCCCAACCACTCAGCCCAGCTGATCACTTCAGTATTTTGAGTGGCCAGAGAAATAAGTGGGCCTCTATGAGAGTGTCCCACTGGGATGGGAAGGCCAGGTGCTTACTCTCTACCCTCTCGTTTCCCCTCATAGGAGGAACGGAGGGCCATGGGGTTCCTGTAGGCACTGAGCTGTGCCACCGTAAGAAAGGGTGACTTGAGGAAACTGGAAATGTACTTTGTACCCTTTTCACTGTGTATATTCCCAGAATATTTGCTCCAACGGTGTGTTGAACTTCTCTGCTGAACTTCTAGAAGCACATACCTGTGTGGATAATTTTCAAAAATCAATACTTTGGGGGCTGGCTGGTTAGCTCAGTTGGCTAGAGTGTGGTGTTATAACACCAAGGTCCAGGATTCAAATTCCTATAAAGGCTGGGCACACACCCCCCAAAAGTAAATAAAAGTAAAAGTAAAGAATCCCAGTGTAATAGGAGATACACAACACTTAAAAAAATTAATGGAAGATATACAAATGGCCAACAGACACATGAAAAAATGCTCAACATCACTCATCATTTGGGAAATGCAAATCAAAACCACACTGAGATACCATCTCACCCCAGTTAGGATGGCTAATATCCAAAAGACTGTGAATGATAAATGCTGATGAGGTTGCAGAGAAAAAGGAACTGTCATACATTGTTGGTGGGACTGCAAGATGGTGCAGCCTCTATGGAAAATGGTATGGACGTTCCTCAAACAATTGCAGATAGATCTACCATATGACCCAACTATCCCACTGCTGGGAATATACCCAGAGGAATGGAAATCATCATGTCAAAGGTATACCTGTTCCCCAATGTTCATCGCAGCACTCTTTACAATAGCCAAGAGTTGGAACCAGCCCAAATGCCCATCATCAGATGAGTGGATATGGAAAATGTGGTATTTCTACACAATGGAATACTACTCAGCTATAAAAACGAATGAAATACTGCCATTTTCAGCAACATGGATGGACCTAGAGAGAATTATATTAAGTTAAACAAGTCAGGCACAGAAAGAGAAATATCACATGTTCTCACTTATTGGTGGGAGCTAAAAATAAATAAATAAATACACAAATAAACTGGGGGGAGGAGGGAAGAAGACACAATTACAATTCCTTGAAGTTGCTATGACAAGCGAAAAGATATGAGGTTGTTGGGAGGGAGGGGGAAGAGGGAGGTGAGAGGGAGGTTTTGGTAATGGACCACAATAGTAAACCACATTATTTATTGACAAAATAAAATAAAATTTTAAAAAAATCAATGTGGACTTCTGGTCAAGCTGGCAGAATGGACAGTTCTCAGTGTCACTCTCCCATAAATCAACCAATTTACAACTATAAAAAAGCAACGACAGCCAAGCTGGTGCCACTGGAGCTCAGGGGAAGAGGAGGAGAGACCTATGGAGTGCATGAAGGTGGGAGAAAGAAAAAAATCCTCTGACGGTTTTGATCCCCAGCTGCTTCCAGGCTGGAGCTGCTGGAGCACATGGAGCAAGAGCTGGCAAAAGCTGCAGCTGTGCCCTTCAGGTGAAGTTGCATGGAGGCGGCAGGGGAGAAGAGGGCCTTGGTGGCCCCCAAGACAGCAAGACCACTAATAGGGTTCCCGTGAACTCACATAGGAGCGAGAAGCCACAACAGCTGAAAAAAAGGAGCCACTCAGAAGCTGGTGAGTCACTGCAGGGGACCAGTGCATGGCTCATCCCATGGGAAGTGTTTGCAGCACAGGCAGTGGGGGAGACGGACCCACCAGGAGAACACCGGGGCACAGCAAGGACAGCTGATCTGCACTCCATTCAGTGTAGGAACACTCAGAGGAGACTGGTCAGGAATATAGAATTGCATGGAGTGCAGTTTGATGAAAAGACTCAAGCCCAGACCAGAGTTTCTTTTTTTTTTTTTTTTTTTTTTTTTAAATTTTATTTTGTCGATATACATTGTAGCTGATTAATGCTCCCCATCACCAAAACCTCCCTCCCTTCTCCCTCCCCCCTCCCCCCCAACAATGTCCTTTCTGTTTGCTTGTTGTATCAACTTCAAATAATTGTTGTTGTTATATCTTCTTCCCCCCCCCCGTTTGTGTGTGTGTGTGTGTATGTGTGTGTGTGTGAATTTATATATTAATTTTTAGCTCCCTCCAATAAGTGAGAACATGTGGTATTTCTCTTTCTGTGCCTGACTTGTTTCACTTAATATAATTCTCTCAAGGTCCATCCATGTTGTTGCAAATGGCAGTATTTCATTCGTTTTTATAGCTGAGTAGTATTCCATTGTGTAGATGTACCACATTTTCCGTATCCACTCATCTGATGATGGGCATTTGGGCTGGTTCCAACTCTTGGCTATTGTAAAGAGTGCTGCGATGAACATTGGGGAACAGGTATACCTTCGACTTGATGATTTCCATTCCTCTGGGTATATTCCCAGCAGTGGGATGGCTGGGTCGTATGGTAGATCTATTTGCAATTGTTTAAGGAACCTCCATACCATTTTCCATAGAGGCTGCACCATTTTGCAGTCCCACCAACAATGTATGAGAGTTCCTTTTTCTCCGCAGCCTCGCCAGCATTTATCGTTCATAGTCTTTTGGATTTTACCCATCCTAACTGGGGTTAGATGGTATCTCAATGTGGTTTTTATTTGCATTTCCCGGATGCTGAGTGATGTTGAGCATCTTTTCATATGTCTGTTGGCCATTTGGATATCTTCCTTAGAGAAATGCCTACTTAGCTCTTTTGCCCATTTTTTAATTGGGTTGCTTGTTTTCTTCTTGTAAAGTTGTTTGAGTTCCTTATATATTCTGGATATTAATCCTTTGTCAGATGTATATTTTGCAAATATTTTCTCCCACTCTGTTGGTTGTCTTTTAACTCTTTTAATTGTTTCTTTTGCTGTGCAGAAGCTTTTTAGTTTGATATAATCCCATTTGTTTATTTTTCCTTTGGTTGCCCGTGCTTTTGGGGTCGTATTCATGAAGTCTGTGCCCAGTCCTATTTCCTGAAGTGTTTCCCCTATGTTTTCTTTAAGAAGTTTTATTGTCTCAGGGTGTATATTTAAATCCTTAATCCATTTTGAGTTGATTTTAGTATACGGTGAGAGGTATGGATCTAGTTTCATTCTCCTGCATATCGATATCCAGTTATCCCAGCACCACTTGCTGAAGAGGCAGTCCCTTCCCCAGTGAATAGGCTTGGTGCCTTTGTCAAAGATCAGATGGCAGTAAGTGTGTGGGTTGATTTCTGGATTCTCTATTCTATTCCATTGGTCAGTGTGTCTGTTTTTATGCCAGTACCATACTGTTTTGGTTATTATAGCTTTGTAGTATAGCTTAAAGTCAGGTAGTGTTATGCCTCCAGCTTTATTTTTTTTGCTGAGCATTGCTTTGGCTATTCGTGGTCTTTTATTGTTCCATATAAATGTCTGAATAGTTTTTTCCATTTCTGAGAAAAATGTCTTTGGAATTTTGATGGGGATTGCATTGAATTTGTATATCACTTTGGGTAGTATGGACATTTTCACTATGTTGATTCTTCCAATCCAAGAGCATGGAATATCTTTCCATCTTCTTGTATCCTCTCTAATTTCTCTCAGCAGTGGTTTGTAGTTCTCATTATAGAGATTTTTCACCTCCTTGGTTAACTCAATTCCTAAGTATTTTATTTTTTTGGTGGCTATTGTAAATGGGCAGGCTTTCTTGATTTCTCGTTCTGCATGTTCACTATTGGAGAAAAGAAATGCTACTGATTTTTGTGTGTTGATTTTGTATCCTGCTACTGTGCTGAAATCATTTATCAATTCCAACAGTTTTTTTGTAGAGGTTTTAGGCTGTTCGATATATAGGATCATGTCATCTGCAAACAGGGACAGTTTGACTTCATCTTTTCCAATCTGGATGCCCTTTATTTCCTTCTCTTCTCTGATTGCTCTGGCTAGTACTTCCAACACTATGTTGAATAGGAGTGGTGAGAGTGGGCATCCTTGTCTAGTGCCTGTTCTTAAAGGAAAAGCTTTCAGCTTTTCCCCATTCAGGATGATATTGGCAGTGGGTTTGGCATATATGGCTTTAATTATGTTGAGATACTTTCCCTCTATACCTAACTTATAGAGGGTCTTTGTCATGAATGAGTGCTGAACTTTATCAAATGCTTTTTCAGCATCTATAGAGATGATCATATGGTCCTTGTGTTTGAGTTTATTAATATGGTGTATCACATTTATTGATTTGCGTATGTTGAACCAACCTTGCATCCCTGGGATGAATCCCACTTGATCGTGATGAATAATTTTTCGTATGTGTTGCTGTATTCTGTTTGCTAGTATTTTAGTGAGGATTTTTGCATCTATATTCATCAAGGATATCGGCCTGTAGTTTTCTTTTTTGGTTATATCTTTACCTGGTTTTGGTATCAGGATGATGTTTGCTTCATAGAATGAGTTTGGGAGATTTGCGTCCGTTTCAATCTTTTGGAATAGTTTGTAAAGAATCGGTGTCAATTCCTCTTTGAATGTTTGGTAAAATTCTGCTGTGAATCCATCTGGTCCTGGGCTTTTCTTTGTTGGGAGCCTTCTGATAACAGCTTCAATCTCCTTTATTGTTATTGGTCTGTTCAAATTTTCTACGTCTTCACGGTTCAGTTTTGGGAGCTTGTGTGTGTCCAGAAATTTATCCATTTCCTCCAGATTTTCAAATTTGTTGGCGTATAGTTGTTTATAGTAGTCTCGAATGATTCCTTGTATTTCAGATGAATCAGTTGTAATATCGCCTTTTTCATTTCTAATTTTTGTTATTTGAGTCTTCTCTCTTCTTTTTTTGGTTAGCCAAGCTAATGGTTTGTCAATTTTATTTATCTTTTCAAAAAACCAACTTTTTGATTCGTTGATCTTTTGAATTGTTTTTTGGTTTTCAATTTCATTCAGTTCTGCTCTGATCTTAATGATTTCTTTCCGTCTGCTAACTTTAGGATTGGATTGTTCTTGTTTTTCTAGTTCTTTAAGGTGAAGTGTTAGGTTGTTCACTTGCCATCTTTCCATTCTTCTGAAGTGAGCATTTAATGCAATAAATTTTCCCCTCAATACTGCTTTTGCAGTATCCCACAGGTTTTGGTATGATGTATCATTGTTTTCATTAGTTTCAATAAACTTTTTGATTTCCTGCTTGATTTCTTCTTGGACCCATATGTCATTAAGTAGAATGCTGTTTAATTTCCATGTGTTTGTATAGTTTCCAGAGTTTTGTTTGTTATTAATTTCTAGTTTTAATCCATTGTGGTCTGAGAAGATACATGGGATAATTGCAATTTTTTTGAATTTATTGAGACTTGATTTGTGACCTAATATGTGATCTATCCTGGAGAATGATCCATGTGCTGATGAGAAGAATGAATATTCTGAGGTTGTTGGGTGGAATGTTCTGTAGATATCTGCCAATTCCAATTGGTCTAGAGTCTTGTTTAGATCTTGTGTTTCTCTACTGATTCTTTGCCTAGATGATCTGTCTAATATTGACAGTGGAGTGTTCAGGTCCCCTGCTATTATGGTATTAGTGTCTATTTCCTTCTTTAGGTCTAATAGAGTTTGTTTTATAAATCTGGCTGCTCCAACATTGGGTGCGTACATATTTATGATTGTTATGTCTTCTTGATGGATCAGTCCTTTTATCATTAAGTAGTGTCCCTCATTGTCTCTTTTTATGGTTTTTAGTTTAAAGTCTATTTTGTCAGATATAAGAATAGCCACTCCAGCTCGTTTTTCTTTTCTGTTTGCATGGTAAATCTTTTTCCATCCTTTCACTCTTAGTCTGTGTGAATCTTTATGGGTGAGGTGGGTCTCTTGTAGGCAGCATATAGTTGGGTCCTGCTTTTTGATCCAGTCAGCCAGTCTGTGTCTTTTAATTGGGGAATTTAAGCCTTTAACATTAAGAGTTGTTATTGAAAGGTGTTGATTTATTCCTAGCATTTTATTGGTTGTTTGGTTGTCTTAGGTGTCTTTTGTTCCTTGCTTTCTGATTTACTGTTTGGTTTCTTTGTTTGTTGGTTCCTTAGGTTGTAGATAGTGTTTTTGTTAGCTTGTTTTCTCTTCATGAATGCCATTTTTATTGTACTAGCGGGTTTTGATTTTTCTTGGGTTTTTATGGCAGTGGTAGTTATTTTTCAGGAACCAAACCCAGTACTCCCTTCAGGATTTCTTGTAAGGGTGGTCTTGTGGTAGTGAACTCCCGCAGTTTTTGTTTGTCTGAGAAATATACTATTTGCCCCTCATTTCGGAAGGATAGCCTTGCAGGGTAGAGTATTCTTGGCTGGCAATCTTTGTCTTTTAGTATTTTGAAAATATCATCCCATTCCTTTCTAGCTTTTAGGGTTTGTGATGAAAAGTCTGATGTTAACCTGATTGGGGCTCCCTTATAGGTGATTTGACGCTTCTCTCTTGCAGCTTTTAAGATTCTCTCTTTGTCTCTGAGTTTTGCCAATTTGACTATGACATGTCTTGGAGAAGGCCTTTTTGGGTTGAATACGTTTGGAGATCGTTGAGCTTCCTGGATCTGAAGATCAGTGATTTTTCCTATACCTGGGAAGTTTTCTGCCACTATTTTGTTGAATATGTTTTCAATGGAATCTCCATTTTCCTCCCCTTCTGGAATACCCATGACTCGGATATTTGAGCGCTTGAGGTTGTCTGATATCTCTCTCAGATTTTCTTCCATGTCCTTGATTCTTTTCTCTTTCTTTTTGTCTGCTTGTGTTATTTCAAACAGCCCATCTTCAAGTTCAGAGGTTCTCTCTTCAACTTCGACAAGCCTGCTGGTTAAACTCTCCGTTGTGTTTTTTATTTCGCTGAATAATTTCTTCAGTTCAGCAAGTTCTGCTACATTTTTTTTCAGGACATTGATTTCCTTGTATATTTCCTCTTTCAGATCCTGTATACTTTTCCTCATTTCATCATGATGTCTAGCTGAGTTTTCTTGTATCTCATTCAGTTTCCTTAGAATTATCACTCGAAATTCCTTGTCAGTTATTTCAAGGGCTTCTTGTTCTATAGGATCTAGAGTATGAGATTTATTAACTTTTGGTGGTGTACTTTCTTGATTTTTTGTATTTCTGGTGTCTTTTTTTTGGTGTTTATTCATTGTGGCAGGGGGTTTCACAGTCCACCGGTTTAAGACTAATGACTAACTAGGATGTTGCTGTGGTTGCCAATTTGGTATGGCTCCCGCCGTGACTGCTCAGTTGGCCTCTAGTGTCTTGTGTGTGTGGTTGCCTCGGGTCTTGGGCTTCTCCGGGGAGCCACCTTTCTGGTCAGCTTGTACTCTGCTGGGCTGGTGGATCACGTACCACAGGGTGTGTGATCTCTGTTGAGCTTTCACTTTCTGTACAGGACTTCTCCCCGTTCCGTGTGCTCTGGCCCAGGCTGTTAGATCGTGCAGTGGCGACCCCACCGGGTGTGTGGTTCCTGTCGAGTCTCCGCCTCCCTGGCCGCACTTCTCCCCCCTCTGTGCACACTGTGCTGGGCTGGGGCGTGTGTTCTGCACCCCTCGTCTATCAGCTGGGCCTTCAAGACCCTGCTCAGCACCGCCTCGCCCAGGAAGTCTACCAGGTTTCTGCTAGGCACAGACGACCGGTCTCTCTGGGTGCCTTTGTAGCACTGTGTAGATCTTTTTCGGGTCTTGTTCACCTTTGTATCCCCCCGGTATAAACCGAGTCTAGTGCCCGCCTGCAGCCTGCTCTCCGGCAGGTTCAAGCGGACCTGGGAACTCTCCTACCACATTATTCCCAACCAGAAATTCGTTAGGCTTTTTTCCAAACTGGTGGTCGCAGAGATGGTATCTGCCTCCCAGTAACAGGAAGTTTACCGGGGCGGAGTCCAGGGTGTGGTGGAGTGACAGTCGGCCCGCCCGTACTTCCTAGCCCTCCCAAAACTGGTCGGGACACCCCACACCCACAGCCCTGCCAGAGAACCGCGGAGGGAGTGGGAGAGGAGGTCGGCCCGCAGGGTCCGGAAAGCCCCGCGCCAGGCCAAGCAAATGGGCTCAGTGATGGCCGAGCAGGGCGGAGCTGCCCGCACCTGGGAAAATGGAGGCAGCACCGGGGCAATGAGTGGCCTGGTGGTGCAGGCGGAAGCCGCGTGGGCATCCACCCCCCCGAACAGAGCTGTGCCAGGGATCACTCACAGTGCTGTGCCAGGTCGGGCGCTCGCTCTGTCTCTGGTTTGTTGCCTTCCGTGTTCTCCCAGACCAGAGTTTCTACACAACCCAGGTGTACCAGATTTCTCTAGACCCAGACCCAGAGGTACCTATAAATCAACCATTAAAACCTGAGCTGTACAAAAAGCCCTCCCCAGGGAATCAGCAGCAAAGCAGCAATTTAGCTCAACCACACAGCTCAAGTACTGGTCCCCACAGGAAGTTCCCCCATTTTAGAAGCAAGCAAAGGACAACAAATTAGTTCCATCACAGAGTTTAAGTGATGGGAACAGCAAATAATCCAACACAGAACTGAAAGAAAAAACTAAGTACCCACAACTGGAGACAAAGTTTGATACTAACTAGTAAAGGTCTCATTTCACCAAAGAAAACCTATAACACCTAGAAGGACTAGAAGTTCCCTGGACTACCAAACTAGAAAGGGGGAGGCCTGGGGGTTTCAGCAATGCCCCCTGATACCCACAACCAGTCCCGAGGGTGAGGGCTGAAGGCCTGGGCCACACCCTCAACACTTGCAACCACCCCAGCGATGATCAGTGACCCACTGCAGGAAGTGCCCCAGGTTCTTCCAAGCCGGAGTGGTAGGGGGCCAAGGGCCTTGGTCACACCCCCTGACACCTGCAGCCAGCCCAGTGACAAGCAGGAAGCTCCTTGGGCTCTCCCGAGCCAGGACGTGGAGGGCCTTGGAGCCTCGGCCACACCCCCCTGACACATGCAACCAGCCCAGCAATGACCACCAAGCTACACCAAGAAGGGCCCTGGGTTCCCGAGCTGGGGTGGTGGGGGGTGGGGGCTTTTGCCACACCCCCCTGACATCTGCACACAGCCTGGCAATGACCAAGCCACTGCTGGAAGCCCCCTAGTCTCCCATGTGGGAATGAGGGAGGTGTCACATGCCTCGATCCCACTCTTCCTCCTTTTTCCTTCTTTCGTCCCATTTCCTTCCCTTTTCTCCTCTCCTCTTCCCTCCCAACTGCTCCACAAGAACATCCTAGAATGTAAAAAAATAATATTAATAAAATTACATTTTCTTTTTAAAAAACCAATGCTTTTGCAGAGGATGAAGGCAGCAATCTCCTATTGCACCATCTTGCTAATGTCACTCCACCTATGTCATACTTTATATGTTCCAAAACAAAAAATATATATACATTTTCACTCTGTCAGTGCTGGGATTCAAAAGTTGTTGAGGTGTAAAATTTCTTCAAAAGTATGCAGAAGTTGGGACAGGATGGACTGGCACCTATTTCCTACACATGCATACAAGATACCAATAAACAACCTGTTCTGCCAGACCTGCCAATGACTCATCCTGGACAGCCATACTGAAGGAAGAGAAAAAATGCTATTGAGTGTTGTTTACCCAAAATTTTAAATGTTGGTCCTTACTGTATGTTCTATTTTAGGGGTTTCAGGGGACTTTTGTACAAGCAAGATTTTTGCCTCCTGAGCTGCAAATAGAAACTGTCCATGACTGTTGAGATTTGACCATAAATGAGCAAATTAATCAACAGGGAAATCAAATAGTGGCCTCCAACCTGCCCTCTGCCACCTTCATCATCATCAGCACCATCCCTCCTCTCCCTCAACATTTATCACTCCCTCTGCATCCTCCATCCCTCCACCTGTGAGTTTTAGCCATCTACTAAATCCCACCCACTCCTCACCTCCATCGAACCATCCTAGACTTCTATATTGTCTCCCCTCCACAACACACCTCAACCCTGTGACTTTTTCAAAATTTTTCCTTCTGTGATCCCTATACCAAGCACCTTAGTGCAACCCTCTGGCCTTCCATCACCCCTGCAAATCATTCATTACCTTTATCCTCTTGCTGTACATTCACTTCCAATTTCAATATCTCAGTACTTCCTCATGTCCTCTATGCCTCACACCACCAAATGTCCAAATCTCAATTCTCAAGCGTCTTCAACTGCCCACGAACCCAATCCACACCCCAAACTCATTACACCCAACCTTACTTTTTCTGACTCTTTCTCCTGGACATATAATAATAACAGTAGTAATTATTATTTTTTATATGTGTAGACCTAAATCAAGACTCTTTCTTCTGTTCCTCCGATGTCTTTGCCTATTCTGCACCTACTCATATACCACATGGTTTTAGTCACTGTAGCCTCATAATTAGTCTTGAAATCTCGTAGTACACATCCTTTAACTCAGCTTTTCTTGGATTGCCTTTGCTACTCTTAGTTCTCCTGGGCACTTTAGCTCACTCATCCTCTTTATCTCTCCCAGGCTGTACCTTGTTTTCCCACACTCTATATCTGTCTTGGACCACACAATCTACTTCCAGGATCTCCCTACTCCGCATATATTCCCCTTAGTCCCCCCAACCATGTCTTTTAATAACTCATAGACATTAAACCTCCTGTGACTTTTACCAACCATTGACCATTACCACTTTTGCCCATTGACTTCTTTTCTGGCTGGATCACAGACTCTTCTACCCCATCCTGTGCAGGTCCTGAGCCAAGTATTTGAAAGACAAACTGAGCAGCTGCTGGCAAAGTGGACGTGCTTTATTTTTAGATGCGAGCTCTGCCGACCAGCGGTTCAGAGCAGCTGCCTTCCATACCGAAGGGTACACAAAATGGTGGCAACATGCCAAGGGGTACCTGGGCGTGCATGCGCACTAACTCTACTCTCACGTAACTTGTTTACAGAGGATGTGCTGAATCACACCCAGCCGGATATGAGGCGAGGGGGCGTGACCAAACTAACTCCATTTTCCTCACAGCTTCCTATCCCGATTGGCCCCTTCATTCCCATGACACCATTCACCCCTATTTCCCCAGCACCTACTAGGCCCCTTACCCTTAACTTTCCTTGACACTTTGCCCCCTTGTCTCCTCAAACCTGGCAATACACTTTGGCCCTTTTTTGGTATTAAACAACATTTTTCTGTTTATCTCTCTGCCTTCTCTCTTCTCCTGCTCTCTCTGTCCCCTCAACAACCCAAGATCTGCACCACCATCTTGTTCCTAAGCCACCCTTTTCTGTTTTCTCTTTTTCATCTCTTTCTTTTACACAACGATATGTAACTCCCCCTAAACACTCTCACTTCCTAACCACAGGTTTTGACTCAAGTTGGTGAAGCTCACATTAACTTTTAAGACTATATATTGCAAATATTTTCCTTGTTAGGTTATTGCAGGGTTGGAAGAATTACAAATCATGGAAAGGAGTCTGTTTTCTGTGGTATCCATTTGATACTCTTAAATTAAGTAGTGGTATCCTATCTGATAGAGAAGTGGTAGACTTGACCTGTTAAAACATCTGATCCTGTTGTATTTATTGGTGAGTGACTCTTTTATAACTTTCTGTTTCTTCTATGAATACTGTCCCATCTACTTCCTGTTACTAATGGGGGTCAAGAATGACAAAAAAAAAAATTTCTTACAAAATTTCTAAATTAATTGGCGTTGAATTATAAAAAACGCATCCAAATTAATTGAGTTGGATTTGTGGAGATGAGTGCAATGATATCCAGTATAAATGGTCAGAATCATGTTCTTTACTTACTTTCATCTCTTTGAACATCCTTCCAAGGTGTTTGTCTCATTGTATTTCTGTGCTGTTAACTTGTATGATGGTGCAGGTCAGTAAAATAAAAAATGGTCAAGAACTAGACTTTGAGCAGAACAACTTCTCAGGGAGGCAAAGAACAATGGGACTTACAATACCTCACTGCCAGTCCATTACCTGCCAGACTTCAGTGTTTCCTGCATCCCTCCGTGTGAGACCCTGTCTGCCTCTAGGAATCACAAAAAAGTAAGAGTCTCTCACAAATACTCCAGTAGTCCCTTAAGAAATACTAGCGAGAAACTTGTAATTGGTTTTCATAATTACCAACTGTGAAAATGGTTTCCAAAAATATTCTCAGCTCCCAAGCCTGCACTCCCATTGCTACCACAGGTGAAATGATAATTGCAGTTCTGAAGCGAGGTGAGGTCACAGAATCACAAAAGCCATATTTCAAGGTCTGGCTGCCTCCTTCCCACACAATCACTGGCCATCACACAGAGCTCATCACCACTCTGTTAAAGAGAAAGGGTTGGTGAGTATTTTTTATTTTGGTGTTAGAGGCAGAGTCTGTAAATGAAAACCCATGTCAAGAGTCTGAATAAATGATCATATGGGAAAAAGGGATTCTTCTGGATTAAACCTTATCAAGTCTAAAGCCTCACTGGAGAGAGAAAATATTCCTGGGGAAGGGGCTTGGCTGCTAAAGAGAAATGAGGGTCTAGTTTCTTCACTGATTTCTGTTGGCTCCTATCTTAATTTAATGTAATCCTCACTGACAATGATTGTAGTGGTTTAATCTGATTAATAATAAAAACTGATTTTTAAGGTGTTAAGATTTTAAAGATGTTGTTCTAAAATCAATCTGCTGTTCAGCCTACATTCCAGGGAACCCAGAGTAAATTTTCAGGATTACTAGAGGTGTGCCTATGATGTCTCCTTGCTTTTAGTAAAGTGTAGATAGAATCAGCAGGAACCATCTAGTCTTATATAGAAAGTGTGTCTGAATGGTAATTTCTTAAATAGAAAGTTGTCTCTGAGTCTGGGTTTATGATGTGATTAATGAAAACAGTAATTTTATATCAATACTGAAAACATCACTAGTGTGTGATTACGGTGAGGCCATTTCTCTCTGAAAGCTAGATAAGGATCATTTAAGGAAAACGTAATATCATGTTTTTGAGTTTTTGACAGCACCTGTCAGAAATATATCATTGTTTTCACCTGTTAATAACATGTTCCTCATTTGTAACAATTGTACCACACTGGTATGGGAATATGAAAGTGAAGGAGGCTTTGAAAGTGAAGGTGTATTTGCAGGGGCTACCTGGGAAATTACTTTCTGTTCAATTTTACTGTGAACCTAAAACTGCTCTGAATGATAAGTCTGTTAAATATATATATATATCCTAATAATGGCCCCAAATCTGCTGTTTCAAATTTTTAAATGCAAAAGATTATATACCATCCATCTGCCATTTTTCATATATGGTTGCTATTTTAATATCATTCACAAATCTTGCTTCATTGCTAATAGTTTACTTAACTCATGTCTTAGTAAATAGATAGATATGTGTCCTGAAATTAATCACTTTGTTTCTACCCTATGCTGTTTCATCACATACTGGTTGGTGTTTTATGTGCCAAAGTTCTGTACATGGCATGTGATTATTCAATAATTCTTGTGATAGGTGCCATTTTAAATATGTTCTTAACGTAAAAGTAAATGACTCTGTAGCTATCCTGATGTCAAGCAATTATTGCGTCATTACAGATAACTTGTTATAGGGCAGGTTACTGTAGTTATTATATTGTCATCAGTGCATCGACATTGATTGAGATGTCTAAAGCTACCCTCATAATTGATATTGGCCTTAGAATAAATCTTAACAAATGGAAACTCATTTGAACAAAAAGTATAAACTACCATCAATCTAAAGGAAAATGTCAATGTGTAAAACAAAAGTAAATATAGATTTGGATTATTGAAGAACAGAGACAACTAGCTTTTTACTAGACCGTGGTGGTTCACTGCATTCTCTTTGGTACCACCTGGATAGTCCAAGACCCCACGTCCCCTAATAAGTGTATGAATTTAGACCAATACTTCACCTCTCTGTGCCTAAATTCTCCTTCTCCTTAGGAGAGAGGTCCTACTGTTGCTTGCCTCATGGATTATGAAGAATGGAGAAATGACCATGTGAAGTGCCTTCATAACACTTTATACGTTATTAGCGCTCTTTACAAGTTATACATTCAACACTTGGACTCTTCTTAGTTAAAAAAAATAAGTAAATATCTGTCAAAGGGAACTAGTAGTAAATAGAGACTATTGGATTTCCATCGGCATGATACCTCTAGCCCCTGTCTCTTCACGTGCAGGACCCTGTGGCTCAGAAGGCTGGGGACTGATGGGATGGCTGCTAGTGATGTGGCAATAGGAATCATCTTCTTATCACAGACTATGGTTGGAATTTTGGGGAACTTTCATCTTCTTTACCATTTTCTCTTCCTTTACTTCACTGGGTGCAAGTTAAGGTCCACAGATTTGATTCTAAAGCACCTCAGTGTAGCCAATTTCTTAACACTCCTCTGTAAAGGAGTGACCCAGACAATGGCAGCTTTTGGGTTGAAAGATTTCCTCAGTGATTTTGGATGCAAACTTCTTTTCTATCTTCACAGAGTGGGCAGGGGAGTGTCCATCGGCAGCACCTGCCTGTTGAGTGTTTTCCAGGCCATCACAATCA
This sequence comes from Cynocephalus volans, assembly GCF_027409185.1. Taxonomy (NCBI): domain Eukaryota; kingdom Metazoa; phylum Chordata; class Mammalia; order Dermoptera; family Cynocephalidae; genus Cynocephalus; species Cynocephalus volans. The sequence continues at coordinate 5,051,421 of NC_084462.1, read as the reverse complement.
GTCCCAGTAACTCTAGGTTGGCAGAGCTTAAAGTAAAAGCTCCCAAGTACATTGAGTCCTCCATATACCTAAGCTGGATCCTGTACATGCTTACAAATGTTACTTTTCCTCTGTATGTGACTGGTAAATGGAGCAATAAAAACTTCACAAGCCAAAAAGATTTTGGATACTGTTCTTCCATTTCTCATGGCAAAACCAGAGACATTCTGTATGCAGCACTGCTGTTATTTCCCGATGTTTTATGTTTGGGGCTCATGCTCTGGGCCTCCAGCTTTATGGTTTTCATCCTGTTCAGGCACAAGAAGTGGGTTCAACACATTCACAGGACCAACATCTCCCCCAGGTCCTCCCCTGAGTCTAGAGCGACCAAAAACATCCTTTTGCTGGTGAGCACCTTTGTCTACTTTTATATCCTCTCCTGCATGTTTCAGGTTTGTTTGTCTGTTATTAATAATCCCAACTTGTTCCTGGTGAATAGTGCTGCTCTATTTGCTGGGTGTTTTCCAGCTGTCAGCCCCTTTCTGCTCCAGAGGTGTGACTTCAGTGCCTCCAGGCTCTGCTTTGCCTGGGTAAGGAACAGAAAAACCCCTGATTTTATAAGAAAAATATAAATTGAAAGCTTTTGCATATTGTACAGTTCTTTATTCACTCATCCCCACATAATTGTAATTGTAATTATGAACAGTCATTTCACAAGAAAGTAGTGGTATATACACACATACATTTGTATATTATAAATAAGCGCATGTGTATATATGTATATGTATATGTGCATGTACATGGTGTATTATTTAGAATATGTTTATTATTCATCAAGCAAAAATACTGGAAAATTGGACATCAAAATGTAAATTTCAGAATAAAAAATAATAGTAATTTCAACAATGACAAACTGCTTTAACATAAAATCTATTTTACATTTTCTTGCTGTTCTAGCTGATTAACTTGTGAAAATACATGGAAAGTATTTTTTTACATTTATTTTTAGGTCTCAGCTATATATTTTAAAGAAATATCCAAATGAATATACTCACACAATAATTGACTTTAACAGGAGAAAGTAATATTATATGTTTCATATAATTATAGGCATATTTGAGAAGGATTTACCAACTTATGTGCTCTTTATGACATCTGTTTTCTTTTCTTTTCTTTCTATGTTGATGTCTTCTGTGTTAATTTACTTACACAATTCTGTATCTCCCTCTTTGTTTGAGTGATGTATGTTTAGTATCTCTTAGATTTCAACCTGGAAATTATAACATATTTTGAAAAACTAATCACAGTATAAAATTATTTAATACCTTTAACTTCCACCCTGATAATATAAGGCATTGAATACCAGTCTACTTACTTTTGTCAAGCTGACTTTTTAATTGCTGACATGTATTTTTAAAAAATTTTAATGCACTAGTCAGGTGTGCACTGTACTGCTCAATAAAATTCACAGAATGAACACACCTCTGTATGCAGCTCCTATATCTGAAAACAATATTGTCAGCCTTCCAGATGCCTTTTTCTACCCTTCCCAAATTCTATCCCCAGGAATATTCACTATTATGACAACCGGCAGCATAGATCACTTTCACCTTATATAAATGGAAATACACTGCATGAATTGTTTTATATCTGGCTTTTAAAATTCCTTGTTTTAAAACTTACTTGCCTTTTCACACATTGGTGGTGGTAGAATTCAATTGTGTGAATATCAAACAATTAATTTTTAAGTATTACTCTCTTGATGATCATGTGAGCATATTGAAATATGGGGTGTCATGAATAGTGCTTTCACTGAAGTTCTGCAACATGTTTTGATGATACGTGGATGAACTTCTGTTGGGATATATTTTTAGTGGTGAGTCATAGTTTACATATACTCAGCTTTAGGAGATATTGCTTAACAGCTTTTAAAAATGTATGAATGAATTACAAACCAGTAGAAGCTCTTAGTTTAGTAACATATTTTTTGACAAGTCTCCCTTTATAGTTAATATTTCTTGTTCTGTTAAAAAGACTTTCCTATGATTAAATCTCAGAGATGTTCTTTGTTTTTCTCTGAAATATCAATTATAACTTTCAAATTTACATGAACAATTTATCCAGATTCAACTTGTTGTATGTGTTGATAGTGATTAATCTCTCTTAAAAAATCAAGCAATAAAGTTCAAAATATTCTGAAATTGTTGTATTTGGCTTTCCTTTTATTTGCTGTCACTTGTCATTGCCTCACTGAGGACACCACCACCTGACCCTCTGGAGACTTCCTGTCAAGTCTCCTGCTTATTTTATCTCTTCTTGCCTTTTGTCTATACAATGTCATTGAACTTCACAATTAAAGGTAGTCATAGTGTCAAAAATCTTCAGTGGTTGGGGATTTTAAGAACATTGTAGAGCAGGAAGCACCATGGATTTTTCTCTCTCTCCTGAAACAGTAATTGTATGGGCAGAATCTGTCTGATGGAACAGTTTCATAACTCTGGAGGTTCTCGAAAGCACGCAACTTTCAGGAGAAATTTTGGATGCTAAACACAGTCAATTTAAGCTCTTAGCATGGTAGAATCTATCCATTACCCACCCTCTATCCCATGACAGTCAGCCATGTGTGTTTTTCTGGAGCAGCTTGCACACATCTTGTAGGAGTCGTGGTGGGCAATAAAAACTCTTTGTTCCAAATACTGGGGACCTGTGTTTTGATTGCTAATTGCTCCTTGTGGTCTTGGAGGTGCCAACAGAGGCAGAAAGCCATTGTTACACCTCTCCTCACACCATTACAAGTGCCTTCTTCAATTCCTCTGGAATTTAATTGGCCAGTGTCTTTTTCTCTTTTTCTTCCTGTCATCCTTCCATTTTTTCCCCTTTTCAGCCTTTGGCAGCTAGCCATGAAAGAGCTCAGACATTCGAAAGCAATTACATATAGGGTACAATTTGAAACATCATTGTGCATGCACAGGGAAGGCAAAGTTCTGAAAAGACGTGAGGGGACCTTAAGTTTACTCACCAGGCTAAACCCCAGTAAAAACACAGCACACAAAACTCAAAAAACAAAAACAAAAATCAGCACACTCTGGGAAAGAGGAAGGATCTGATTTTCAGGGTTATATTATTAGATTCAAATGACAAGGTTGCTGGTTTTTTTGTTTTGTTTTGTTTTCTTTTTTTGGTTTCAGTTTTTGTTGTTGTTGACTGGCCAATATAGGGATCTGAACCCTGACATTGGTGTTATAAGGCTGCACTCTAACCAACTGAGCTAACCAGCCAGCACTTATATGTCAAGTTTTTAACAAAAGTATTCTAAGGCATATAACAAAATAGGAAAGTATGACACATTGAAAGACAAAAAAAAAAAAAAAAAAAAAATGAACCAACAGAAACCATCTCTGAGAAAGACCAGATGGTGAACCCAGTAGAAAAAGATTTTTTTAAAAACCATTTAAAGATGTTCAAAGAACTAATTGAAAACATGCAGAAAGTAAATAAAATAGTGTATGAATAAAATTGAAATATTAATAAAATATTAATATTTTATATTAATATTAATATTAGAGAATAAAACCTAAAACAAAATCTAAAGGTGAAAGTACATTTACTTAAGTATAATATTCATGGGAGGGATACAAAGGCATATTTGAGCAGACAAAAACAAAAATCAGCAAACCTGAACAAAGGGCAAGTGAAAATTGTGTTTGAAGAACAGAAAAAGACTGAAGAAAAATAAAAAGTGCCTATGGGACCTGTGGGACACCATTAAGAACACTAACATATAAGTGGTTTCAAGATGGCGGTGGCTGCGGTGGTTGGCACGGAGTAGCTGAGGTGGAAAAGGCGGCCACTGGGCCTCAGGCAGCCGGGAAACTTGTGGACCTTCCTCTCGCCATCTCTTAAGGGAGGACCGCAGCTGCTGGCCAGTCGTGGGGGGTGACCGCCACTTTGCCCCCGGCAGGAGAGGCTGCCTCATTTACAGGCAACAGCTTTGAAGTATGGAACAGGAAAAGAACTGTTGTGTAGCTGCAAAAGCAAGTCTCTAAACAGGGAACACAGGCTGCAGTGGATGGAGACAGGATCCCAGAGGCCAGGGTCACGCTGAAGGTGGCCAGCTGCCCTATTCATGATTCGAGGCTTCAGGCCAGCATAAAACAAGATTCCAGGAGCGCACGAGCTGTGCCACGGGACCGAGCAAGCAGCCTGAGGTGGCGGGAACCAAGAACGGGGAAGGTGACAAACCAGAGGCAGAGAGTGAGCGCGTGATCTGACACAGCCCTGTGAGTGACCCCTGGCCCGGCACTGCTTCGGGGGCTGACGCCCACTCAGCTTCTGCTTGCATCACCGGGCCACTCACCACCCCGGGGCTGCCTCCATTTTCTCAGGTGGTGGCAGCTCCGGCCCGGCTCGGCTCCACACTGAGCCTTCCGACTTGCTAGCACCAGCATGGGGCTTCCCGGGGCCTGCGGGCTGGCCTCCCCTCCCACTCCCTCTGCAGTTCTCTGGCGGAGCTGGTGGCGTGGGGCATCCCCGGCCAGTGTCGGGAGGGCAAGGAAGCACGGGCGGGGCTGACTGTCACTCCACCACACCCTGGAATCCGGCCCCCAGTAAACTTCCTGTTACTGGGAGGCAGATACAATCTCAGCGGCCACCAGTTCGGAAAAATGCCTAACCGATTTTGGGTTAGGAATAGTGTCGTTGGAGAGTTCCCAAGTCCGATTAAACCTGCCAGAGAGCTGTCTGCAGGCAGGCACTGGACTCTTCTGGGCTGGGGGGATACAAAGGTGAACCGTGTGCTGCGGGCTCCTCCCGCAAGGAGCCCATGCTCTGGTGTGGGAGATAAGACAAGTACACACATAACTGGGATACCAGGAGGAAGGTGATAAGTCCCAAGAAAGATCTACACAGTGCTACAAAGGCACCCAGAGCGACTGGTCGTCTGTGCCTAGCAGAAACCTGGTAGACTTCCTGGGTGAGGCAGTGATGAGCAGGGTCTTGAAGGCCCAGCTGATAGACAAGGGTTGCAGAAGACACGTCCCAGCCCAGCCCAGTACGCACAGAGCGGGGAGACGGGCGGCCAGGGAGGCGGAGACTCTACAGAAACCACAAACCCTGTGGGGTCGCCACTGGATGATCCAACAGCCCGGGCCAGAGCACACGGAACAGGGACAAGTACTGCACGGGAAGTGAAAGCTCAAAAGAGATCACACACCCTGTGGTACGTGATCCAGCAGCCCAGCAGAGTCCAAGCAGACCAGAAAGATGGCTCCCCAGAGAGTCCCAAGACCCGAGGCAACCATACACACAAGGCACTAAAGACCAACTGAGCAGTCACGGAGGTAGGCATACCAAACTGGCAACCACAGCAACATCTTAGTTAGTCAATAGTCTCAAACCGGTGGACTGTGAAACCCCCAGCCACAATGAATAAACATCAAAAAAAAGATACTAGAAATACAAAAAATCAAGAAAATACACCACCAAAAGTTAATAAATCTCAAACTCTAGATCCTATAGAACAAGAAGCCCTTGAAATTACTGACAAGGAATTTTGAGTGATAATTCTAAGAAAACAGAATGAGATACAAGAATACTCAGCTAGACATCATGATGAAATGAGGAAAAGTATACAGGACCTGAAAGAGGAAATGTACAAGGAAATCAATGTCCTGAAAAAAAAATGTAGCAGAACTTGCTGAACTGAAGAAGTTATTCAGCAAAATAAAAAACACAATGGAGAGTTTAACCAGCAGGCTTGCAGAAGTTGAAGAGAGAACCTCTGAACTTGAAGATGGGCTGTTTGAAATAACACAAGCAGACAAAAAGAAAGAATAAAGAATCAAAGACATTGAAGAAAATCTGAGAGAGATATCAGACAACATTAAGCGCTCAAATATCCGAGTCATGGGTATTCCAGAAGGGGAGGAAAATGGAGATTCCATTGAAAACATATTCAACAAAATAGTGGCAGAAAACTTCCCAGGTATAGGAAAAGTCACAGATCTTCAGATCCAGGAAGCTCAACTATCTCCAAACGTATTCAACCCAAAAAGGCCTTCTCCAAGACATGTTATAGTCAAATTGGCAAAATTCAGAGACAAAGAGAGAATCTTAAAAGCTGCAAGAGAGAAGCGTCAAATCACCTATAAGGGAGCCCCAATCAGGCTAACATCAGACTTTTCATCACAAACCCTAAAAGCTAGAAATGAATGGGATGACATATTCAAAATACTAAAAGACCAAGATTGCTACCCAAGAATACTTTACCCTGCAAGGCTATCCTTCCACAATGGAGGGCAAATAGTATATTTCTCAGACAAACAAAAACTGCGGGAGTTCACTACCACACGACCACCCTTACAAGAAATCCTCAAGGGAGTACTGGGTTTGGTTCCTGAAAAATAACTACCAATGAATAAAAACCCAAGAAAAATCAAAACCCACTAGTATAATAAAAATGGCATTCATGAAGAGAAAACAATCAAACAAAAACGCTATCTACAACCAAAGGAACCAATAAACACAGAAACCAAACAGTAAATCAGAAAGCAAGGAACAAAAGACACCTAAGACAACCAAACAACCAATAAAATGCTAGGAATAAATCAACACTTATCAATAACAACTCTTAATGTAAAAGGCTTAAATTCCCCAATCAAAAGACACAGACTGGCTGACTGGATCAAAAAGGAGGACCCAACTATATGCTGCCTACAAGAGACCCACCTCACCATAAAAATTCACATAGACTAAGAGTGAAAAAATTGAAGAAGATTTACCATGCAAACAGAAAACGAAAAATGAGCTGGAGTAGTTATTCTTATATCTGACAAAATAGACTTTAAACTAAAAACCATAAAAAGAGACAATGAGGGACACTACTTAATGATAAAAGGACTGATCCATCAAGAAGACATGACAATCATAAATATGTACGCACCCAATGTTGGAGCAGCCAGATTTATAAAACAAACTCTATTAGACCGAAAGAAGGAAATAGACACTAATACCATAATAGCAGGGGACCTGAACACCCCACTGTCAATATTAGACAGATCATCTAGGCAAAGAATCAGTAGAGAAACACAAGATCTAAACAAGACTCTAGACCAATTGGAATTGGCAGATATCTACATAACATTCCATCCAACAACCTCAGAATATTCATTCTTCCTATCACCACATGGATCATTCACCAGGATAGATGATATATTAGGTCACAAATCAAGTCTCAATAAATTCAAAATAATTGGAATTATCCCATGTATTCTCTCAGACCACAATGGATTAAAACTAGAAATTAATAACAAACGAAACTCTAGAAAGTATACAAACACATGGAAATTAAACAGCATTCTACTTAATGACATATGGGTCCAAGAAGAAATCAAGCAGGAAATCAAAAAATTTATTGAAACTAATGAAAATAATGATACATCATACCAAAACCTGTCGGATACTGCAAAAGTAGTATTGAGGGGGAAATTTATTGCATTAAATGCTCACCTCAGAAGAATGGAAAGATGGCAAGTGAACAACCTAACACTTCACCTTAAAGAACTAGAAAAACAAGAACAATCCAAACCTAAAGTTAGCAGATGGAGAGAAATCATTAAGATCTGAGCAGAACTGAAAGAAATTGCAACCCAAAAAACAATTCAACAGATCAATGAATCAAAAATTTGGTTTTTTGAAACGATAAGTAAAGTTGACAAACCACTAGGATGGCTAACAAAAAAAAAGAAGAGAAAAGATTCAAATAACAAAAATTAGAAATGAAAAAGGCGATATTACAACTGATACATCTGAAATAAAAGGAATCATTTGAGACTACTATAAACAACTATATGCCACTAAATTTGAAAATCTGAAGGAAATGGATAAATTTCTGGACACACACAAGCTCCCAAAATTGAACCATGAAGACGTAGAAAATTTGAACAGACCAATAACAATAAAGGAGATTGAAGCTGTGATCAGAAGGCTCCCAACAAAGAAAAGCCCAGGACCAGATGGATTCACAGCACAATTTTTCCAAACATTCAAAGAGGAATTGACACCGATTCTTTACAAACTGTTCCAAAAGATTGAAACAGACACCAATCACCCAAACTCATTGTATGTAGCAAACATCATCCTGATACCAAAACCAGGTAAAGATATAACCAAAAAAGAAAACTGCAGGCCGATATCCTTGATGAATATAGATGCAAAAATCCTCACTAAAATACTAGCAAACAGAATACAGCAACACATACGTAAAATTATTCACCATGATCAAGTGGGATTCATCCCAAGGATGCAAGGTTGGTTCAACATAGGAAATCAATAAATGTTATACACCATATTAATAAACTCAAACACAAGGACCATATGATCATCTCTATAGATGCTAAAAAAGCATTTGATAAAGTTCAGCACTCATTCATGACAAAGACCCTCTATAAGTTAGGTATAGATGGAAAGTATCTCAACATAATTAAAGCCATATATGCCAAACCCACTGCCAATATCATCCCGAATGGGGAAAAGTTAAAAGCTTTTCCTTTAAGAACAGGAACTAGAGAAGGATGCCCACTCTCACGACTCCTATTCAACATAGTGTTGGAAGTATTAGCCAGAGCAATCAGAGAAGAGAAGGAAATAAAGGGCATCCAGATTGGAAAAGAGGAAGTCAAACTGTCCCTGTTTGCAGATGACATGATCCTATATATCGAACAGCCTAAAACCTCTACAAAAAAACTGTTGGAATTGATAAATGATTTCAGCACAGTAGCAGGATACAAAATCAACACACAAAAATCAGTAGCATTTCTTTTCTCCAATAGTGAACATGCAGAACGAGAAATCAAGAAAGCCTGCCCATTTACAATAGCCACCCAAAAAATAAAATATTTAGGAATTGAGTTAACCAAGGAGGTGAAAAATCTCTTTAATGAGAACTACAAACCACTGCTGAGAGAAATTAGAGAGGATACAAGAAGATGGAAAGATATCCCATGCTCTTGGATTGGAAGAATCAACATAGTGAAAATGTCCATACTACCCAAAGTGATATACAAATTCAATGCAATGCCCATCAAAATTCCAAAGACATTTTTCTCAGAAATGGAAAAAACTATCCAGACATTTATATGGAACAATAAAAGACCATGCATAGCCAAAGCAATGCTGAGCAAACAAAATAAAGCGGGAGGCATAACACTACCTGACTTTAAGCTATACTACAAAGCTATAATAACCAAAACAGTATGGTACTGGCATAAAAACAGACACACTGACCAATGGAATACAATAGAGAATCCAGAAATCAACCCACACACTTACTGCCGTCTGATCTTTGACAAAGACACCAAGCCTATTCACTGGGGAAGGGACAGCCTCTTCAGCAAATGGTGCTGGAATAACTGGATATCCATATGCAGGAGAATGAAACTAGATCCATACCTTTCACCATATAGTAAAACCAACTCAAAATGGATTAAGGATTTAAATATACACCCTGAAACAATAAAACTTCTTAAAGAAAACATAGGAGAAACACTTCAGGAAATAGGACTGGGCACAGACTTCATGAATACGACCCCAAAAGCACGGGCAACCAAAGGAAAAATAAACAAATGGGATTATATCGAACTAAAAAGCTTCTGCACAGCAAAAGAAACAATTAACAGAGTTAAAAGACAACCAACAGAGTGGGAGAAAATATTTGCAAAATATACATCTGACAAAGGATTAATATCCAGAATATATAAGGAACTCAAACAACTTTACAAGAAGAAAACAAGCAACCCAATTAAAAAATGGGCTAAAGAGCTAAGTAAGCATTTCTCTAAGGAAGATATACAAATGGCCAACAGACATATGAAAAAATGCTCAACATCACTCAGCATCGGGGAAATGCAAACCAAAACCACATTGAGATACCATCTAACCCCAGTTAGGATGGCTAAAATCCAAAAGACCCTGAATGATAAATGCTGGCGAGGTTGCGGAGAGAAAGGAACTCTCATACATTGTTGGTGGGACTTCAAAATGGTGCAGCCTCTATGGAAAATGGTATGGAGGTTCCTCAAACAATTGCAGATAGATCTACCATATGACCCAGCTATCGCACTGCTGGGAATATACCCAGAGGAATGGAAATCATCAAGTCGAAGGTATACCTGTTCCCCAATATTCATTGCAGCACTCTTTACAATAGCCAAGAGTTGGAACCAGCCCAAATGTCCATCATCGGATGAGTGGATATGGAAATTGTGGTATATCTACACAATGGAATACTACTCAGCTATGAAAACGAATGAAATACTGCCATTTGAAACGACATGGATGGATCTTGAGAGAATTATATTAAGTGAAACAAGTCAGGCACAGAAAGAGAAATACCGCATGTTCTCACTTATTGGTGGGAGCTAAAAATAAATAAATAAATTCACACACACACAAAAAACCCGGGGTGGGGGAAGAAGACTTAACAACCACAATTCCTTGAAGTTGATATGACAAGCAAACACAAAGGACATTGTTGGGTGGGAGGGGGGTGAGGGAGGAAGGAGGGGGGTTTTCGTAGTGGGCCACAATAATCAACCACATTGTATATCGACAAAATAAAATAAGAAAGAAAAAAAAGTTAACTGGTAAACTAATTAAAATGTATTATGGGTTCTTATAATTTTCTTCCTGTAAAACACTACTGGTTCTTTTAATGTTTTCCAAATGTAAGAAAACTCACTCTCTCTTAAGCTATCTATAACTAACAACAGTTTGGTAAAATGTTATTTAAAACAGAGATAAAAGTATTTGTTTTCTCCTTATTTGATCCCCCCCCAAATTTAATAACATTAAGTATCCTTATGATCATTACGGCAATGTGGCTGTTTTTATAAGTTCAATGAAAATTAACTCTCTCTCTTTATAACAGGATATAATTTATAACTTTGATTATAAGACAGCATGTTTCATTTCCAAATTGCTGATCTCTATTTATGTTGCTGTAAATTTGGCCAAGCTGCTGCTTCATCGTGCTTTTCATCTCCCCCCCCCACCGATGTGGGACAGACAGATCTTCACCTAGGAAACAGTCTTCCCATCAATGTGAGAGAGATCACTGAAAGAAAGTGAGCTGAGATGCTTCTTTCTATCATCATCTGGGAAAGAGCCTTCCCAACACCAAGAGATTCATGCAACAAAAAGTAAGACCTTTTCAATCTAGATATTGATCATCAATGCCTTTATGACAAATGCCTTGATCATAAAGGGGGAAATAACGTCTTCTGTATAAAAGTAGTTCTCTAAATTTTCCTGGCCTTAAAGAGGGTGTTTACAACTTGGATGAGACATCCTATTCTTTTTTTTTTTTTTTTAATTTTATTTTGTCGATATACATTGTGGCTGATTATTGCTCTCCATCACCAAAACCTCCCTCCCTCCTCCCTTCCCCCTCCCCCCCCAACAATGTCCTTTCTGTTTGCTTGTCGTATCAACTTCAAGTAATTGTGGTTGTTATATCTTCTTCCCCCCCCACCCTGGTTGTGTGTGTGTGTGTGTGTGTGTGTGTGTGTGTGTGTGTGAATTTATATATTAATTTTTAGCTCCCACCAGTAAGTGAGAACATGTGGTATTTCTCTTTCTGTACCTGACTTGTTTCACTTAATATAATTCTCTCTAGGTCCATCCATGTTGTTGCAAATGGCAGTATTTCATTCGTTTTTATAGCTGAGTAGTATTCCATTGTGTAGATGTACCAAATTTTCCTTATCCACTCATCTGACGATGGACATTTGGGCTGGTTCCAACTCTTGGCTATTGTAAAGAGTGCTGCGATGAACATTGGGGAACAGGTATACCTTCGACTTGATGATTTCCATTCCTCTCGGTATATTCCCAGCAGTGGGATAGTTGGGTTGTCTGGTAGATCTATCTGCAAGTGTTTGAGGAACCTCCATACCATTTTCCATAGAGGCTGCACCATTTTGCAGTCCCACCAACAATGTATGAGAGTTCCTTTTTCTCCGCAAACTCGCCAGCATTTATCGTTCATAGTCTTTTGGATTTTAGCCATCCTAACTGGGGTTAGATGGTATCTCAATGTGGTTTTGATTTGCATTTCCCCGATGCTGAGTGATGTTGAGCATTTTTTCATATGTCTGTTGGCCATTTGTATATCTTCCTTAGAGAAATGGCTACTTAGCTCTTTTGCCCATTTTTTAATTGGGTTGCTTGTTTCCTTCTTGTAAAGTTGTTTGAGTTCCTTATATATTCTGGATATTAATCCTTTGTCAGATGTATATTTTGCAAATATTTTCTCCCACTCTGTTGGTTGTCTTTTAACTCTGTTAATTCTTTCTTTTGCTGTGCAGAAGCTTTTTAGTTCGATATAATCCCATTTGTTTATTTTTCCTTTGGTTGCCCGTGCTTTTGGGGTCGTATTCATGAAGTCTTTTCCCAGTCCTATTTCCTGAAGTTTTTCTCCTATCTTTTCCTTAAGAAGTTTTATTGTTTCAGGGTGTATATTTAAATCCTTAATCCATTTTGAGTTGATTTATTATACGGTGAGAGGTATAGATCTAGTTTCATTCTCCTGCATATGGATATCCAGTTATCCCAGCACCATTTGCTGAAGAGGCTGTCCCTTCCCCAGTGAATAGGCTTGGTGCCTTTGTCAAAGATCAGATGGAAGTAAGTGTGTGGGTTGATTTCTGGATTCTCTATTCTGTTCCATTCGTCAGTGTGTCTGTTTTTATGCCAGTACCATACTGTTTTGGTTATTATAGCTTTGTAGTATAGCTTAAAGTCAGGTAGTGTTATGCCTCCCGCTTTATTTTGTTTGCTCAGCATTGCTTTGGCTATGCATGGTCTTTTATTGTTCCATATAAATGACTGGAGAGTTTTTTCCATTTCTGAGAAAAATATCATTGGAATTTTGATGGGGATTGCATTGAATTTGTATATCACTTTGGGTAGTATGGACATTTTCACAATGTTGATTCTTCCAATCCAAGAGCATGGTATATCTTTCCATCTTCTTGTATCCTCTCTAATTTCTCTCAGCAGTGGTTTGTAATTCTCATTAAAGAGATTTTTCACCTCCTTGGTTAACTCAATTCCTAAGTATTTTATTTTTTTGGTGGCTATTGTAAATGGGCAGGCTTTCTTGATTTCTCGTTCTGCATGTTCACTATTGGAGAAAAGAAATGCTACTGATTTTTGTGTGTTGATTTTGTATCCTGCTACTGTGCTGAAATCATTTATCAATTCCAACAGTTTTTTTGTAGAGGTTTTAGGCTGTTCGATATATAGGATCATGTCATCTGCAAACAGGGTCAGTTTGACTTCCTCTTTTCCAATCTGGATGCCCTTTATTTCCTTCTCTTCTCTGATTGCTCTGGCTAGTACTTCCAACACTATGTTGAATAAGAGTGGTGAGAGTGGGGATCCTTGTCTAGTTCCTGTTCTTAAAGGAAAAGCTTTCAGCTTTTCCCCATTCAGGATGATATTGGCAGTGGGTTTATCATATACGGCTTTAATTATGTTGAGATACTTTCCATCTATATCTAACTTATAGAGGGTCTTTGTCATGAATGAGTGCTGAACTTTATCAAATGCTTTTTTAGCATCTATAGAGATGATCATATGGTCCTTGTGTTTGACTTTATCAATATGGTGTATCACATTTATTGATTTCCATATGTTGAGCCAACCTTGCATTCCGATGAATCCCACTTGATCGTGGTGAATAATTTTACGTATGTGTTGCTGTACTCTATTTGCTAGTATTTTAGTGAGGATTTTTGCTTCTATATTCATCAAGGATATCAGCGTGTAGTATTCTTTTTTGGTTATATCTTTACCTGGTTTTGGTATCAGGATGATGTTTGCTTCATAGAATGAGTTTGGGAGATTTGCGTCCGTTTCCATCTTTTGGAACAGTTTGTAAAGAATCGGTGTCAATTCCTCCTTGAATGTTTGGTAAAATTGTGCTGTGAATCCATCTGGTCCTGGGCTTTTCTTTGCTGGGAGCCTTCTGATTACAGCTTCAATCTCCTTTATTGTTATTGGTCTGTTCAAATTTTCTACACCTTCATGGTTCAGTTTTGGGAGCTTGTGTGTGTCCAGAAATTTATCCATTTCCTCCAGATTTTCAAATTTGTTGGTGTATAGTTGTTTATAGTAGTCTCAAATGATTCATTGTATTTCAGATGAATCAGTTGTAATATCGCCTTTTTCATTTCTAATTTTTGTTGAGTCTTCTCTCTTCTTTTTTTTGTTAGCCATGCTAATGGTTTGTCAATTTTATTTATCTTTTCAAAAAACCAACTTTTTGATTCGTTGATCTTTTGAATTGTTTTTTCGTTTTCAATTTCATTCAGTTCTGCTCTTATCTTAATGATTTCTTTCCATCTGCCAACTTTAGGTTTGGATTGTTCTTGTTTTTCTAGTTCTTTAAGGTGAAGTGTTAGGTTGTTCACGTGCCATCTTTCCATTCTTCTGACGTGAGCGTCTAATGCAATAAACTTCCCCCTCAATACTGCTTTTGCAGTATCTCACAGGTTTTGGTATGATGTATTATTGTTTTCATTAGTTTCAATAAATTTTTTGATTTCCTGCTTGATTTCTTCTTGGACCCATATGTCATTAAGTAGAATGCTGTTTAATTTCCATGTGTTTGTATAGTTTCCAGTGTTTCATTTGTTGTTAATTTCTAGTTTTAATCCATTGTGGTCTGAGAAAATACATGGGATAATTCCAATTATTTTGAATTTATTGAGACTTGATTTGTGACCTAATATGTGATCTATCCTGGAGAATGATCCATGTGCTGATGAGAAGAATGAATATTCTGAGGTTGTTGGGTGGAATGTTCTGTAGATATCTGCCAATTCCAATTGGTCTAGAGTCTTGTTTAGATCTTGTGTTTCTCTACTGATTCTTTGCCTAGATGATCTGTCTAATATTGACAGTGGGGTGTTCAGGTCCCCTGCTATTATGGTATTAGTGTCTATTTCCTTCTTTCGGTCTAATAGAGTTTGTTTTATAAATCTGGCTGCTGCAACATTGGGTGCGTACATATTTATGATTGTTATGTCTTCTTGATGGATCAGTCCTTTTATCATTACGTAGTGTCCCTCATTGTCTCTTTTTATGGTTTTTAGTTTAAAGTCTATTTTGTCAGATATAAGTACAGCTACTCCAGCTCGTTTTTCTTTTCTGTTTGCATGGTAAATCTTTTTCCATCCTTTCACTCTTAGTCTGTGTGAATCTTTATGGGTGAGGTGGGTCTCTTGTAGGCAGCATATAGTTGGGTCCTCCTTTTTGATCCAGTCAGCCAGTCTGTGTCTTTTGATTGGGGAATTTAAGCCTTTTACATTAAGAGTTGTTATTGATAGGTGTTGATTTATTCCTAGCATTTTATTGGTTGTTTGGTTGTCTTAGGTGTCTTTTGTTCCTTGCTTTCTGATTTACTGTTTGGTTTCTGTGTTTATTGGTTCCTTTGGTTGTAGATAGCGTTTTTGTTTGATTGTTTTCTCTTCATGAATGCCATTTTTATTATACTAGTGGGTTTTGATTTTTCTTGGGTTTTTATTCATTGGTAGTTATTTTTCAGGAACCAAACCCAGTACTCCCTTGAGGATTTCTTGTAAGGGTGGTCGTGTGGTAGTGAACTCCCGCAGTTTTTGTTTGTCTGAGAAATATACTATTTGCCCTTCATTTCGGAAGGATAGCCTTGCAGGGTAGAGTATTCTTGGCTGGCAATCTTTGTCTTTTAGTATTTTGAAAATATCATCCCATTCCTTTCTGGCTTTTAGGGTTTGTGATGAAAAGTCTGATGTTAGCCCGATTGGGGCTCCCTTATAGGTGATTTGATGCTTCTCTCTTGCAGCTTTTAAGATTCTCTGTCTCTGAGTTTTGCCAATTTGACTATGACATGTCTTGGAGAAGGCCTTTTTGGGTTGAATACGTTTGGAGATAGTTGAGCTTCCTGGATCTGAAGATCTGTGACTTTTCCTATACCTGGGAAGTTTTCTGCCACTATTTTGTTGAATATGTTTTCATTGGAATCTCCATTTTCCTCCCCTTCTGGAATACCCATGACTCGGATATTTGAGCGCTTAAGGTTGTCTGATATCTCTCTCAGATTTTCTTCAATGTCTTTGATTCTTTATTCTTTCTTTTTGTCTGCTTGTGTTATTTCAAACAGCCCATCTTCAACTTCAGAGGTTCTCTCTTCAACTTCAACAAGCCTGCTGGTTAAACTCTCCGTTGTGTTTTTTATTTCACTGAATAACTTCTTCAGTTCCGCAAGTTCTGCTACATTTTTTTTCAGGACATTGATTTCCTTGTACATTTCCTCTTTCAGATCCTGTATACTTTTCCTCATTTCATCATGATGTCTAGCTGAGTTTTCTTGTATCTCATTCAGTTTCCTTAGAATTATCACTCGAAATTCCTTGTTAGTCATTTCAAGGGCTTCTTGTTCTATAGGATCCAGAGTTTGAGATTTATTAACTTTTGGTGGTGTATTTTCTTGATTTTTTGTATTTCTAGTATCTTTTTTTTTATGTTTATTCATTGTGGCTGGGGGTTTCACAGTCCACCGGTTTGAGACTAATGACTAACTAGGATGTTGCTGTGGTTGCCTATTTCGTATGGCTCCCTCCGTGACTGCTCAGTTGGCCTCTAGTGCCTTGTGTGTATGGTTGCCTCGGGTCTTGGGCTTCTCCAGGGAGCCACCTTTCTGGTCAGCTTGGACTCTGCTGGGCTGCTGGATCACATACCACAGGGTGTGTGATCTCTGTTGAGCTTTCACTTCTTGTGCAGGACTTCTCCCTGTTCCCTGTGCTCAGGCCCAGGCTGTTGCATAGTGCAGTGGCGCCCCCACCGGGTGTGTGTTTTCTGTCAAGTCTCCGTCTCCCAGGTCGCACGTCTCCCCACTCTGTGCACACTGTGCTGGGCTGGGACATGTCTTCTGCAACCCTCGTCTGTCAGCTGGGCCTTCAAGACCCTGCTCGGCACCACCTCGCCCAGGAAGTCTGCCAGGTTCCTGCTAGGCACAGATGACCGGTCCCTCTGGGTGCCTTTGTAGCACTGTGTAGATCTTTCTCAGGTCTTGTTCACCTTTGTATCCCCCGGGCATAGACCGAATCTAGCGCCCACATGCAGCCAGCTCTCCGGCAAGTTCAAGCGGACCTGGGAACTCTCCTACCACACTATTCCCAACCAGAAATTGGTTAGGCTTTTTTCCAAACTGGTGGCCGCAGAGATGGTAACTGCCTCCCAGTAACAGGAAGTTTACCGGGGGCAGAGTCCAGGGTGTGGTGGAGTGACAGTCAGCCCGCCCGTACTTCCTTGCCCTCCCGACACTGGCCTGGGATGCCCCATGCCACCAGCCCCGCCAGAGAACCACAGAGGGAGTGGGAGGGGAGGCCAGCCTGCAGGCTCCGGAAAGCCCCGTGCCGGGGTAAGCAAGTGTGACGGCTCAGTGACGGCCGAGCCAGGTGGAGCTGCCATCACCTGGGAAAATGGAGGCAGCCCCAGGGTGTTGAGTGAACCGGTGATGCAGGCCGGAGCTGGGTGGGCGTCAGCCCCCCAACAGGGCTTGGCCAGGGGTCACTCACAGGGCTGTGCCAGGTCAGGCGCTCACTCTCTGTCTCTGATTTCCCACCTTCCCCATTCTCGGCTGCTGCCGCCTCGGGCTGTTCAGTCGCGGCGTGGCTTGGGCGCTCCCAGGAATCTTCTTTAATGCTGGCCTGAAACCTCGAATCCTGAATAGGGCAGCTGGCCGCCTTCAGCGCGGCCCCGGCCTCAGGGATCCTGTCTGCATCCACAGCAGCCCTGGCGCCGTGTTCCCTGTTTAGAGACTCGCTTTTGCAGCTAAGAAACAGTTCTTTTCCTGCTCCACACTTCGAAGCTGTTGCCTGTAAATGAGGCAGCCTCTCCTGCCGGGGGCAAAGTGGCAGTCACCCCCCCACAACCAGCCAGCAGCAGCAGTCCTCCCTTAAGAGATGGCAAGAGGAAGGTCCACAAGTTTCCCGGCTGCCTGAGGCCCAGCGGCCGCCTTTTCCACCTCAGCTACTCCGCGCCAGCCGCCGTAGCCACCGCCATCTTGAAACCTGTCATTATGGTTTTTGATGCCCACTAAATCACCCTGAGTACTTGATAGATTTTCATTGATTTCACTTCTAAATCTCAGTGATCAAGGAAGTTTTTATTCTTTTTCTATCTGTCATCTAGCCACTAAATGTCATCAGATACTTTTTGAAGCAGATATGAATTTAAAAAGTGGGCTCTATATAAAAAGACATTAAGACTTTAAGGGTTTTTTTTGTTTGTTTTGTTTTTGTCTATTACTCATGGTCTTGTTTATTAAAAATGATATTATTGCCATTTTAACGCATAGGGATGAAAGATACTGTTCAAAATTGCATTAGCTGAGTGTCAATTAACATTCTCATTCAGAGTCTTTAAAGTTTACATGTATGTTATCACGTTAAACTATTTGAGTTCAAATAGACTTATTCATACATACATTCAGAAAATAAAATATAGACATGCAAATAAAATAAAAATGGTAAAAAATTTTCCTACCAAATTCCCAAATTAATTGACATTGAATTTTGAAAAATGAGTCCAAATCAATCGACTTGGATTTGTTCAGAAGAGTCCAATGGCCTCCAGCGCAAATTATTAGCATCACGTTCTTTTATTTACTTGCATCTCTTTGAACATCCTTCCCAGGTATTTTCTCAACCCATTTCTTGGCTATTAACTTGTATGATGGTGCAGGTCAGCAAAACAAAGTTTAGTCAAGAGGTACACTTCTAGCAGAAAAATTTCTCAGGGAGGCAAAGAATACAACGGGACTTACAATACCTCACTGCCAGTCCCTCACCTGCCACCTCAGTATTTCCTGCGTCCCTCCATGTGAGACCCTGTATGCCTTTAGGAATCTTTAAAAAGTAAGAACCTCTCACAAATACTCCAATAGACCTTAAGATATGCTAGCGAGAAAGCTTTAATTGGTTTTCATAATTACCAACTGGAAAAATAGTTTTCAAAAATATTCTCAGTTCCTGAGCCTGCACTCCCATTGTTGCCACAGGTGAATGATAATTGCAGTTCTGAAGGGAGTTGAAGTCACAGAATCACAAAAGCCATATTTCAGGGTCTGGCTGCCTCCTTGCCACACACTCACTGGCCATAGTGACCATCACACAGAGCTCGCTATTCTAAAATAGAGTCGGTGAGTATTTCTATTTTGTATGTGAGAGGCAAAGTCTGTAAAATAAAACCAGTGTCAAGAGCCTGAATAAGTGATCATATGGGAAAAGAGATTTTTCTGGACTGAACCTGGTCAAGTGCTAAAGCCACACAGGAAGGAGAAAATGTTCCTGGGAAATGGGCTGACCTGGTAATGAGAAATGGAGGTCCTAGACCCTACACCAATCCCCGATGGCTCCTACCTTAATGTAATCCTCACTGACAGTGATTGTAGTGGTTTAATTCCAGTAATAAGTAAACCTGATTTTTAAGGTGCTTGATGATGTTCTAAAATCAATCTGCTGATCAGCCTACATTATAGGGAACCCAGACTAAATTTTCAGGATTACTGGAGGCATGTACCTATATTCTCTCCATGCTTGTACTAAAGAGTAGTTAGAATCTGCAGGAATCATCTAGTCCTGTGTAGAAAGTGTGTCTGAATGGTAATTTCTTAAATAGAAAGTTGTCTCTGAGTCTGGGCATATGATGAAATTAATGAAGATAATAATTTTATATCAATACTGAAAACATCACTAGTGTGTGATTATGATGAGGCCAGTTCCCTCTAAAAACTAGTTAAAGGACATTTAAGGAAAAGACAACATGATAATTGTTTTTCTGATAGAATCTGCCACATATATATCATATTGTTTTCACTTTCTAAAAAATATTCTCTTCACTTGTAACAAATGTATCACTTTGTTTTGGGAATTTGATAGTGAAGGAGTCTATGTGTACGCAGTTGGTACATGGGAAATCTCTTTACCTTCTGCTCAATTTTGCTGTGAACCTAAAACGGCTCTAAACAATAGTCTATTAAATATATGTATTCTAATAGCAGCCTAAAACCTAAAATTTCAGGTTTGTTTAAATGCAAAAGATTAGGTGCCATACGTTTGCCATTTTGCATATATGGCTTCTATTTTAATATCATTCTCAAATCCTGCTTCAATGCTAATAGTTTTACTTAGGTATTAATAATCAGATAAATATTTGTCCTGAAATCTTTTTTAATAATCATTTTGTTTCTACACTGCACTATTTTATCATGTATTGGTATTTCATGTTCCAAAGTTTAGGACATAGAATGTGATTATTCAATAATTCTTGTGATAGGTGTCATTGTACTTGTGTTCCTAATATAAAAGCAAATGAGTCCTTCTGTAGGTATACTAATATTGAGCCATTGTTGCATTATTACACAAAACTTGTCATAAGGCAGGTTTCTGCAGTATTATATTGTTGGCAGTGCATCTACATTTATTAAGATATCTAAAGCGTCACCCATAATTGATATTAGATTATAAATCTGTAGAAATGGAAACTTGCTACAAGAGAAAGTATAAAACACCACCAGTCTAGAAGAAAATGACAATGTATAAAACAAAACTAAATATAGATATGAATTATTTGAAGAACAAAGCTAAGTCGCTTTTTACTAGACCTTGGTGCTCCTCTGCATTCTCTCTGTTACCACCTGAATAGTTCCAAGTATCTGCTCTACCCCTAATCAGCACATGAATTTAGACAAATACTTCACCTCTCTGTGCCTAAGTTCTCCTCATCTTTATAATTAAACTCCTAGTGTTGCCTGCCTCATAGATTATGAAGGAAGATGTTACCATGTGATCTGCCTTCATAGCACTGAATTATACATTATTACTGCTCTTTAAAAGTTATACATTCAACTCTTGGAAACTGTTAGTAAAATAAAAACATTAAGTAAATATTTCTCAGTGGAAACTAATGGTAAATGGAGACTATTGGATTTCCATTCGCATGATACCTCTAGCCCCTGCCTCTTCACGTGCAGGACCCTGTGGCTCAGAAGGCTGGGAACTGATGGGATGGCCACCAGTGATGTGGCAATAGGAATCATCTTCTTATCCCAGAAGATGGTTGGAATTCTGGGGAACTTTCATCTTCTTTACCATTTTCTCTTCCTTTACTTCACTGGGTGCACATTAAGGTCTACAGATATGATTCTAAAGCACCTCAGCCAATTTCTTAATGCTCCTCTGTAAAGGAGAGACAATGGCAGCTTTTGGGTTGGAAGGTTTCCTCAGTGATTTTGAGGAAAACTTCTTTTCTCTCTTCACAGAGTGGGCGGGGGAGTGTCCATGGGCAGCACCTGCCTGTTGAGTGTTTTCCAGGCCATCACAATCAGCCCCAGTATCTCCAGGTTGGCAGAGTTAAAAGCTCCCAAGTACATTGGCTCCTCCATATACCTAACCTGGATCCTGTACATGCTTCTAAATGTCATTTTTCGCATGTGTATGACTGGAAAATGGAGGAACAAGAACAGCACAAGCCAAAAATACTTTGTATACTGTTCTTCTGTTCATCATGATAAAACCACAGAGTAACTGTATGCAGCATTGCTGTCATTCCCTGATGTTTTGTAATCGGGGCTCATGCTCTAGGCCAGCAGCTCCATGGTTATTGTCCTGTACAGGCACAAGGAGCACGTCCAACACATTCACAGGACCAACGCCTCCCCCAGATCCTCTTTTGAGTCTTGAGCTACTAAATCTATTTTTCTCATGGTAAGCACATTTGTCTGTTTTTACAGCCTTTCCTGCATCTTTCAAGTTTGTCTCTTTTTAGGATTCCTAACTGATTCCTGGTGAAAACCACCACAATAGTCATTGAGTGTTTCCCAACTGTCAGTCCCTTTTTTCTCATAAGCCAGGGCTCCAGTGTATCCAGGCTCTGCTTTGTCTGGATAAGAAATAGAAAACCCCCTAATCTTATGAGAAACATGTAAATAGTAGCCTTTTGCACAGTATTCAGTTGTTTATTCACTTATCGCACAGAACTGTAAGCACAGTTATGAAACAGTCAGATCACCAGGAAGCGGTGGTACACTCATACATTTGTATATTATCAACATGTGCATGTTTATATACGTACAAGGGTGCTTCAAAAAGTTTGTGGACAAATTAGATTAAAAGTTAATACAAATCTTTTCATGAACTTTTTAAAGTCCCCTCGTATGTATGTGTGTTCGTGTGTGTGGTATAAGCATCTCATTCAAATTGTTTATTATTCACCAAGCAGTAAAACTGGAAAATCGGACATAAGAAATGTAAATATCAGATGTAAAAATATTACTAATTACAACAATGACAAACTGCTTTAACATAAAATCTACATTTTTATATTTTCTTGCTATTCTAGCTGATTACCTTGTTAAAATATATGAAATGTGTTTTTCATTTACCTACTTTAATTCTAATGTCTTAGCTATTTTTTCCGGAAAAAGAAATCCAAATGAATATAGTCAACTAATATTTGACTTTACAAAGAGTAATTAGTGTTTTATAAGTATGTAAATATAATAATGGACATACTTGGGAAGCATTTACCAACATAGTGTGTGTCCTTATGACACCTGTTCTATTTTACTATTCTTTATGTCTTGATTTCTTCTGGATACCTTATTATCATATTTCTACATTTTACCCCTTTCCTTTGGGTGGTATATATTTACTGTCTCCTAGATTTCAACTTAGAAATTACACTACACTTTTGAAAACTAATCACACTGAAATTTATTTATTTATTTATTTATTTATTTTTAAAGATGACCGGTAAGGGGGTCTTAACCCTTGACTTGGTGTTGTCAGCACCACGCTCTCCCGAGTGAGCCACGGACTGACCCAGAATTATTTAAAACTCTTAACCTCCACCTTGACAATATCAGGTATTGCCTACTAATTTATTTACCTTCTTTCAACCTATTTTTAATTGCTGATACGTATTTTTTAAAGTGCTTATGAACAGGTCATGAACACTCTGCTCAATAAGATTCCACAAACTGAACACATCCCTATATGGAGATTTTGTACCAAAAACCAGAATATTGTCAGCTTCTCAGCTGCCTCTTCATGCCCCTTCCAGTCACTGTCCCCAAGAGTGACATCTAATAGCACAGATCCCTTTCATCTCTTTTGTACTTTATATAAATGGAATCATACAGCATGAACTCTTTCGTGTTCGGCTTTTTAAATTCCATGTTTGTGAATTTATCTGCATTTTTCATGTTGTTACTGATAGAATTCCACTGGATGAATATCCAGCAATTAATTTAATCATTCCTCTCCTGATACATATGTGAGTGGTTTTCAGTTTGGGACTATCATGAATAGTCCTGGGATGGAAGTTTCGGTGAGATATATATGAATTTCTGTTGGGTATGTATGTAAGCAGTGGAATTGTTGGGTCACAGGTTTACAGGTTTACATCTACCCAGCTTTAGAAAATACTTTCAGTCAGTTTTCCAAAGTTTTTGTATGCATTTCACACTGAGCTCTTTATTTTAATACAATATCATTTGACATGTGCCCCTTTAGTTAACATGTTTTGTTGCGTTTAAGAACTCTTTTCCTATTCTGTGATCTCAGAGATGTTCTTCTTTGCTTTCTTCTAAAAACATTTTATATATTTAAAATTTAAAATCAGCAATCCACTCAGGATCATTTTGTTTTATGTATGGTAGTGACTTAAATCTTTTTTACCCCATTAAGCTAATAAATTTAATTTTTTCTGATAATGTTGTGTTTGGCTTTCTTTTTACTTTTTGTACCTGTCCTTGCCTCATCCAAGTTAACATCACCTCATCTTCGGAGTTGACTTTTATATTAAGTCCTCTGGTCATTCTATTTTTTTCTTGCCTCTTTCAGTGTTTCTTTACAATCCCACTGCATCACACAGTCAAGGTTAGTCTTGGTGTCAAAAATCCCCTTGGGGGGGGGGATTCTAGGAAGGTTGTAGAATAGGTTGAACTTTATTTATTTTTTTGGTGGCTGGCCAGTATGGGGATCCAAACCCTTGACCTTGGTGTTATAACACCACACTCTAACCAGCTGAGTCAAGGTGGTGGAATAGGAAACAGGAATTCATATCCTCACCTACACAACAATTGCACTGGCATTACCTATCCTGTGTAACTATTTTGGAACTTTGGAGTCTTTCCCAAGGATTGAGACTTCCAAGGAAAATCTTGGAGGGTAAATTGCAGTTAATTTAGGTCAATTTCAGCTCTGAACACTGTAGCAGCTATGCAGCCCCCAGCTCCATGGCAGGCAGCCATGAACACGTTCCTGGAGCAGCTTGCAAGCTGTTTGCAGGAGCCATGGTGAGCAGTAAGGATACTGTCCAGCAATCATCAGGGATCTGTTTTCTACATTGCGCCTTCCACCTGTGTCCTGTGACCTTTTTGATGTCCACTACTTTGGGACCACTGTTCTAGGGACTTCAGGGATACCCTGTTCAGCTTTGTCACACCTGCAAGCAACTTCCGTTTTGTCCTGCATCCACTCGCAATTCTAATAACTCAGCCTTTCCCTGAGTCTTCTGTGACTCATACCATCAAATGCCCCATCCTCAACTATCAGGCAGCCTCAACTACAACATGAACACAATCCACACCGAGTACCCAGTATGCCCAATCCTATAATCCCTAACACTTTCTCTTGGGTTCTTTGGCTCACTCCAGCCCATTGTCCTCCCCAGCTCCTTCACTGTCCTGTGCCCATTTTGCCTCCTTGCCCATATTGCTTATTTCCCCCAGGCTCCATCTCCTCCTCCCACATTTTTAAAAAATTTTATTTTAAAACAAGTAAGCCTTTATTTCCTTGTTTTGCAAATTAAGCTGGCTGAGTTGGTTGCTTTTTGAGGATTAGTCAAAGACCAAATCCCATATCTTTGTCCTACACCTTTGGCTTTTCCTTGGCTTCAACCTTGGCAGGGGCTGAGGCAGCAGCAGGAGCAGCAGTGGTGGTGGGGGCCACGGGGACAGCAGCCACAAAAGCAGATAGGTCAGCCAAGAAGGCCCTGACCTTTTCAGCAAGTGGAAAGGTGTAATCAGTCTGTACAAAGCCAGGACCTGCTTGTACCCATTGATGAAGAATGGGTAATGATGCAACAGCCAGGTAACCAATCTGCAGGCAAACATTGGCATCACTGTGGACACCCTCCAGGAAGTGGGAATGCAGAGTATCCTCTGTGATGTCAAGCGCTTCAGGGTTGTAGATGCTGCCATTGTTGAACACCTGCTGGACGATCAGCCCAAAGGAGAAGGGGGAGATGTCCATCATATTCAGCAGTGTGGTCTCACTGGCTCCCACTTTGTCTCCACTGTTGATCAGCTGCACATCACTCAGGATTTCAATAGTGCCCCTGCAGATTTTAATAGAGATGCCTAAAGCCTAGAAGGAGGTCTTCTCGGGCACCAGACTAGTGTTCTGGGCTGGCACAGTGACTTCACATGGGGCAATGGCACCCCATTGGCCAGCACCATGTCCCTGATTTCAGTGAGGTCCTCCTTGGTGAACACAAAGCCCACATTGCTCCAGATATGAGGCAACAGCTTCTTCAGAGCTGGGTTGTTTTCCAGATGCCCTCTGATTACTCAGAGAGACATGTGGATCTGCTGCATCTGCTTGGAGCCCACATTGTCTGTTCCCACAACGAAACATTTTGGATAATCATCCAAAAGTTGGATGTTCTTAAGGAAGACTTCCAGGTCATCCTGTCTTCCCTGGGCATCACAGCGGTGCGTCGGGGATTGCCATGCAGGGTTTAGAAACGATGTCACTTTCACAAGGATACCTGGTGAGAACCTACCACACTCTTAATCTGCATTGGACCACTATCTACTTCCAAGATCTGCCTTCCGCACACATATTTCCCTACCCCCTACCCCACCTAGTTTCTAAACCTCCTTGTAGACATTAAGTCTTCTGTGACTTTTACCGACCACTGACCTTACCACTTTTGCCCAATAATTCCCCATCTCTGTTTTCCCGTTCAATGAAACCCTGCACTCCTGCATCCTCAGAACCCCAAATGTCCCATACCCTCAACTTCTCCCCTGCACACTTTGCCCCCTTATACCCTCAATCCAGCAATGCACTTTAACCTCTCTCAACATCCATTTACCTTTTATCCCTCTACCTTCTCTTTTTTTCCCACACTTTGTATTCCCCCATGCCTCCAGACTCTCTGCACCACCATCTTATTTATATGTCTCCCTTTCCCCTCTTTCTTACCCCTTTCTATCATACAACCCAGGCACTGTCAGTCCTCTGAACACTCCAAATTCCTCGCCATGCATCCCAATGTAAAGTGGTAATACTTGCGGCGATTTTTAAAGCTGCATATTATAAATGTTGTCTTGGTGGATTATTGTATGGACTTGGAAGGATTACAAATGATGTAAAGGGCCCCCCTTTTTGGCATCCAGAGATATAGAGATACAACTATTCTTCTCTGGCAGTATATAAATATGTCATCAAGATACATACACCATGACTGTGTAAGTTGATTTTATGGGAGTGTGTATCATTAGGAGTATTTATGAATGAGTGTGAGTGTGTATGTGCTAAGTGTGTGCATGAATGCAAGTGTGCAACTGAAATTGTATGATACACGAGTGACTGTGTATGTCCATAAATACGTGAGTGAATGTGACTGTGTATCTGAGTTTGTGCCCATGTGTGTTTACATCTCCGTATTAGTGTGTAAATGAGTTTGGGTGGGTATGTAGTCTGAGTTGCCTACCGTTGCAGCTCTAATCCCTGACTTGAATATTGGGGGTGATTGAATAGTGAACCTGGATCGAATTGTGAATTTGTTTGTAGAAAAATCCAAAGAATCAATTCCAACTCCTAATTTATGTTATCCTGATCTAGAGAAAATGCAGGTAGAAAGGTGTTAAAACTCCTATGCCATTTGCCATGAGTGCCTCTATCCTCTATGTCCAAATTTTTTACCATGTAAATGATGCCCTGTTGGTGAGTGAGAAGCTTCAGTCTCATGGGCTCTGACTGAATTTATCACATCTCTGATTTACAATGCTCAATTCTTCCAACAATGAAGAAAACTCTAAAATAATGATTTCACATTTTGGAGCATCTAGCAAAGGGAGGCAGCATTCCCCTAGAGATACTCCTTGGGTTTTGGACTCATAACCATCCTGACACAAGTAGGTACATTGCTTTTGAAAGTCAGTGATTAGCTTACTACTGAGCTCTTGTCAAAATTAAGCAAACAGAAAGGACATTGTTGGGGGGGGAGGGAGAAGGGAGGGAGGTTTTGGTGATGGGGAGCAATAATCAGCCACAATGTATATCGACAAAATAAAACTTAAAAAAAAAAAAAAAAACAAATTGGTTGAATAACTATTAAAATTATATTTTCCAAAATGCTTCAAAAAAAAAAAAAAAATTGAATCCTGAACCATACAAGCCATGTGACTCTCTGATTTGACACTCCCATTTTGGTATGGCAACTGGAATTCCACAACTAATGGGGTATGAAATTGCCCCCAAAACTTTGCTTGTCAAAAAGAAATGGTATGTTCAGAAAAAAACAGACTGGCCCCAGAAAAGTTTTTGACGGAAAAAATGGTAGGTAGTGTTGGTGGACATCTGCTGCCTAAAACAGAGTTGCTGGTTTCATGAGGCTCTTGTCTTCAAAGGGGCACAAATGAAGTGAGGCTTTATTTGTAAAACCAGATTCTTTGTGGGATCACTAAGGAACAGGAACTGAGTTCTATGTCTGCGCTGACATGAGGCAAAGACAGATATTGCAGGAGAGCCTAAATGGAGCACACTGGACAGCCTGAGTGTAATTCCCTGGGAATTAGCAAAAAATCCTGGGAAAACTTAAGACTTTCAAGGATATGGCTTTGGTGGGATCAGAGCCGAGATTCCTAAGAGGTGAAGAAGGACACATCTGATATTTGGGCTACAATAGACTAGCAGGGGAATTATCCTAAAGTATTATAAAATATGGTAAGAGAATGAAGATACAAAATAAAGAGGCCCAGAAAAGATCGAGCAGGGCCAGGACCAGATGGTATAGCAGGGGCTATGGGTTCATCCTTTCTGCACATTTCTCTGCCCTTAAAAGTCTTTTGAGACTGTTCCATTGTTCTGTGATGCAGGCATGGAACTCTAGATGAGCACACATTCTCAATGCCAGGCTCCCAAGGCCACAGCGTGCTTCAGATAAAGGAGAACTGTTTCTTTGTTGTGAAGAGACAGCAACTCATGGCTGAACTCAATCTAAATGACATGCAGCATTGATTTCATTCTCTACTTACATGTGGTCTGGGGCTCCTCCTGTTTCTCCACTACCTAGAGATGAGTTCATTTTTATCACTATTCAGGAAAATAAGAGATATAAATCAGGTAAGTGAACCCTAGACCCAGCCCTCAGCACAGCCTGACTTTTGCCTGTTTCTCTTCCCACTTTACTAAATGAATTATGTTGGCACAGAGACACACTGAAATATGTCTAAGGAAATATCAGAATATTATCCATTGAGGAGACTAGTTTGGGCATGACAGGTATCAGAGTAAGGGCTATGGTTTCTGTCCAAAGTTTATCTGTGTGTGTTTGATGGCTCCTGGGAAAATCCCAGAGTATTTCTGTGGCTCTAGAGCAGATTAAGAAAGGGCAGGATCCTTGGAGATTAGAGCTCCCTGACATTTGTTTATCATTTGCCTTCCATGTCAGGGCCTCTGGACCAAACCTCCAAGATAGTGTTGATCTGGAGAGTAATGTGGAGATTGCATAATCAGTTAAGGATCACAAATCCTTTATTTGATTTTCCCAAACAAGAAAAAGAAAATATTCTTATCCATGTTAAAAATGAATAAAAGCTGAGGAGCACATACCCTAATTAACTCTGTATAGGAAGCCAGAGTATTCATGAATAATGAATGACTGCCATTTGCCTAAGTAGGAAGGAGAGTGAGATTGGAGTTCCAGCCCCTCATTCTTTTCTTATTTTTCAGCATCAGTGCAGAGGCCAGAAGGGTGGTAAAGGTGGAACAGTGAAAATTAAGGGTCTGTTTGACCCCAGGGGCTCCAAGAGTGACCTGTAATCTCTTCTTGAGGTCCTGGGTCCACAGTCTGAGCATGAGAGAAGCTGTAGTCCTTCCCTCTCAG
This sequence comes from Cynocephalus volans, assembly GCF_027409185.1. Taxonomy (NCBI): domain Eukaryota; kingdom Metazoa; phylum Chordata; class Mammalia; order Dermoptera; family Cynocephalidae; genus Cynocephalus; species Cynocephalus volans. The sequence continues at coordinate 5,022,216 of NC_084462.1, read as the reverse complement.
AATGTAGAGCCCTCAGGGGAAGGCTCATCAGAGACCCAGCTATGGGTCACTTGTCCTATTCTATTATCTGTCCTTCCATGTAAATTAAAAGATGATGGAGGTTTTCATTGGGTCTATTCACTTTGGGGGTGTGTGAGCTGTAGTGGCAGGAGTACTAGTTGGTTTTGCAGGCAGAACTTCCAGGTCTTGACTTTGGACATCAGAATCTTCCTGTGAGATGGCACCCACCTGCACCACTCCACAAAGATGTGAGACTTGCATGAGATCCTGGATGAATTCACTTGGTATATACACCATGCTGTTTATATACAAGCCTACTGACTAAGTCATAAACCATTTCACCTTGTGTCCTAAATTCCTGGGGCTCTCTGTGTCCAACCTTGCAAGCATTACCCTCACAGGGCCATCCTTCTCTGCCTCCTATAAGATCCTTTTGCTTCTAACTTCACCACATGTTTCCCAGATTCCTATTTCCCCAGCTTGGAGAGCTTGCTTGAAAAAAATGTGATTAAGTAAAGGTCCTGCTTTCTCCTTAGAGAAGCTGAATATTCTTTTCCTCTTCTTTCATTCATTCCATTTCCCAGACTGGCCTGTGCAATTTCAAGGCCCAAGAGCAGCCTAGAATTAACATAAAAGAGAGAACCAATAATGAAAGTAATCTGAAAGAAAGCTTTGGGTGGCAGAATAAAAGGTGTGATTTGAATTCAGGGCTATGGGACAGTGATCCCAGCCACGCCCTCCACTCCTGTTACTCCTTGCTGAAATTGTTCCTCTTGTCTCCCGAAGCCTTCTAGGCAATCTCCCTGCTGAGTGTGTGCAGTGGAGGGACTGAGGAGGCTGACCTTCTGTTCTTTGGGAAATTATTGGAAGACACTACTCCCTCGATGTCCCTTTACATCCCACAACTCCTCCTTCTAGGTCTTTTGTAACCCTGGCCTCTTCAGCTCTGGTTCTCACCCTCTCACTTGTTCTAGCCCCACTTCCTTCCATTTTATTCACCCTCACCATGGGACATGTCTTTGCCCCAGGGCCCATTTAGATACTAGATCTCTCTCTCTCTCTCATTTTTTTTTTTTAATTTTTACTTTTTGGCAGCTGGCCAGTAACAGGGATTGGACCTTGGTGATAGCAACACCATGCTCTAACCAACTGAGCTAACTGGCCAGCCCTAGATTTCACATTCTTAATGGACAGTTTTCACCCCCAGAGTTCACTCAGATACTGGATCCAATTACCCAAGCAAACCTCACCTTGGGCCAGGACATGCCTTCTCCCTGACCCATCACTCTGTGAGGCTGTCAACCTCTCACTGAACTTGATCCACTTCCAGGATCCACGGACTCATTTGCTGGTCTGCTCCCACCGCTGATGCTCTCTGCTCCACTCCTGCAGACTCACTTTAACGCTCACCTAATTGGTGAGCCTTGATTCCAATCCCACTGAAGACAGTACCCAAGAGTTCATCCCAGATAGGTCTCATTGGTTTGTAATTTTTATCTCCAAAATACCTGCCTACATCAGCCTTCTCCTGGATGCAAACATCTACCAAGCACTAGTTCCTCTCCACCATCTCACACTCAGCTATCCAACAAGAGCTTCCTGCTCTCTGTCCACTTGAGGCTTCAATACGTAGAGATACTACAACTGGCAAGTGAACTCTCTTTTCCTCTTTTGTCTTAGCCTTGAAATCAAGGAGCACCTGTTGATACAGTAACAGAGTCATCGATTTGAAGATTCAAAAAGGGATATTCAAGGAAGAGGAACAATTTGCAAGATAACTGAATGCAATCGAATTCTAGGAATAACTTAGTCACTTGCCAATGAACAGGATGTCACAGCCCCCAACCATCCTGGAGAACTGAAGACAAACCAGAGGCTTGCACAGTTCTCATCAGCTCCCAGATCACAGAAATTTGTAGCAGAATTTCTGGGGTTTTCCTCTATCTGTACAGTGAGTCCTGAGAAGCTCATGGCTTGATCTCTAGCTATTCCCCACACGTATCTACATTGTTTTATGCAATGTGCCAATAGAAGCCCCAGCCCTTCCTCACTTTGAGGTGCCAATTGAGCTTCATTCTCAGACTCAGGTACAGCCACCTCCAATCCTGTCTCCCACTCCTAACTTCTACACTTCAGTTTAGAGGTTGTGGAGTAGCCCACACTACAGCACAGGAGGAAGTGTCTCTTACCTTATTTGAAATTCACATCTTCAGTGGTGCATGTTGGAGAAACAGCTGGAAACTTACAGGTTTCACACTCTGTGGTTGAAATATCTCAGGAAGCCTTTAGTTGTTGAGCTCCCACCTTTCTGCACTGCAGCCTGGTTCTGCACTGCAGCCTGGAATCCGTTTTCATTGTTCCTAGAAAACTTTCTATCCGTGAATAGTTCTAGAAGCAACTGGAGCACAACCTTTGAAAGAGTCGCTGGCACTCATACAACCTCAGGGAAAATCACCAAGGTCAGCTCAGTCAAAGGGCAAATATGGGACTTGATGGCCCCGTGTTTAAGGGCCAAAGCAGCAAGGGTCTAAGGATGAGTAGTAGACTCAGGCACCCAGGAAGCTACCATGAAAGAAGTGCACCAGAGTTCCAGCTAAGGAAGGTCCTGGGAAAGGTCTTGGAGCATAGTCTGCAGAGGGGTCACAAGATAACCTACCAGGAGGCTCACAAATGTAACTAGTGAAGATTCTGGAGGATGACCGAGGAGGAAACCAAGAGTGGTTTAATGAGTTATTAAGGAGCCCAGGGAGAACTAGATCAGAAGCAACTGGAGAACAACCAGAGGTTGTACTTCAAAACAAAACTAACAAAACTCTGCTCTGACCAGGTAAGCTAAATTGTAGTGTCTTGGGAAATCTCAGATGAGTCAGTAGTCATGTCCTGTGTCCTGGAAAATGTTATCACAAGACCATTTTTACTTAAAAGCAGACATACTGGCGCCAGAAGTAATAAAATAACCTGGAATGCTTCTTGTAACTCTTACCCTAGATCCCAGCATGTAGGATGTAATCTAGTAACTATTCCAAATCTATGTATCATGTAAAATCAATACAAAAACTGATGTAATGACTGGGAGGCTGTCCTCTCCTCTCCCCTTTGATTCTCTCCCTTTGTATAATTATAAAATGCTGAATTCTGCTGAGCTCCTACAAAGAACATTTCAAAGCAACCTGGTTGTGTCTTCAGGGACTGCAGTTCCTTATATATGCTCAAGTAAACTCATTGCTATATATATTTGGCCTGTTTATTTTTAGGTCAACAAGAAAAGTTATGGGCAGATTGATCAGAGTGGGGCGTTGTGGGTGAAAATTGTTCAGGGCTTGCTGCTTACTATGCATTGTCTCCTACTGGTAAGTCACATCTCTCTGGGACATCTGAACTCTACAGAGGGAGCTCTGTGGGTCAGGAATATAATGCATCTCAAGAGTTCTCCTTTAGTGATCCGGACTCTAGTGTTAGAACCCCAATTACACAGTTTTGAGTGTGGCAAAAGTTGGGCCTATTACTCAAGAGCCATGACTCCATAAGCTATTGAAGTCAAGAGGGGCTCAATCCTGGCTTCTTCACCAGTCCACTTTTCCTACCTAGCCACCAATTTCCTGGGACTGTCTCCATATTCAAGGTTGTCAGTTTCCATGGAGGAAACCCTGAGGTGTGTCTGTAAGACAGGTGATCACAAAAATTTCAGTCTCACCCTGGATGGTTTTTTCGCCCTCGCGAATGAGATCAAATACCCTTATAAAAATAGGCCAAAGGGAACTCATTCACCCTTTCCACCACTTCAGGACGCAGGCAGAAGGCACCATCTGTGAGCTGGGAAGCAGGCCTTCACCAAACACTGAATCTGCTGGCACTCTAATCTTGGACTTCCTAGCCTTCAGAACTGTGAGAAATAAATTTCTGTTGTTCATAAGTTACCCAGTTTATGGTATTTTGTTATAGTAGCCCAAACAGACTTAGATAAGGCCTAAGATCCAGAATAAGAATTTAGCCCCAAGTGAGGAGAGAGGGGACCCTAAGAATTGGAGAGCATTGAGGAGGGATACAAGATTTGGGGTCTGCTGACCCCACTATGAAGAGCCAAGAGAATATTCTCAGAAATGCTTGTGAACGAGACAACTCAGTTCCTGCCACAGAAGGGAAAGGTTTGTCCAAAGGAGGAAAATGATTTGTTTCAGTGGGTTCAACTCAGAGACAAAAGGCAAAAAGATCCCCTGCAAAAATTAAAGTCAGTGTGAGCCTCTGAGAGATCCCAGGACATGCTCAAACCAGAGTTGTCTTCATGAGCAGTGGGGACTCTGAAGATCAGGAGATCCCAATCTTAGAGATGAAAATGGGGCTTAGTCTAGACGTCAGGCCTACGAGTCGTCAGCACAAGGTGGAAATCCCAGCCCAGGCAGAGTCCATCAGCGGACATGCCTGTAACTATAGTTCTTTCTCCACCTTCAGCAAAGACCAAATGACCTGTGACAAATGCCAAATCCTGCAACCAGCCAATCACCTCTGAGGGCCATGATATCTGCCTGTTTACTGACAGGCAGACCAGAGAAAGGGACAGACATTCTGAAACACGGTAAGATTCAAGTATGACCCCCAGGCACCTGCATCTTGCTCCATACTCTGGTCATCCAGAAAGTCCTCCTCTATCCCCTCCTAGGAAGACAAATTTCTCACAAAAAGATTCAGTCCGGGCAGAGAAAAATCTATTAGTTCTCATCCTAGGACATCTTCTGAGGAAGGCATCTGTTTCTCATAACCAAGGATGTTTATTCTTCCGAAATATATATCTAATTATTTCCAAAAAGAGAGTGGAGTCTTCTGCTTGGGCCATATTTGGGATTTGGGGTGCAGGTTAAGGGCATCCCAGGAGTTTGGCCTTAGGGAAAGGATGAGGTCAACTTCAGCATATACAGAAGACCCTGCCCTTGCTTCTAAATGCTGCCCAGGGCCATGGACTATGGTTGACAGTGGCACATACATCCGCACTTCAGCTTCCTTAGTGTTCATGTGCTCAGATGTCCCATTAAACTATGTTTATATATATTTTATATATATAAAATAAAAATAAATAAAAACATTTGGGGACTTGTCAAAATGAGAAAACCCAATGAAAACACAACCTGGTACCTGACTTAAGCAGTTCTTCCCCTGCTCCCTCAGTGTCTTAAACATTAGAGATGTGGAGTGAAGGGCATTACAAGCTTCACAAGGCTGGATTTTCCCCAATCAGCCTCCAGAAAGACTAAAAATGTGTTAGTTCTTATCCTACGACAAGAGTAAGAGACGAATAGGTATACAAGTCACAAAAGTGGGAACTGGAAGTTTAGATTGGCTAGATGCTGACCTCAGGAGTGGGGAGAAACTTGTGACCCTGGGTCTTCATGGGGAATAGCTAGCTGCCCCCCTGCCCCCAAGAGCACCTTCCCTTCTCAAGGGAGGCTGAGGAGCTGGAAACTGCTCCTCATTCTTTAATTTAGTCTTGGCCTTAGTACCCACTCCACTGTTCCTCTATTCTTGTATATTCTAGAGTAACAGAGAAAAAAGACCTTCCCTGAGTGACTGGAAGTGGAGTGGCTACTGGGGACACTACTAGGGGTTTTACTCACCTCCCTACCCCAAATGAAAAATGTTCATGTGCTATTTCCCTTTCCTTCCTTTCTCAGAACCTAGAGTGTGGGCAAACAGTTCTGAGAGACGAGTACCAGTGCATGAATATGTCTGTAGTGACCTCAGCTATCTGAACGCTATCTGAACGCTATGGCCAAGGCAGGCCTTACCACTGTCGGGAGGGGAGGAGGACATGCTACCCTCAGGCCTGAGCAGAGAGTCTCTCCATATGTTCAAGCAGCACTCACATCTCTCTCTAGCTACCAGATGGAATTGGCTTTCAAGCTGGGGATGTGAACCGACCACTGGCTTGGGCAAGTTCTCCACATTCCCACCCTTCACAAGGCAGCCCAATTCTGAAGAAAGATTCAGAAACATTTTCTTGGAAACAGTGGCCGTTTTCTGCAGTTTAGAAACTAATCAGTGTCCAGTGGAAGTAGAACTGGAAGAGCATTGGGTAGAGGTATGTATTTACAGATTTTTTTGATGTGGACCCTGGGAACAACAGGGAAAGGCTTGGAAATATGGCAGGTGCTGCTGGCAGATTTGTCCTGTCTATGGTGTTACTTTGTCTGGAAAGAAGAACTTGACACTGACATTTCCCTCACGGTGGACACCTGGGAAAGATGACACCATCTCTATGGAGGCTCCACCTAGTGCCTGGCTTCGTGGCTTCATGGCAGTGCAAAACAGCTCTACATTGATGGTGGGAATGTTTGTAGTGCAACCACATGCTGCCTCAGGACAAAGGAGGCAGACAGTGAGGAAGAGGTTGGGGTAGGATGAGTGGGAAATGAAGAGGGGAAAGAATAGCCAGACCCGTGGGAACAAATGGAAATACCCCCATCATTCTCATCTTCACCACCCACACACAAAAATAAACTGACCTAGGCTCATGTTGTTGTGGCTACAGTCCTCTTTACTGCTCCTTGTTATAGCCCTGAGTGAGAAGCCCTGAGACCTCCTCAGAGACAGAGCCCAACTCCAAGTCTTCTCCCAGCATCCAGGGGCTGGCTCACAGAGGGGTCCCTGGCAATTTAGAGTTGAGTGATTGCTTATCGTATGCCATGCATTGTTACACACTTTACAGGATTAACACATTTAGTCCTCACAAGTGGCCCTGCAATCTAAGTACTACTGTCATCCCCATTTACAGAGTACAAAATAGAGTTCAGAGGAGTTCAGAAGACTGAGTAACCTACTGAAGGTCATGCAGCTATTTAACTGAAGAAACCAGGATTTAGATTCAGGCACCTGCTCTTAACCACCAAACACCCAGCCACTGTCTGTGAAACTAAACTGCACCATAGGATTCTGCTGGCCAGAAACACCTCATGGGCCCTCTACCCCATAGGCCAGCTGCACTCCTAGGGCTCCCCAGACAATCCTTCTCACTCTAGGGACATATGGATGTTAATGGGTCCTGTAAATTAGGTCTTCCCCAGACAGAAAGGCAGAGAGCATGGCCCTGAGGTGGCGCCCCCTCCATGATGATGACTAAGACCAGAGGAATAACTATTTCTAGACCTTTATTTCTCTGTGAAAAGGGGGGGGGGGGGCAGAGGGGCGGGGAAGGAATAAAATACAAACAGCACAGTTGACACAAAAAAATCACTGAGAAGGAAGGGAGAAAGGGAGGTGGAGATGTAGATGGGGAAGGGGTTCCCCAGAACAGCAGCAGAAGCCAGTGACCTGGGATGTTCACATCGCTCCTCTGACATGGGCAGGAGTGGCCCCTTCCTCCCAGGGTCGCTGCCCTGTCCCACCTCATGCTCCCTCAGCCCCCTGGGAGGTGAACAGTGAGAAGTCTTCCCAGGCTGGGGAGAAGAGGAACCGTGCTGGGGGTAGGGGCCTGGGGTCAGACCATGCACAGGGAGTGACAGCCAAATGCTCCCCACTGTCTCCCCAGGGAGGAACTTATTGGGACTGGAGGGTGGACATCACAGGCCGGCAATGGCTCCTCCTCCAACATCAGGCGAGAGACAGAACTAGGGAAAGAGGAACATACAGGAATCAATACCACAGCTCTCCCTCTGCCCACAACTGCTGTGATACCTCCCCTTCCCCAGGAGCTGTTGCCCACAGGCCTAGTGCCTGTCCCTGCAGACCACCCTCCAGCTGGGGGCTCTGAGCTTTCAAGGCCTTACCAGTCAGAGCCTCCTGGGCAAAGTACTTGACGTCCACATCCTGGTCCTGGGTCAGCTTCTCTAGTATGGGCTTCACTTCACTCTGCAGGGTGCTGGAGGGAAAAGGGGAAGGGTCAGGAAAGGATGAATCAGGCTGGGCTGGGGGCAACAGGCAAACAGCAGGCTCCTGAGCAAGGAGGTGTAAACAAACACAAGGTGGCAGGAGTCACAAGAATCCAGGACACATACACACAAATCAGAAGTCTCTGAGACCCAGGATACAATTACTTTGAAGGCCAAAAGTTTGACAAACACAGACGTCTTTGGGGTCCAAAATAGGGAGGTCAGAGCAGTCTGGGAAATGGAACATGGACCCACAGAACTCACAAGTCTCTTGAGGCCAAGCAAATGGATATCGTTTTGGTATTACGTGTGAATATTGTGGTAAATCATTCTTGATTCTTGCCCATGAGGTGCTTGGGCGGCCAGGAGGAAGATACAGACCAAACTGGTAATAAGTAACAGGGGCGTGGTAAGTGGCTCAAACGATAAATTCTTGGCTCTGCAGGAACCCAGAGGAGACATCTACTCTCACCTAAGGGGCCCAGGGAAACCCACTTGCACTGAAAGTCAATTGTTTTCAGAAATGAATGTGGACTTCAGAGAAAAACTGAAGGTGTGAAGTTGTGTCCTTGAACACAGACAGAGAGAGAAATAAGACGTGCAGGTTTTGTAAATCCCTTCCAGCTGACAGTTCTCCTTACCCCCAAATAACCACTACTCTCACTTCTATCATCCAGAATTGTTTTGCCTCTTGGGTTTGACTTCTCACTCAACACAATGTCTGTGAGAATCACCTGTTCTGTTGCTTATAGCAGGCATCTGGTTTTTCATTGCTGAATAGTTTTCCATTGTATGAATAAGCTACAATTTATCTACTGTACTGCTGACAGGCATTTGGGTTATTTTTTCTTATGGCTATTATGAATAAAAACTACCATGAACATTCTTTTAACAGAAACGGCCCTCATTTCTTTTGGATACAGACCCAGGAGTGGAAGGACTGTTTCACAGGGTGTACACGTAACTGGCTTCTTCATATTCCACCAGTTTTCAGAGTGACTGGATCTCACCTGCAATGGATGAGAGTTACAGAGCTGTTCTACGTCCTCACCAACACTTGCTCCGCTGAGTTTTTTAAGTTTAGCTAGTCTGGGGTGTGCATACTGATTCTTCACTGAGTTTTAATTTGCATTTTCTTAATGGCTAATTAGGTTGAACACCTTGTCATATGCTTACTAGCTCTTCGGAGATTCTCTCTTTGAAGTGCCCGTTCAAGTCTTTTTGCCATCTCTTTCTTAGGGTTTCCTTGTCTTACTGATTTACAGACGAATATTTTGGATGAGTCTTTTATCAGATATATGTATTGCAAATACCTCATCCCAGTCAGAGGCTTGCCATTTTACTCTCAAAATGTCTTTTGATCAACAGTTCTCCATTTTACTAAAGGCCAACTTATCAATCATTTCCTTTGGTTTGCTGCAAATCTGTGCCTACCTTAAATCATGAAGATATTTGCCTACATTTTCTTCTAGAAGCTTTATTTATTTATTTATTGTTATGGTTCTGGTCTGTCACTTCAAATTAATTTGTTTATATACTGAAGCAGGAGTTCTTTTATTCCTACATGGATATCCAATTGACCCAGCCATTTCTAGAAAATATGTACATTTCCCCAGTGAACTACAGTGGTGCCTATTTTTACATGTGTGTGGGTCTCTTTCTGTGCCTCGATTCTGTTCCACTGGGCTATTTGAATATTCTTGTGCTAACACCTCATTATTTTAATTAATGTGGCATCATAAGTCTTGAAATCTAGTAGTATAAGTTGTACAACTTTGTTCTTTAGGAATGCCTTGGCTAATTCAGATCTTTGCATTTCCATGTTATTTCCAGAATCACTTTCCACTGAAGAGCCTGCTGAGATTTAATGGGATTATACTGAATCTACAAATGTATTCAAAGAAATGTCCCATCCATGAATATTGCGTAGGTCTTCTTTAACTTCTCCAAGCAATGTTTTACAGTTTTCACTAGAGGTGTTAAACATCTTTCATTAAATTTATTCCTTGCTTTTTGATGTTTTTCGTGCAATTATAAATTATACACGCGCACATGCCTGCAGACGTGCATACACACAAAAAATTTCATCTACTAATGATTTGTTGTCCCTTTTCCATTCCATTCTGTGATGTAGGCCATGTGAATTTTCATTCTACAGTTGAGAAAACTGAGATCTTGGGAAGGGGGAAGGACAGGCTAAGGTCACAGAGCAAGCAAAAAGCAGTGCAGGGCCTCAAACCCTGGGCTCTATCTTCAAAGGCAAAAATTAAGATGCCCAGAACAAGACCCAGCTGGTGTGAAAGTACCCAGGCCTCACCTGTTGTCCAGGATGGGCCCTATCTTCTGCAGGGACTTGGCCACGTTGAAGCGGACATTGGCTACAGGGTCCCCAGCCATACGCAGGACCGTGGGCAGCATGTGCTTGGTGGTGATGTCCTGTCCACAGACCTCAGACAGCACCTGGGGGCCGGTAAGTGGCAGAGAAGTGATCATGCAAAGTTTGTGGCTAACACCTATTTCCACCTGCCTCTGACCAGGCCACCTCAGTAATCATTAGGCCATAGGGGGTGGCTGGGCAATACGGGGAACTCTGAGTCCAGATTCACCCACCACAGGATAGTCTAACCTCCAGAAGCTCCTAAGTCCCCTAACACCTTCCTAACACCATGTCTCCATTCTGGGATATCCTAATTATTTCTGTCCTCAGACTTCCCTTCATTCTCTGTGATCCCTCCTTAGCACAGTGGTCTCTAAAGTGTGGCATGGGAAGAAACTATCAAAATAGTTTTATTTTTATTTATTTTTAAAGATGACTGGTAAGGGGATCTTAACCCTTGACTTGGTGCTGTCAGCACCACGCTCACCCAGTGAGCTAACCAGCCATCCCTATATGGGATCCGAACCCGTGGCCTCGGTGTTATCAGCACCACACTCTCCCGAGTGAGCCACGGGCCGGCCCAAACTAGTTTTATTTTTAAATCTCTTCCTTTAATTTCTAGCTATGTGTGTGGTTTATATGTAAGTACAGTAGTACATGAGATAATTATAATGAAAATAAAAGCAAGTCCTTTTTATGTAGGAGGGTACTTCAAAAAATTCATGAAAAGATTCATATTATCTTTTAATTCCATTTTTCCATGAATTTTTTAAAGTACCCTCATATAACTAGATTAATCTTCACAACTGATGAATTAGGTACCATGATTACCAGTATGAAGTCCCTAGAGGTGAGAAAACAAAAGCGTTAAGTGGTTAGGTAATTTTCCTAAGGTCCACAGCTAATCTATGGCAGAGAGAGAACTTAAAACTTGGTCTGATTCTAGAGCCTACACACTTAACCACTGTCTCATAAACATACATACATATTTTGCAGGGAAAGCTCAAAAAGCTTTAGAGATCACTGCTTGAACAGTTCAAATCTCCCTAGCCAGCCCTGGGTTTCCCACCATGCAAGTCCCCACCCCCAGAGGCCCTATGACCCTGACCCTAGGAACCCCACCCCTGGCCTGCAGTTTCCCCAGGGACTCAACTCTATAACCACAGAACCCTGTCATTTCTCCTTCCAAGCTATGGTCTCCCTTGGTGACCCAGCACCAACTCCCAGGCACTCCAGTTCCCCAGAGATGGGACAGCAGGCAGGTGGAGGTCCTCACATTGATGCAGAAGAGTGTAGTCATGCGGTGCAGGTAGTTGGGGTCTCCAGACATGGCCAAGACCTTGGGGATGATAGTGGCATGAGCCCACTCCTTCCCAAACTTCTCTACCAGCTTCTTCAGGTTGCTGGTGGCTGCCTCGCGGATGGCATAGACTGCAGAAGCAGGGTGAGGGTGAGAGGGGCAGTGATTCCAGAGGTGAAGGACATGGGTGGGGAGTATCATACTTGCTACCACTTACTGAGTAGCTTCCATGTGCCAAGCCACACAGGAGCCAATAAATTCCAGCCAAAGAGGATAAAGGGCTCACTGTGTTATACCTAGTGTTTTGTTTTCAACAGCTCCAAGAGGTAGGTTCCACTGTTGCCCTCATTTTACAGATGGACAAACTGAGGCTCTAAGAAGTGATTTTACCTGAGCAAATTACACAGTACTTAGTACACTGAGCAGCACCTGACAGAAATAAATGTGAACTTTTATTTTTTACCACTCTTAACGAAAACAATGAGCAATCCTCACAATGGTCCTTAGAGACTGGCATGAAAAGTCCCATGTTTTGCACTATGAGTGTGGGTAAAAGATGGCAAGCTAACTGCTTAAGCTTCAACAGTCAAGAGGGTAGCCGGTCTGTCTACTCAGTGGCCCTCTGACACTGCTATAACAGGAAGCCCCTTTGTGACCTGCTACAGCCCCCTCCTATTCTACACTCCTCTACAATTCTAACAAGCGGGGAAACTGGCCCATGTGAGCATCCAATGGTGTGGGGAATAACTCCAGCCTCCCCAACCACCCCCATCCATCCAACCAGCCCCACCCCACCCATCCTTTCTGGAACTCCAGTCTCCTCCTGTTGTCGTGCTGGAGGTACTCACCATGATCCACGAGCCAGGCCATGCACAAAGAGTTGAGTTTCTCATCAAAGAACTCCACCCCCTGCAGGAGAAAAGGTTAGGGCTCAGGGAGAGTGGGCAGGAAGAGTTGCCAGCAACACCCCAGAGATACTAGACATTTCCCAACATCACCTGAAGTATTTCTTTCCCTCTTCTCTCTTACTGAGTTCCATTCATCCTTTAAGACTCTATCTCCTGGGTCCCTTTCTCTGACTCCCCAGGCAATCATCACAGCCTCCACTGAGTCCTCAAGTCCCCTAGTCTCCTGATCACAGTCCTGGATACTTGCAGTCTACCTCCCCTGTGGCAGCAATGCCTGGCCCCCAGGTCTCTGCACTCACCAGCTGTCCAGCCAGCAGGGGCATGTACTCAATGATGGCCAGCCGCACCCGCCACTTGGCATCCTCAGCCAGTTCCACAATGGCAGGTAGCAGGGACTGTGACAGCTGCCGGATGCCAATCACCTCATTCACACAGTCCAGGTTGGAGATAATGTTCAGCCGTACCTCAGGGCACTGGGGACAGGACAGGAGAGTTCTGAGAGAATGCACTGCACATGGCAACCCAGGACAGGGTGAAAAGAGTACTTTGTACAATGAACATCTCCTGAAGGCCTACTACTGCCCAAGCCCAGCTCCCGAACCTGGAGACACATTAAAGGCACACACAAAGTAAACAACATGGATTATTAAGTGAAGCAGCTTTTTAAATCTTATAACAGCATCACAAGAAATGTTTAGCCATTTTGAAATGACTTTCAGGATTCACTGAGGGAAAATATGGTTCCTTGGAAAAAACAGAGTCATGCAAACATGATTCTAATCCAAGCTCTGCTGCTTGCTAGCCGGAGCTCTGTGGCATGGGTTCCTTTCTGGGTATCAAACGTTATCATGGAAGTGTCCATTGAGCCTCAAAGGGTAGTTGAGGCTTTTAGAGTGAAGTGCCTGCAACAATGTCTGACACACAAAGGGAATGATGTGTGGGAGCTTATTTTTATCATTTCTATTACTTTTATTCTCTCTGCTAGTCTCTGAGCACTTCTCATTCATCCTATGTCTCTTGTACCCAGCAGAGACTCTGGCCCATAGTAGGTGTTCAATACATGTCTGCTGAAAGAAAGAATGAAGGAATATAGAAGTTTTTTTTGAACTGCTTTTGGTTACCAGTATTATGAGCTCTGATTTACAATATATATAGATACCCACCCCATCTACTTCCATAAAGCATACAAAGAAATTTATAAGAAAAGGTACATAAACAGTTAGTTCTTGTTACTTGAAACACGAGCTCTATAAGACCCTTATCCTAACATATTCCCAATGGCAGACACCCTAAGTTACTCCTCTCTACTACTCCCTCAGGAGCTGCGGGGTGAAGGAGCAAGCACTGAAATGAATCACTGAACCAAGTAAGCAAGTGTGTAGTAAAGGGTCAGCAGGTGTAGGCTGTTCAAATTCTGCACATTCCAAAGGCAGGACCGGCCCCTGACCAGTTCCTGGGAGGTAACCACTAAGTCCCTGGAACGTCCTGCCTGATAAGAGTACTTGGTTTACCTAGGGACTTTGGATAGTCTATATTAACAATGTGATTTATGCTGATGGTCTTGGGCCACATAGTATCAACTTGATCTCTGAGGGTCTGGAGACAGTAACTGAGGTCAGCCATGCAGGCACTCCATGCCTAGGTGACCAACCCTCAATGAAAACCCTGGACCCCAAGGCTTGGGTAAGCTTCCCTGGCAGGCAATACTTTGTGTTATATTGCTGAGAGAATTAAGTGCTGCCCATATAACTCCACTGGGAGAAGATAATTGGAAACTCACAATTGTTCTTTCTTCTATGCACCTTTTTCCTTTACTGATCTTAATCTATCTTTTCACTGTAATAAACAGGAATTGTGAGTATATAACAGCTTTTCTGAGTTCTACAGTTGTTCTAGCAAATCATCAAGGAGCCAGAAACAGCAAGCAACGAATAACACAACTAGCAATTGCTGGGAGGACAAGATGGCCTCCGTTGGTGTAGTGTATTGAATTATGTACCCCCCTGAAACTCACTGAAGCTTGAATTGTGTTCCTCAAGTTTTATGTATTAGAAACTTAGCCCCCACTGTGACTGTTAAGAGGGTGGGAAATCCTGTTATGGTAATTGAAAGGTGGAGCCTTAAAGAGGTGATTGGATTGTAGGACTGTACAGTAGTGAATGGATTAAAAAAGGTGGTCAAGGGCGTGGTTCTGAGGGCTTTAAAAGAAGAGGAGAGTCTGCCTTTCTCTCTCTCTTCTCTCTCTGCTTCTACTGTCTTGCAATGTGAGACCCCTGGGTTGCTGTCGCCACTGTCAGATGAACTTTGGACTTCCCAGCCTCAGAAACTGTAAGCAAATAAATTTCATTTTCTTATAAATTACCCAGTTCTGTGTATTTTGTTATAAGCAACAAAAATAGACTAATACAGTTGGCAACCCCAAAGTAAATTCCCCAAAATGCCCCCCTTCCCCAACAATTCCTTTGTCAAAAACATGTAAGTCCCTCCTTATCAAAATAACAAGATTCTCCTTCAGGGCTGGCCAGTTAGCTCATTTGGGAGAGCATAGTGCTGATAACACCAAGGTGTCAAAGTGCTCATCAACTTAGTTTTCTATTACATTCCTTTAAACACTCCACTAGATATAGTTGCTTCAAATGTTTGTGAAACAATGTTCACATAAGCTACATAAACTGATATAAAAGATTCAACTGTGATCTTACTTAGCTTTTCTTAAAAGGGACATTGTATCCAATGTTTACAAAACCCTCAACTGTCATAATGGTATCAGAAGAGCCATCTCAGTGTTCTCGTCCTCTTAAAGCAAAACCTTTTAATAAAATGATTTCCACCAGTAGTTTTACCCCCAAAACCAAAACCTAACATAATCCTTTTTGGTCAGTTCCACCTTGGCTTCCATGACTAATGGTTCTACAGGACTTGGGCTCAAGAGAGGTGCTCTGAAGACTGATTCTTCTTAGAAAAAAATACCACAATCATAAATAAGAGCTGTTTACCCATTCTTCTTTCTTTCTCTAAGATAAGATTTCTGGGGTGGGAGATGGCCTATGTCTACCATCTTAACCCCAGTATGGGAAAATGAATTAAGGTGCATGTCTATGTGTCAGACTCTACAACTGAGTAATGTAATGAAAGTACTCAATTAGAGTTAAAAGATGACTCAAACTGGGCAGGCTCAGATGCTGTCAGATTAGAGGGCCTGAAGGAAACATGCTTTCTTCCCTTAGAACTGTATGAATACAACCACAATACCCGAAGGGAGATTTCTTTCTTGAATAATATGAAAATTAACTGGATTGAGGAGTTGGCGGGTTAGCTCACTTCGGAGAATAATGGTGTTGATAACACCAAAGTCACGGATTTGGATCCCTGGTCTCTGTATCAGCCAGCCATCAAAAAAAAGAAAAAGAAAATTAAAAAAAAAAAAAAAAGGAAAGAAAATTAACTGGATTGAAGCATAATTGGATTAAAAAACCATCTTAAGTGCACTTAAAACCAATTTGATGGACCTTCTGAACTGCTTGAAGACCCACGAGCTGAGCTGGCCTCACTTCTCAAATAGAGTGAAGAATGACTTAGCACACACCCAGGACTGCGAGTCCAAGTGTTCTCCACAGTGAATGGGCCTCTTTCCTTTCCCTGAAGGAGAAGGGTAGCAAGACAGATGGGGGAAATGTTGTGTGTACCTGTGTGGAGGTCTCACTTCTGAAAAGAAGGGAAAACCATGTTCCCAGAAAAGCACATTGGCCATTTGGATAGGGCTCTGAAGCAGCAGAGAAGTCAAACAAAGCCTCCTGTTTCAACAGGCTTACTTCCCAAGCTGCAATGCTAACTCACTGGCGTAGGGCAACTGAGGGAGCCCTGCTGGCTCACAAAGCCCAGATGAGTAACTCTGGACCATACCTCAAGAGCAGCCTTTGTTGGGGCCATCTGAAAAAGTCAGGCACAATCTCAGTGAATGTCAGCCAGGGACCAAAAGGGGAAGCATTTCTCAGATGATGGCTTTCCCAGAAATCACCTCAGGGACGGTGAGAGGGGAGGGAAGAAAATTATTTCTTTGTTGAAATTATTCTTTTTTTTAAAAAAAGGATGACCGGTAAGGGGATCCTAACCCTTGACTTGGTGTTGTCAGCACCACGCTCACCCAGTGAGCAAACCGGCCATCCCTACATGGGATCCGAAGCCATGGCCTTGGTGTTATCAGCAACACACTCTCCCAAGTGAGCCACAGGCCAGCCCCTTGTTGAAATTATTCTGGTCTTTAAAGGAAAAAAAAAAAGAAAAAAGAAAAAGGAGCACTGAAATGAAACAATGAACCAAGTGAGCAACAAAATATAAATTAAGCAGACTTGGGTTGTTCAAACCCCGGCATATTTCAAAGACAGGACAGGTCCCTGCCTGGCTACAGGAGATCACTCCTAAGCGCTTGGTATGTAAGCCAGTGTGCTGAGCGCTTAAGAGAAGGCTCAAAGAATATGCCCAATCTATTTAAAAAGACTTCTGTTTCGGTATACCAAGAAAAAGGTAAGCCCTTTTTATTTAGACAAGTCTATACATCTTGGTCATAGACAAAATGTGAAATATAAAGTTTATAGATCTAAAACTGAAATTCCAAATATACGTCAGATGAGTATCTCACATCAAGAAAACCATGCTGGTCCTTCTCTTTTCTTCTTTGCAAGAGAAGCTGCCCTGAGACAGACTGTGGCTATGGACACCCTAAAGTGCTTGCTAAAAGTGAAACTCCAGCAGAAAAACGCTCCGGTCCTAGCATTGTTTTTTAGCACATATGGACTCATCTTCACACTTAGGCTGAACTTGGATCCTTTCTTGATGCCAGAAAGCAAAATGCTATCCAAGACCTTGGAGCAGTGTTAAAGGACATAAAAGACAACTTGAAGGGCTCTCACCAGCCAAGTTACACCCATTTAAGCATCAAAAATTTTTTAAAAATTACATTTATAACAAGTCGCACCTACTAAAGCATGATTATAAAAGAAAATGTGTGTTTTGTGAAGCAGAGTTCAGATAAATTACTTAGGTCACAAAATTTTGGTGATTATGAAAATTAATGATGGTTCAAACTGTTAGCAAATAATGTAAATAAATGATCAAAAATAAGATTACTAAGTTTTTCTTTAAAAGGTTCGCTGTTTAAAAAAACCTTGATTGGTAGGTAATTCTGGGGCTAAGAGATCATCACACTATAGCAAAATAATGTGATTTTTTTGGGGGGGAAGAGGGGACTCAAACATGATGCAACACTTTCTGTTACAGTGTTTCCTCCAACTTCCTATCACACACTATATATGTGTTTGTGTATGTAAGAGAGAAAGTCAGAAAGAGTGTGGCAAGAGATACTGACTGGGAACACAGAAGGCACACAAAACAGGTCATACACACCAACAAAGGATCCTACCATCTTCCCAGTCACCACCAAGGCAAAAATCAGACCCACACATGCACATGGCCCTTCCACCCCCAGACTGATCTTGAATCCTTCCACATCTCTGCAGCCTCATCTCTACTACTTAGCTCAGCCTCATGCTCTCTCCCAGACTCCTGTAGCATAGCAGCCTTGAGTTCGGTCTCCTGCACCTCTTCTGGCCATCTCAGTTCAATCTTTCCTTCACACCGGGCTTAGGGTTCCTTTCTAACACCCACATCTGTTCCAGCTCCTCCCATGTGCTCACAGATGAGTCCAAACTTTTTCCCCAGTGGTCACCCCAGTGACCTCTCTAATCATTATCCAGCACCCTCTCTTGTGCACTATAGTTCAGGCAACCAGAACAGCTATGTGTATTCATGTGACTAGCCCTGGTCAATGGGTATATGGGGTGTGAGCAGACATGATGTGTCTCGTCCTTAAGAGGAGTAGGCCTATTATTGTCTGGTGCCTTCCCCCCCTTCATGGGGCCTGGAAGATGATAAAAATCAGAGCAGCTGCCTCAGACCCTGAGAGAGTTGATGTTGACAGGGCTAACCCAGTAATGTAGGACCACCTGGACTGTTGTGAGAGAAGAATAAACCTCCTTATACAAGCAACTATATTTTGGGATCTCTAATATAGCATCTTAGCCTGAACCCTAAAAAACAGGAACCCATTCATCCTAACACCTATAGCATCTTAATGGAATCATGCCAGTCTCTGAAGGTCTTTAAGGATCAAAACTGTCTTATTCTTTTTTTTTTTTTTCTGTATCCCTAATGCCCAGGAAAAGGACTAGCACAGTTAATGACATGCAAAACAATGCTTGCTAAATGAATGCGGGAATGCATAGACAGTTGCGCCCACCTTCAACTTGGTGGAAACCTGGGAATCTGCTGAGATTCTAGGAGATTCCTAGCCAATCTGGGTAAGCAGCTGGCCCATTTGTCAGCTCTGTGAACCCAGAGTTCAGAGCCCTCTAGTGCCCTTACCTCATCCTTCAGTTGAGCCAGGAAGAGAGGCAAAAGGTGCTCAATGGTGTTGTCTTTCCCCAGGATGGGAGAGAGGCCCATGATGACTGAGGCCAGGGCCGACTTGACATGTTGGTTGGCATCTGACACCAGCTCCTGGAAGACAGAAGGTAGTGAGTGAGTGGCAATGGGGTCAGGACAACCCTGGCAGCAGCAAGAAGACAAGCAGACGCCAACTCCTAAGAAGCCCTGAGACAACAACCTGTTTCTCACTCATGGAGCAGGGGACAATTTAGGGTACGGGGGAAACTGTAGTTCCCTAAGTGTCCTGCCTGCTTAGAGTTAAGTGACCCCTGCTCCCAGCAGCCCTACCCCAATCCCAAAGCTCTGTGGATGAGGGGACTAAGTGACCTCTGAAGTTCCAGGAAGCACTCCCAATTCCAAAGTCAGCCCCAAGCCTTAGATTTAGCCTGAAGTCTGGACCCCTAATTACTTCAAATTCAAGAGCTGCCCAAACCTTGAGGGCTGGAAAGCTAGCCTGCATCTGGCTGTCCCCAAAACCCAGTCTCCATGCCCTCTTTCTGGCATGCTCAGATCTGCTCCATTCCTACCACCAACCTCACCATTACCTTGATGCAGGGCAAGATCTGGGTCATGATCACATTCTCCCGACAGTCAGCTGAGAGATTTTCACAGAATTCTGTGGGTGGGGAGAGGGAAGCAGGGGGAGGTGAGACCTGATATCCTGGTTGCACCACCAGCCCCTCAGACACCCACTCAATTTGCTGTGTTCTGGTCACCAGCACCAACCTTTGACCTTGTGGGAGGCTGCGGCCCTCACCTCGGCCTCACAGTCCTTCATCAGGTTTTGGAAGGCAGGGACCAGGTCTGTCTTAGTGATCTCAGGCCCCACTGCTTTCTGGAGCTGCAGACAGGGAGAGGGGGGTGGAGAGAGTGAGAAGTTCAGCAGGTACTCTGGGCTAATGAGGCCAAAATCAAAATAAAGCCACCAGAATTGGTGCCAGAACACAGGCCTTGGAATCACTGCTGAGATATAATCCCACTACTGGGACTCTTCACCTCTCTGAGCCTTGTTTCTTGGAAGCAAAATGAGAACCACGAGGGCACCTACTTCACAGTGTTGACTGCATAATAACCTCCTTCCTGTTCTGGCTATTTGGCTGGGTTTTCTTTTACCTGATCCAAAAACATTCTAATGATACAGTGGCTCTCACTTTTTGATTTATATATGTCTGTACTTTTTTAAGATTGGTTACCAGAAAGATATGTTACTTTTAAAAGTAAAATATAACAACAAAGACTGAGAGGGAAGAAGGCACACTAGGCCCTGCCTGTCTCATGGGACCAGCAAGGAAAGGTGCCCAAGGTCCTTCTGCAAAGCTGATTCCTGAAGACATAGTAGGAAGCAGGACGGTTTATTACTAAGAAGGGAATAAACAAAAACCTTGAAGTTATCCTGGACAAATATTATTCACATTACAAGTACTTAAGGAATGCTACTGTGTGTCAAGAACCATTTTAATAGCCTAAAACCCCTGTCCTCATGGAGATTTTATTCTAAGATCCAGTGTGATCCAGTTTATGCTGCTCAAAAGACAGGGATAGGAAGAACTGTCCTTAACTATCATGCTGAGCATCCTAGGCACATCCATGTCTGCACAGCTACCATTCTCTAACATTGCCACAGGGAAAACAAATGGTCCAGGGAAATGGTATCCTGAGGCACTGAGTCCTTCCAGCAACCACCAGTGGAAATAAGCATAATCACAGGAAAAGGGAGCCACAGGACAGAGTGGCACTTGAGGCCTCTGATGGGACCCTGCCCATCTCTCCTGCCTTCTCTCTTGCTGGGGCCCCAAGATCAGCCCTGAATGCTCGTTCCTGCTTGTGCTTGCTCTTGCCTCCCAGGGTTTTTTGTCCTTTTGCTGGAACACAGGTCCTGTCCTAGCTCTCACTCACACATCTAGAACCAGCTGGAGCACCATAGGCTCTCCTCAATGCTTCAAGGCCCCATGTTCATCTGTCTGCCCCCACACCTGTGACACCTCATTAAATCTCTAAGGTGGCCTTCCCCTCTGACTGCCTGCTCCTTGAAGAGCAGGAATCTGCTGAATTCACTGCACTCCCAGTGCCCAGAAAGTAGTCGATGCTCAACAAATATGTCTGTGGGATAAGGACATTTGAATCCCCATGGAAAGAGCATTGTCCTGGGAGAGACATCAACCTCGGATCTTGTCCCTGTTCTTTCTGGCTGGTAGTGTCACTCTGACCACTTAACTGAACTTTTCAGGCTGTGTCTTCCCTTTTGCAAAAGTAAAGAAAGCTCAATTAGGTCAGGAACACCCCACACGTGCTACCCTTCTCTGCTCCTGTGGCACATTCCTCCACAGGGCCTAAACTTGGCCTCAGAATCCCTTTAAACACAACACTTCAAGTTGCCACATCATTCAAACAGGGTTGGCATGTGAAGTGAAATACAACTGGATAATCACAGAGATCTTACTGCTCAAATGCCTGATTCCACCGGACTAATGAAAAGCCCCAGCTCCCATACATGGCACCACCCATTCCCCTCTCAGGGCCTCAGCGTCCTCACCTGTGGAGAAAAAGTCAACAGTCCCTACCTCTGTGAACTTGTCAGCCACCATGTAGCGGACGCGCCAGGACTTGTCCTCAGCAGCCTGGCGCAGGGTGGGCATCACCAGGGCTTCCAGATCCTCCTGGGGCAGAAGCTGGGCAATGTTCACACATGCCTCCACTGCCAGCAGCCGCACTGAGTCCTGGGGAGAGGATTGGAGAAGAGAGAGGGCAGCAGAGGCCCTGCTGAGTGCTGAAATACCCTTTTTCGGTGCAGAGTTCACCAGAGGAAGGGGATGGTGGAGAAAGGGAAGGTGGAGAGGGCAGAACCCACCTGCTCGTCAGAGGCCAGGTTGGAGAACATGGGGATGATCTCACTCTTGACATTGTCCAGCTCCAGCACCTTGGCAAACTCCCCCAGCTTGGAGGCTGCGGCCCGCCGCACCATGGGGGTGTCATCTGAGCACAGGTTCCGGAAGTACCTGAGAGTCAGGGATGAGGCTCAGGAGGAAGAACCCCTGGGGTCCCAAGACAGGAGGCAGCACAGTGGAGGGGAGTAAGCACAGAATCTGAAGTCATGTGGGGGCTGGGTGACCTTGGGCAGGTGACGATCTCTCGCTGAGTCTTCCCAGACCTTTAAAATGGAGCTGATACTAACAGTGCCTACCCACAGGGTCACTGTGAGGTTTAAATGAGATAATGTGTGTGAGACACTTGGCAGCCATCTGCACATAATAAATCTACAGTCAATGGTCGATGCCAATGATTACATTACGACAATATACAACTGCCTAACTAAGATGCTGGTCTAGAGCCACTGAAAGGTTTTATTTTTCAGTAGCAATTGCTTTAGTTAGAGATGTGTGGGGACTAATGTAAATATCTAAGCATGTGTGCACAGTTGTAAACCAGTATTCTGGAATGAGTAATAGCTCAGGGCCTAGGCTTGATGCTTAACAGTCTGGGGAGTGGTAGAAGAGGCTGAAAACTGAGAAGGTATATCTGCTGAGAGTTCTGGACCTGGCCCAGGCCTGAGATAACATCAGACATCATTTCTTGAGTGTTTTTATGTGCCAGATTTTGTTCTAAGCACTTGATACATGATAATTCTTTTAAATCCTCTCAATAACCAATGGGAGGAAAGAACTATCATTAACTTATTTCCTAAATGAGCAAGATGCAGAGCTGGGTAAATTTACACCCGACCATGTCCAAAGACCACACTCTCGAGGACACAGCCTCTCTGATGGGTGCTAAGGCGGGAGTGGGAGCTGGGAGAGCCCTGGGTAGACCTAAAGGGGGCTGGGGCTTTAGAGAAAGGGAACATGTTAAAGGGAGAAGGTTGGGATTTCCAAGGGGGCAGAGGCTGGGGACTCACTGTCGAAGTTCTGCCTTGACAGCACTGGATACTCGGGGGTAGCACACGGAGAAGAGGCCACAGGCTGAGGTGCGGGAGGTGAACCAGTCACCACCTGCCAGCCGCTTCACCAGTGGCACAAAATGGGCCTCCAGGTCAGAGGGTGAGTGCTCGTGTGAGATGGCCCGCAAGGACTCCACTGCCTTGTCCCGTACCACTGTCTCCTCCACCGTGGCCAGTGACTCCAGGGGTGGCTGTGGAGAGAACATGAGGTCACTGGACAGCTCCCTCCCCACCATCTCAGCCCTAGAGCCTCACCCTGTGCCCCCTGGTCATTTCCTCCATAAAACCTTCTCTGATCATCCCATCCCAGCCTTCATATCCAGAGTGCCTTCCATGAAGGTTCTTATTTAGGGGTCTTTGAAAGAACTTCACTGGCAACCAAAAACCTTAAAATTATAAATGTCACTTTCTGAGGAGAGGGCCCCACCTGTCCTTGGCTTTTCAAAGTGCCATCATCATCACTGACTTTGACTGGAACATCTACTTACTATGTGTTCTAAGCAGGCCACTGCGTCACACAATTGTGGGGTGCTCATTCTATCTCACTGAATGCTTTATACAGCAGGTCCTGTTACTGTCTTCACTTTAAAGAGGAAACTGAGGCACAGACAGGCTAAGTAACTTACCCAAGCTACAAGCCAGAATCTAAAACTAGGCCACTCGGCTCTAGAGCCTCCAACTGAAAAGTACAGTTGTGGTTTCTGACACAGTTTCAGTGACTATATCAGGACCTCACATTACTGGGGGACCCTGGGATGGTTGTGTTCCTTTACAGACATCTGAGTCGTTCCCCATTGTGTCCCCAGAGCCCAGCAGCATTCCTAGCCAGAGCAAGAACTCAGTAATTACTGACCTAATGAAGGGACACTCAATTTATACCAACAGGTTCAAATAAAGGTGTGGAGGTCTCTGGTCTGAAATCTAACTTAGCCTGACAGGTATTTAAGGCAGAAAGAAATCATATATAGATATGCCTCCAGGGCCCCAGGCAGGTAACTGAAGGAAACAATGAGCAAAGGTGATAGACAGAGGGGTGGGGAACCAAAGGGAGAGACAGGAACTTTGGCAAACTGGAGAGCACATGACCCTGGGAGGACAGCAGCTGCTTCCCAGCTCCATCAACTTCCACTAAGGGTGAACATAGATAGTAAAAAGCAAATCTGGTTTTCCAAAAGCAGCCAAAAAACCCCAGAGTCTGATATATGAGAAGTCTCATTTAACAGATTCTACAACACAGATGAACCTTGAAGATGTTGTGCTAAGTGACATAAGCCAGTGGTCATTAAAGAACAAATACTTTATCACTCCACTTACATGAGGTACCTAGAACAGTCAAATGCACAGAGACAGAAAGTAGAACAGTGGTTGTCATGGGCTACGGGAGGAGAGAACAGAGGGTAAATGCCTAATGGGTATGGAGTTTCAGTCTGGGAAGACGAAAAAGTTCTAGAGATAAATAGATGGTGGTGATGGCTGCACAACATTGTAAATGTACGTAATGCCACTGAACCGTACTCTTAAAAAATCATTAAAATAGCAAATTTTATGTATATTTGACCATAATAAAAAACAAAACAAAAACAGGAATTTAAAAAATCTCATTTTAAAAAGGTTCCTTATAACCCCAAGGTCAAGGGTTTGGATCTCCTTACCAGTCAGCTGTCAAAAAAAAAAAAGGGTTGGCAATGAATGATTCAAAAGAAAAATTTAATGCTATGTAAGCCAGGGGGCCACCAGTGTGGGGCCTCTGTCATAGGACCTCATGTTGTTATTAAGGTTTCAGGTTCAGGACTGGTTCATGGGGTGTGGTTGTTTAGGTCTAGTGATACCGGGCTACTGAAGAGACTGAGTTCGTGTTATTCATCTCTGTTCTCTTTTTATGTCGGCTGGCACAGAGGAGGCACTGAATCAATACTTGCTGAGTGACTGTAGGTGGTGGAACTTATGGTAATCTGTTATAATGGAGGCCTGGGGGCCAAAGCTGAGCAGCAGTTATGTGACCCAAGGGTCTCTTTCCCAGTGGTTACTGCAAGGAATGGTTCCCAAAGTGCAGTCCCTGGATGACCCCGTGCAGGATCACCCAGGAAGCCTATCCCAGCATGGACACAAAGAATTAGAACCTCTTCGGGCAAGTTTAAGAAACTTCAAGTGA
Organism: Cynocephalus volans; assembly: GCF_027409185.1. NCBI lineage: Eukaryota > Metazoa > Chordata > Mammalia > Dermoptera > Cynocephalidae > Cynocephalus > Cynocephalus volans. Next base: position 4,997,206 of record NC_084462.1, on the reverse strand, counting down.
TGCTTTTGCACAGCGAAGACCCACTGATGTGAGCCCTCTCTTGAAGTCAGGAGGGCAGGGGTTCTCATACCTAACGACCACACAGGGGAGGGGAAGAAGTGTGAACTTCCTAAAATCCTGTGTACTTTTATGAGAAGAAGGTACAGAGTTTTCACCAGATTCTCAAAGGCATCCACAATTCACAAAGAGTTAAGAGCTATTGATACATAAAAGATCCTCAAGCTGCAGCTACACAGGTCCCTGTGTAAACAATTCCATTTCACCACTGCAGAGAATGAGGGCCAGGATTAAGACTGACACATCTCTGAGTTCCCACAGCCTGGAGACCTTGCTCAATGTTTGTGGAATGAACAGACTGCACAATAACCATTTTCCATTTCCCATTACTTGTTGAAATACAAGTTAACTGCCACCTCCGTCAGGAAGTGTTCCTTGACAACTCCCTATCCTATGTAAACCAAGTTAGGTGCCTCCTCTGGGTTCTAAGAGCCCCCATACTTCCCTTGTTTACAGCTCTAGTCAGCCTGTGCAGCAACTAGGAAGACAGTACAGAGGAGTGGTTAAGAATCAGGAGCCTGGGTTAGAATCTGGGCTTTGCCTCTTCCCAGCACTGGCAATTCACATAAACCAGCATATGCCTCAGTTTCCTAACCTGTGAAATGGGGCCAACACCAGCACACAACTGTGTGTAAGGCACTAGGAATGTGCATTGCAGGCTTTGAGTGAGCACCAGCTATTCTGATGTGACTCACCTCTGGGTTCCCAGCACTGCCCAGCCCATAGAGGGCCTTGGGATGTGTCTACTGGCTGATGTGAACATCACGAACATCAGTCTCAGAGGTCATGTGAACTGCTGCCCAGTAGGAAATGTGGGCTGACTAGGATTTCCCTCACTGAGAATGTTCTGTGGGGAAACACTGGCCTAAGTGGGAGAAGGATCCTTGGGTTCCAGCCCTGGCTCTGCAGCAAGCCTGAATCCTGACCCAATCTGTGGGCCCTGGGACCTCTTGTTGAAGCCCTGGGGTTCTTAAAGGTGTTTTCTGCTTCTGAGTCCTCTGAGAAGCTGCTAAAAGCTATGATTCTCTCTTCAGAAATTTTAATTGACAAACACTAGGTGCTGCAGACAGTTTCATGAAATTCAAGGGATCCCTTTCAGGCTGGTCCACAGACCTCATCATGTTCATGTTAACAAGATCTGTTCTGTCGAAAATGTATGAAATGACCTCATTTACACAGAATTTTCTGTGTGTATAATACACATAAACCATACACACATGCGCAGATGAAAGCTGAGATAACAGAGTTTAATGGTAATTATAAAGTTTCCTTAGACTTAATGCTGTTTGGGAAAAAAAAAATTGTTCAAATTCAAGATCCCAACAATTATCAGGAGCACTGCTATTTTACACACCACTAAAACAAAGAGGGGCTGCAGATGCCAAAGTATGAAAACACTGTGTCTTTTGAAACAATGAACTATAGAATTGCTACAGGTCAGGTGGGTGGGTGGGAGGTGGCTGTAGTGGCCCAGGGCTCTGAAGAACAGTGAAAACCAAGGAACTGGGCAACCTCCAAGGCTCATTCTTCCCAGATCACAGCACTAGAGTATTTTCCTGATGATAACAGGGAGCCTTCCCTTATCTTCCCCCAAACAGCAGTTACTGTTAGTATCAGACCCATCTTTGTGTCCCCAGCTATCAGCCAGCACAGGGACACACAAACATGCAGTGGGCACTGGGGGGGGGGGGGGGGGTACCTGGAGAAGAGTCAAACGGACAGACCTGGAATCCCAGCTCTGCCACTTCCTAGCCGTGCAACTTTGAAATGCTTAACCTCTTGACACTTCAGGTGGCTCATCTATAAAAAGTGAATCCTCCCTACCCAAAAGGTGGACATGACTCAATATAACAATAATGGCAATTGCAGCTAACATCTGTTAGTACTTACTAAGTGCCAAGTACTATGCTAGGGCTTTTTAAGTCAATTGTAAAGGTAGATTTTAATGACTCCCATTTTTTTTTTTTTTTAAAGATGACTGGTAGGGGGATCTTAACCCTTGACTTGGTGTTGTCAGAACCACACTCTTCCAAGTGAGCCAACCAGCCATCCCTATATAGGGATCTGAACCCGTGGCCTTGGTGTTATCTGCACCACACTCTCCCAAGTGAGCCATGGGGTGACTGCTTAATGACTCCCATTTTACAGATGAGAAAGTATAGCACTGAGAAGTTAAGCAATTATCTTACAAGTCACACAGCAAATAAGTAGTAGAACCTAGCCTGCCTCCAAACCCAACGCCTCATGTGTAGAGTCAGTCCTAGGTGGGACCTGTCACTGGTCAGGTAACAGTCAAACAGCCCGGTAAACAGTAAAGGTAACTATTTTCAGCATTATTGTATTAAATGCCAACTATTGATTTGTTGGATGAAAGTGAATGTCCAAGGCCCATCTGTTTGCGAGGTTATCCCCAGGTTCTCAACATTCTCCCCTCCCTGCCCTGGGCTTTCAGGACCACGGGTCTGACCCCGAGGGGACTTCCCCGCCTTACACTCACCAGCAGGCAGTGCACGTATTCCGGGCCTCCCACCAGAGTAGTGAAGGTTCCCAGCTGTTCCGCCAGAGCCAAGAGGACCTCATCCTCATCATAGATGGTGTCTGTGGGACCAAGACAGACTCCGTTATAGTCCCAACAAAGCCTGATTCCAGCCCCTCAGTAACCCAAGCTCAGAAGAAGCAAGCTCCACTCTGCTTCCCAAGCTGTCAGCATTCAGTCTCCCTACCTGCCCATCCCCTCCCCACCCTCTACCTGGTCTGGCAAAGAAATAAAGACACAGGCTGGGGTGGGATAATAGACCCCTAAGTCCCACTTCTGTCCTTTGCTAGATACGCAATACTAGGTGAGTAATATCACCTCTCTGAGCCCATTTCTGTACCTCAAAATAGTGCTAATCATCTCTCCCTCTGAGTGAGTTACTCCTTAATGGCAATTGAAGTAGGAACAATTAAGATCATGTGTACAGAGTACAGAGCATGATAAATGGGAGCTTTTATGTTTTTGTTCAGTTCCGATCCTTAGCACTGTTCTCTCTGCCAAGAAATTCTTTCTCTTCTGCCTGAGAAATTCCTCTTCATCCTTGTAGACTCGGTTCAGCTACTGCTTCCAGGAAGATTTCCAGGATGCCGCTTAGACCAAGTTAATCTCCTTCTCTGGGCTCACTCTCCATCTCCCTCCATGCCACCTTTACCAGAGTCTTTATCATAAGCTATAACTACCTGAGACCAGGACTGGATCCCTTCTGTGCCCTAGTCCCTTCCAGAGATGAACACAGTTGGAGCTCAATTCTGAAACAATGAATGACTGTATGAAGGGAGAACTAATGCTATGTCCCAGTGCCTAAATCCAAAGGCCTTTCTCCTAAAGCTTCCCTAAGGTGATGGGAACTGCTGATCTCTGCTGCAGAAGATACTACAATCCCCAGCATCTATTAACATTTAAAATTCCTGAGTTTAAGCTGGGAATATGGCAATCCAGCCAGACTACATTCCCAGGCTCCCTTGCAGCCGGCACAGCCATGTGACCATGCTCTGGCTAATGGGATGTGAGTGGAAGTAGTGGATTCAACTGCTGGGTCACTTTCTTACCACAACTTCTCATTATGTGTAGTCATCGTCCTCCCTGTTTTATGGTAGGTTGAAATCCTGCTCTATTGTTGACTGGTTGTATGGCTACTCACTTCACCTCTCTGAGCCTGCTTTCTCATCCCCCAAATCACAACAGGGCTGTTCTCACTTCACAGGGTTGTTCTGAGACTGAAGGGAAATAAACGCTTCTGTAAAGAGCACAGCCCATGACCCAGAAAAAGGGTTAGCACCTATTACTCTTCCTTCAGTAAATTTTCACCAGTGTGGCTACATGTACACCACGCTCTTGGGCTCCCTCCCAGCCTGTTTCCCTGGCTCCCTCTGCACACAGTTAAGATCACCCTCCCTGTTTTCTTCGCCTATCTCCTGGAGACTTCATGCATATCCACAGCTTCAACTCTTATTCAACTTCATCTCTAATCCAGACTCCTTTTTCCTGAACTTGAAAAAACATCACAGCAAAGTTAAAGACACATCTCAAAATTACTCTCTTCTAGCTCAGGGAACCTGCATTGAGAGGCCTCTGGAGCAAAACCACAAGGGCAAACCTGAGACTTCTGAGACTACTTTTCATCAGTGTTTACTTGAGTCTTGAAATGGCAGGCTCCTTTACATACTGACTGCAGACACAGATGACCTGACTCGCTGTGGAACCTACCCACATTTCGCAAATTATAAATAGAAAGACCTGGTCTTTTTAACCCAGTGGGGATAATACTTGTATTATGCGGCTGAATAGTGTAGCCACAAAATTCATATGTTGAAGCCCAAATCACCAGTACCTCAGAATGTGACTGTATTTGGAGACAGAGCCTTTAAAGAGGTAATTAAATTAAAATTAGACTACTTGGGTGGGCCCTAGTCCAATAGGACCGGTGTTCCTTACAAGAAGAGGATATTAGGACACCCAGAGAATAGCAGAAATGTGACCATGAGAAAACAAAGCAGCAAGAAGGTGGCCATCTACAAGCCAAGAAGAGAGGCTTGGAACAAATCCTTCCATCACGGTTCTCAGAGGAAACTAACCTTGCTGCTGATCCCTTGAACTTGGAATTCTAGCCACCAGAATGGTGAGGAAATGTTTCTATTGTTTCAGCCACCCAGTCTGTGGTATTTTGTCATGGCAGCCCTAACAAACTAATATAACATGGCAATCTTCCCCTCATAAAACTGATTCTGAATGTAGGTGTGAAGTCAGAGGGCTTTTATAGCTTATTCTGTCTGAAACAGTACCATCTTTTCTGAAAGACACAGTGGATCTGCCATTTCCTGTTCTGAACATTTTACAAGGGCTTGAATGAAGCCCAAAGCCCAGAAATATCTGACATTACTCATTACTTCAACAGCTCAAAGAAATCTTTCTCTGAATCACTGGCTCTTATTCAATCTTATGGCTCCCAAACTACTCTGGCCCACCACAGTTCTTCCCATTTGTATTTTTAATATTATAATATTATATGCGATTCTATAATAAAATGAAGATAAGTTATGTATTAAACTCACTGAATCTTCACAATGACCCTAATAAATATTACATGATTATTACCATTTTACAGACAAGGAAACAAAGTACACCACGGCAGGACTGAACTGAGGCAAGCTGACCCAAGGGTCTTTGCTCTTGGCCGCTGTCTCTCAAGCAGACTTCCTGCCTCTGCCCTTCTCTTGCCCACCCCACACCCTCAGCACAAATTCTGTAAGCATGTAAGGTTTATTTTTCTACATCTAAACTCTTCCCTCCAGCAGCTATCTACAATGGCTGACCTGCTTCATCTATTGAATTTAACCTAAATTGTTCCATCTGGTACTTAAGGCCAGCAAAATTCCAGCCGACCGTCACCCACCTCCCGCAAGGCTCTCTTTGTATCTCTCATCCTGGTGAATCACCCAGGTCATCCTTGCCTCTATTTGCTATTTACTCATGCCAGTCCTCCGCACCTGGCTGCCTTCCCCACTACCACACCACAGAATCACCAGTAGCACATGCTGAGCATTTTCTACAGACCAGGCTCTGTGTGGAGCACTTAATCCTCCCAATAACCCTTTGAGTTAGGTAGTACTTGTGTACCCCTTTACAATGAAGGGAACTGAGGCTAAGGGAGGTGGAGTGGCATATCCGGGTTTTCCCAGCAGGGGGGGTGGCACAGTTGTTTGTTTCAAACCCAGGTCCCTCCAACTTCTTTTTCTCTGCAACTTCTTAACCACTTTATTATCCTGCCATGCCATCTCCCTTGCCCCAGAAGTTCTCCCTGTCTCAGCATTCTAAAACTTCCAAGTTTCTCCAACAGTTTACCAGTAGAAGCTACTTGGTTTGGGATCATCTGTTCAGAGTCACATGTGTAGATACTTACTCCTTATATAGCATTCAGAGTCAGACACACCCGTGCCCTTTAGTCATTCACTGTGTCACTGTGGGCAAGTCACTGTACCTCTTTAGGCCTCAATTTCCCCATGTGTCCATATGTGAGAGGGTAACAATCTCGGCCTCCTTCCTCCCCAGGATCATCACTAGATCCAAGTGAGATGATCAGTTACGAAAGAGTGTCATTAGTGATAAAGTACTCTAAATCTCAAGATGTGATTTTAACTAGTATTACGTATAAAGCATAAAGTAGTAATGAGAATAATGATAACAGAGGATTTATTAATTGGTGGTCTGTCTGTGTCAGACATTGTACTAAATTCTTTACATACATCATCACAGACAGCAGTGTTTAGTAACAGTCTAATAGCAAATACTTAAGCAGCACTTACCACGGTTATAAGTACTTTACAGGTATCTTATTTATTCTTCATATTAGGTTATACTACTATGCCCATTTACCCATGAAGAATCAGAGGCGGGCAGGTATGAAATATCTTGTCCAAAGTCACAGCCCTAGAAAGTGGTAGAGCTGGGATTTGAAATCAATAGTTGGGACCTGGGGTCTGTGCTATTAATCATTAACCAACGCTGTTGAGCTTGGAACCAGAATAACTAGATAAATATCCCCTCAGTCACCTCCTAACTGTATGACCTCTGGCAAATAAGTGAATAACTTCACTTCTCTATGCCTCAGTTTTCTTATCTATAAAATGGGGACAGTAGTATTATCACCCTTAAGGCAATCTTAATCTTAAAGTTAATCTGCTGTGAGGTTAACTCGGTTAATGATGATGGTGACACAGATTAACTGAGTAGAGGCACCATTCTAAACACTATGTGAACTCACTCAATCCTCACAAGAAATGGTTTAGAACACTGCCTGGCACATGGTAAGCATATAATAAATGTTAACAATTATTATTAATATTTAATGCTCACATCACATCAACACTATAGCACATGAATGATCATCCTCACTTTATAGATGAAAAATGTAAGAAATAGTCAAGTAAAGTAACTTGTCTAAAGGCACCCGTTTCTAACTGTTGCAATCCAAACTTGGCTCTATTTGCCTCCAGGACCTTTTCACCAATGCCTGCCTCCATCATTCCAGACCATTCTCTCAGAGCAGAACTGCATTTCTCCTCCAAATCCCTATCCCCACTCCATGTCTAGCGCCGGGCAGACACTTAAAATTTGTTGAATCCACAGTGACGGCTCTCTCTTATCTAGCAGGAATCCCCCCAGTAGTCCCCATTCCAACTGGGTACCAGGAGTCCACCTTGTTACCTGTAAGGAATGGCAGAAGCTCGCTTCGAGTCCTTTCGACTCCGAGGGCCAAGGCGATGGTGGACAGTTTCTTGATGCTGTTGAGGCGAAGCTAATGAGAGAGTAAGAAAAGGACGGGAGAATGTTAGAAATCTCAGACTCAAGGGAGTTCTGACAGCTCTGGACCCAGTCAGCCCCCAGAAGCCTTGCTAAGTATGTGTGAAGATGCTTAATAGTAATTTGGCAAACACCTACCAAGAGACTCTGTGACCTTGAGTGAATCATTAGATAGCAACAATGGTAATCAGTGGCAGCAACAAAAAAAGCAAAAGCATCCTTTGAATCTCACAGAGCCAACACCTACTCAGTTGCACTTTCCAAGACCATGTTGTCTAAAATTATACCACACTTCCCCAGGACTCCCTCTCCTCCTCTCTGATTTATCTCCCTCTCTTGCACTTAGCACCATGTAACATGATGTGTTCTGTACTTTAATAGCAGCAGCCATATTTATAGCATGCTTACTCTGTGCCAGGTCCTGGGCTAAGCATTCACATCCATAATCTCATTTAATTTTTACAATAACCCTATGATGTCAAAGCTATTATAAGTCCTATTTTACAGAGAGAGAGAAACAGACTTAGGGAGCAAAAGTCCCTTCTTAGGGTCAGAGAGTTAAAATGGCATGGAGCAGGGATTTAAACCCAGGACTGCTGGCTAACAGTGATGGTAAAAGAAAAAACAATAACCTTCAGTGTTTGTGAATGTGAAAATAGGGTCTTTGCAGATATCTTTAAGTGAAATGTCTCAAGATGAGAACATCCTGAATTGATGTTGGTGTCCTAAGAAGAGACAGAAAAGGAGAAGACACAGAGATATACAGACAAGAAGACCACGTCAAGACAGAGGGAGAAATCAAGTAATGCCGAGGGACACCAAGAATTGCCAGCAGCCACCAGAAGTCAGGAGAGAGCGACATGGAATGGATCTCCCTCAGATCCTCCAGAGGAACCAATCCTACCAACACCTTGATTTCAGACTTCCAGCCTCCAGAACTGTGAGAGAATGAATTTGTATTCAGCCACACAGTATGTGGTGATTTGTTACAGCAGCCATAGAGAACTAATATATTTGGCTAATACACATAACAGATCTCACACTAAGTGTTTACATATTGAGACCTCATTTGATCCTCTCGATCCTAGGGAGGAAAGCATGACTAATTTCTTTTCATCACTGCAGAAACTAAGGCTAAGAGATGTAAAGACACTGGCCGAAGCAAGCCCTGAGAGAACCTGGGATCCAAATCCAGCTGCTCTGATTGCAGGGCAGGCTGTGAAACCCTCCCCTCTTGTTTCTTCATCTCCACAACAGGCCTCTCCTACCTAGCTCCCAGGGCTGTCGCAAGAATGTAATGAGATCATGCATGTGAGAGTGGGAGGAAACACCCTTGCAAATGAGCAAGGATCACATAGGGGAAATCCTCTCCCTGGAAAGAGAAGCAGAACATGAAGGGACTTGAGGGAGGGGACAGGCAGGAGCTCCTCAGCCTATTCTTTTCCCCGGGTCCCATGTAACTGATTAGAGGTGTGCAAGTGACTGAGCTCCTACATGAGTTGGGTTCTCGGGTCTGGGGGTTTAAGAATATCTTTGGGATCACAGACGAGGATGAGAATCTGATGAAATGCTATAGAGGTCCCTCCTCAGAAAAAAAGCACACGCCAAAATTTTCATACAATTGTCACTGGGCTTTTTGGACCACCTGGAATACAGATGGTCCAAAAACTAACCTTCCTGGCAGTAAAAGGAACTCAGGATAAAGTACTACAAGATCTGCAACTTATTTTTAGCCAAAAAATAAAATGTATATATAGAGATAAAAAACTAAATAGGGCAAACACTAACAAATACTGGGTGGTAAATATTCAGGTGGTATACACAGGTGGTAAATATACAGGTTCTCACTGTATTACACTAGATGTCAGTAAAACTTATATAAATTGCCAGACAGTAAATATTTTCAGCTTCATGGACCACATGGTCTCTGTCCCAACTACTCAACCCTGCCCTTGTGACACAAAAGCAGTTACAGAACGAGAAAATATGTGAACAAGCAAGCATGGCTGTGTTACAATAAAACTTTACTCGCAAAAGCATGCAGTGGGCTGGATTTGGTCCATGGGCTGTAGTTTGTTGAGTCTCGTACTAGTCTTTCAGTGCTCTGTATGTTTGAAAATTTTCATAAGAAAATATTACAGGGAATATTGACCTATTTGCCTATTTCTTTCTTCTTTGTCCTCTCCAAGTTGCATCTTTGTGTTCTTCTCTCAGCTGGGCTATGAGGAAATGTACACATGGGCCAGGGCCAGAAAAGGTGAGCAGCAGCCCTGAGGACAATGAGATGGTGGCAGGGAATAATCATAATAATAATCATAATGCCAGTAACAATGCCAACGAACATTTACTGATTGTTTACTATGTGCTCGGCAGCATTCCAAGTGCTTGACATGAATAATTAACACATTTAATCCTTGGAAACTATGCTCTGAGGTATTGCTCCTAGAATCCTCATTTCACAAGTGAAGGATACTGACACACAGAGAAACTGTCACTTGCTGGGAAGCAACGGGGCCACAACCAAAACCAGGCAGTCTGACTCAATTTCAACATCACACAGTCATTTAGGAAAAATGCCCAAAGGGTGAGCCCATAAGAATCGGGCTGCCTCTCCCATGGTGGAGAGCCTCCTTCCACTGCTGTCCTTGCAGATTCTAGTTTTGGTTTCATTAATAATGACCACTGGTTTCTTGAACCAGACAGCACTGTGAATGCTCTAGAAAGGTGGCATCAAGTGGTGATTTAGAGCCATGCCATCAAGGTTCAAGGCTAAGCTGTTTACATATTAGCTATGGGATGTTGGGCAATCTTTGCAACTTTCTGAGCCTCAATTTTCTCATCTGTGAAATGGGGATGATGGTAATACCTACCCATAGAGGGTTATCATGAGTACAAAGTGACATACTACAGGCCACACCCTAACACCAGAGGAACATCAATAATGGATGTTGTGGCAACTTCATCCTGTTGACAGCATCCTGATTTTGCTTGGATTACCAAGGATATGTGTGGCAGCTGGCTAGTTGTCCACCAATGTCTCTTTTCCTTTCTTTCACAATGACAGAACAATAAAAGCACATATTTCCATAGTACTTACTATGCTCCAGGAGCTGTTCTGAATGCTTTAATGTTTTAATTCATTTGATCCTTACAATCCCATGAGGGAAATACAGGATCACCCATCTATGCCAGTGAAAACAAAGGCACAAGGAAATTAAGTAACCTTACACGGCTCACAGTGGCAGAGCCAGGATATGAACCCAAGCCACCAGGCTCTTAACCAGTACCATGAATTTTTTTTTTTTTTTTTTTTTAATTTTTGGGAGGGTGGTGGTGCCATGGACCCCTTTAGCAGATCTAATAATGACCACAATTTTCAAATAGAGGTGACCATAAGCAATATATACAACAGCTGAAACAAGACATGAACACAGTCATTATTTACACTGGAGACAGTCATAGGTTTTGCTAACACTATTGATAATATGCTACTGTGATATTATAATTCATAATATAAAAATATATCTATATAATTCATAATAGAAGGAAATTAATGTTAAGTTAGAGGTTAGTGAAAATAAAGATGTTATTTTTCCCATCCAAATTCATAGACCTGCCTGGGATTTACAGATGAGCCCCAGATTAAGAGCTCCTGCACTGGGCTACACTGCCATTCATAAACCTTGGTTTTCAGCTATGCACATGACCCCCTGGAAAAGACATTTCCTTTTTTTTTTTTTTTTTTTTTTTGGAAAAGACATTTCCAAATCACCTTTGCATTTGGATGTGACTATGACACTAACATCTGGCTAGTGAAATCCAAGTGGAAATGATATGTGCAACTTGTAGGAAATGTCCTTATGGTGGGATGGGGTCACCCCCTTCTTCACTCCTTCCTGTCTGGAATGAGCCTGTAATGACTGGGCTTCAGCAGCCATTTTGGGGCCTTGAGATAACCTGGGGGGCAAGGGGGTAGAGCTGGAAGGATAGAAGATATGCAAGCAGAGTACAATGTTTACAGCCTGGGACCATAACACCATGGAGTGCCACGGCAGCTTGGACTGCCACCAGACTTTGATCATCAGTCAGAAATAAACTTCAAGCTCATTTAAGCTCTCTTATTTAAAGTTTTCCTATTACTTACAGCCAAACTTAATCCCAATTAACTCAGCACATTACCTAGCTCTGGACAAAGAGACATAAGGGCAAATCAGCGGAGGAACTTCAAGGATTTTCCTCCTTGATAAAAGGAGAAAGAACCTCTCTGTCCTAGGCTTGCCCTTTGCTTTCAGTGTGGTTCCAAGAGGACAGCAGATGGCTGCAGCAATCTTATGACCACATGAGGCAGGTCAAAAGAACGACATACTCTGACCCAATTCTGTGATATCCTTGAGCTGCTGAACTTGTTATATGAGGGGAAAAAAATGAACTCTTACTTATTTAAACTACTCTTGGATGGGTTCTCTTTAACATTCCTGACAGATAAGCTATTAATAACATCAGTAAGAACCTTTACTGTCCCTGATCATGTCATGCCCTGAAAAGATTTCCCTGTGCACTATCTCCAAAGTGTGCCCCCAACTAAGCACCCACATGGTTCCATGACAGCACTCATCATCCTGGATGGGGACTGTCTGTGTCCCTAGCAGGCCTCAGCACAGAGTCTAGTACACAGAGACTCAATAAATAAAATTCCCCTTCCCCACTACATGCATCTGTGCTGAGGCCCACCTGGCATTCAATCCACAGAGCCTTCCCTTATAAGTGTACACAGTATGATCCTGCAAGTCGTATGTCTTCCCTTCAAAATCAGAATAAAAGCCAAGGCCCAACATGATCTGGCCCCTGTCTACTGATCCATTCTCACTTCCTGCCATTCCCCTTCACTGAGCCTGTCACAGTGGTTTCCCTGATAGCAACCAAAACAAACAAAAGCCCTGTGCATTCCCAGGTCAGGTCTTCACACTTGCTGACTTGCTGTTTACTCAGCCTGGTATACTCTTCCCAGATGCTCCAGGGCCCCTTCCTTACTTCATGAGGTCTCTGCTCAATCTTCACCATATGACTATCATAGGTAAAGCAGCACCCTCCTTCCCACCCCCCACCCCCTCACTCTGCACATCTTAACTCTTATTTCTTCCCAACATGTATATGTTGGTTTGTTATTTCTCCTTCCCCCCTAGAATATGAGCTCCACAAGGGCAAGGGGTTTGGTCTTCTTCACTCTGTGCCCCAAGAACCTAGGACAATGCCTGGTACAAAATAAGTGCCCAATAAACATTTGCAGGATTAATTTTTTGTAAAATAAAAATAATATAGATGTTATATATGGGGGAAAAAAACCTAGAAGCAAACAGTTACTGTTTGGTATAGCTAGTAGCTGATAATAGGGGGATGGGTTGGGGGTCTGTAATGTGTGTGCTTTGACAAGGGCCCAGGGAAACACTCAGTGAATGACAGAAGTGTCTCTCTACTTCCCATAAAGTCCTAAAGTCTATAAACCCTCCTTCTCCTTCCATGAAGGATCACGCTTTTAAAGAAAATAACGTGTAGATGTGTCTGAAAAACTAATCACCCACCTGATAACTGTTTAGCATCATTGAGAAGAATGGGCCTCACAATCTCTTATTTCTGCGGCATTTAAATCATTTAAATTTTTTTTTAAACTCTGACTTTACCACTTATTAGCTAAGGGTCCCAGGCAAGTCCTAAGCATCTTGGAGCTTCAGTTTCCTCACTGTAAAATGGGAATTACAAAAATGCCTGCTTCATAGGACTGCTGGGATGATCAAATAAGGAAAACAGACACACAGCACGTAGCAAGCACTCAAATGTCAGCTGTTATTATTTCTCATGTTTTTGTACTGAAAGAAAAATGTAAATAGAAGGGGAAAAAAAGTAATTTCCCCATCCTCTTGGGAACCACTGCAATAAGAAATGCTTCTCATAGTTTGCCTGGCATTATAATTATTTATAGATAGGCTGGCCCGTAGCTCCCTCGGGAGAATGTGGTGATGGAACACCAAGGCCATGGGTTTGGATCCCAAATAGGGATGGCCCCATATAGGGTGAGCGTGGTGCTGATAACACCAAGTCAAGGGTTAAGATACCCTTACCGGTCATCTTTAAAAAAAAAAAAAAAAAATTATTTATGGATGTGCTTGTTTCCCCATTTGGAAGGTGACTTGTCTCTGGGATGTGTTCTAGCCAACTAAGCCAACCGGCCAGTCCCTTAACTGGGGATTCTTGAACTAGAATCTGGTACAGGGCTGGGCACATTAAAAAACATAAAAATAAACAATTTTTAAAGGTTTTAAAAAACCCAACAACCATTTTAGAGAGTGCTTACTATGTGCCAGGTACAAAGCTAAGTATTTAAACATATTCTTTCTTATAACAAACATTATGAGGCAGATACTACCTCTACATTCATTTTGCAGACGAGGAAACTAAGCACAGAAAGAGGAAGGCAGGTCACTCAGTCAATTTATGGCACAGCCTGGAACTGAACCCATGTTCTTTACCATCGTCCTCTACCAATTTCTTTTTTGTAAGCTCTCAGAGGACAACCTTATTCCTAAGTTCTGCTTCACTAAATCACTACACACTCTACAAAAAGCCAGAGCTTATAACATCATGTTTCCAAGATGTAGACACAGGGGCATTCTGCAATGTCTTAGACAGTAGTCCATAACTGCTGTATCTTTACAGCAATTAATCCTCACAACCCTGTCAGGTATGTCTTCCATCCTTTTATCATTTAATAAGAAAACCAAGACCCAAAAGGGTTGAGTAACTTCTAAAGTGACCAGACCAGGATTTGAACCCTGGTTTGCTTCCACCCATGGCACTGCCTCTTCTGTGTCACCTCCAGGCCTAGATTCTGTCTCTACAGGGGGCCTGTAGCTCAGTGGTGAAGTGTGCTCTGAAGCCCAGTGCCCTGCTAAATCCCAGTTTCACCACTTACTAGGTTGTGTGACATTTACACATGGGAAGAATTTCAGACTGAAGATTCGTGGCTAAATCCAGAATCTGATTTAAAACAAGCCAACTGTAAAAGGGCACTTCTGAAATAATCAATAATCACGGAAATCTGATTATGGATTGAATATTAGACAATACCAAGGAATCGCTTTGTTAGGTGGGAACATGACAGTGTAGTTATAAAAATGTCCATTGTTTTAGAGGTGCATACTGAAGAATGTAGGAGAAAATGTTTGAAGGTAAGATTTTAAAAATACTTCAGCAAAATTAAAGAGAGAGGGGCAGGCAGAGTGAGGAACAAGTGAACAGATGTAGCAAAATTTTTTAAAATTCTGAATCTGGGTGTTTGGTACTATTTTCTAAAATTAGGGATATATTTGAAATTTAACAAAAAAAAAAATTAAGAGAAAAAGAATTAGCACCTATCTCAGATGCCTTTTGTGAGGATCAATTAATAAATACAAACGTTGTGCTAGATTGCCCACTGAATAAACAGGTAAGAATCTGTGCAGTTGCTGACACTTCTTGTTACACATGGATGAATACATTGGATATTATACTCAGTTGCAGGGGATTGAAAAATGGTTAAAATGAGTAGACTCTTCATCTGCCTTATTCTTTAATCTATTTGATATTGGTTTGTTTGCTCCCTAGAGACCCTGGCTAAGGAGCATACCCCAAACCCTTGGTATTATTCTCCTGATGGTCAAAATAGTAGTCTCCCTGGTATACTGTATTCTCTCTAGCATTATAAATGTTTGCATGCAGCCATCTGTGGAATGTCAAATGATTTTTCTTTGAATGGAATGACAAAAAGTCAAAGAAAGCATGATTATGAGGACAGTGTACCCTAAAAAAGACATGTTGAGACTGGAAACCTACAATGATGGTAACTGAGAGTGGTGCTAATGCCCTAAGTTTTGGTCACACTCTCACCTAGGTGAGAACCTGACCAAAAGGGGGGAATTATTAAATAAAAATTATGGAAAGCCATTGTTTTGGACTGAGCTACTGCACTAGTCCCCAACACATCAGACCAAACCAAAATGGAGTCGCTCATGTTAAGTGGTACATAATCATCAAACAAAAACTTTAAGAGGGCAGACAGATCTCAAAACAGACCGATTTTTTTCTCCTGAAAACAGGAGAGTCCAGCATAACAAGAAAGGTCCCTCTACTCTAATGCTTATGAAAAAACAACTTGATGTTAATCTGTTTTTTTTTCTATTGTTGTTTTCCTGATCCCACCTTATAAAACCTACCGTTCTGCTATTTCCCAGTGGAATTTGAGACCAAATAAGTCCATTTACAATGATGACAGAGTGATGTCAGTGCCTAAGGGTTGGTCAATCTCTCAAAATTGTGAAGTTAACCAACAGGGGGGGAATTGCTAAGTTTGGCCTAAAGGTGTCTTCAGACATAATGATGTGTAACCGGACTAACCTACTCTTGTAAACTAACCTGTGCAAACAGACTATAACCTACTCTTGTAACAAGCAGCTGAGTCTCGGCCAATTACAGGCAGCCAACTGTTCTGTACCTCACTTCCATTTTCTGTATGTCACTTCCCTTTTTTCTGCCTATAAATCTTAACTGACCACGTGGCAATAGCAGAGTTGCTCCAAATCTGTTCTGATAATGGGGGCTGCCTGATTTGCAAATTGTTCTGCTCAAATTAAACTGTTAAATAAAAAAAAAAATTAATACATACAAAGTAGCCTGTTCAACATATAGCAGGGTTTCTCAATCTCAGTCCTACTGACATTTGGGGCTGGATAATCCTTCATTGTGGGGGGCTGTCCTGCGCACGGCAGGATACTGCACAGCATCACCGGCCCCTACCCACTAGATGCCAGCAACACTCCTCACCAGTCAAGATCATGAAAAAATGTCTCCAGACATTGTCAGATGTCCCCCGGGGCACAAAATTACCCCAGGTTGAGAACCACTGCTCTCCAGTAACGCATTAAAATCGTTTTTTTAAAAATGCGCCAGGTACCTTTGACAGATGAAGCCCCCATTATTTCACCACCACCATCAACACAACTGCTACTGACCAATATTTACTGAACACAGAATATATCAAGCACTGTTATCTAAGCACTTTACATGTGATAACCCATTTAAGCCTCACAACAATCCCAGGAGCTGCTAAATTACAAAATTATCCCCATTTTACAGATGAGAGAACTGAGGCTCAAAGAGTGTAAGTAACACAGAAACCTGGCCTCTCAACCAGTGGATCCCATTTTAAGAAACACAACACCCCAAAACACCCCTGGGATATTGCAATCTGGCCTCTGCCTCTTATTGGCTTGGGGGATGGAGTGCTTAGGCAAGAGATGGAAACCTTATGAATTTGTGGCAGTGTGGAGAACTGAACCCATGTTCCTTTTTATTTTTATTTTTTGGTGGCTGGCCAGTGCAGCGATCCAAACCACTGACCTTGGTTTTACAACACCATGCTCTAACCAACTGAGCTGGGAACGGCCAGCTCAACCCATGTTCTTCACCATCATCCTCTACCACACTTTCCCAAGTATAAGACCATTACCTATCATGACGACTGAACTAGGTCATCACTTACTGAATGCCTTTTCTGAGGCAGCCACTTAACATGCCAATTTCATTGTATCTTCACAACCAGGTAGGCGCTTATTCCTCATCATTATCTGTTTTTTGCAGATGGGGGAAAAAAGAAGGAAACGTACTGCTCCAAGGGCACACGGGGCCGAACTGGCAAAGCTGGTGTTCAAACCTCAGTCATTCTCAACTCCTCCCTCTACATCACCCACCACATGACATCCAAACCTTCAGCAAATCCCATCAGCCCTCCTTCTCAATACATCCTGAATCCAACCACCTTTCCCCACCTATATGCTAACACGGATCCTGGGTGTTCTGTAATGGCATCTCAATAGGTTCTACCTGTTCCTGCCCAACCCCTACTTAACAGCAAGAGGGATCCTTAAGAATTCAGTCAGAACACCTCATTCTTCTACTCAAAGCTTTGCAATGGCTTCCTCTACCCCTGCCCCCTCTTGCCAGTTTTTGCCCTGGCCTACAGACCTCAACCTAGTCCTTACCTCCCACCACTTTTCGAATCACTCTGCTTCAGCCACACCAGACTTTTTGCTATTCTTTGAACATATCAAGCATGCTCCCACTCATGGCCTCTGCATCAACTGTTCCTTCTGCCTGGACTGCTCTTCCTCCTCCTGTTCATTCTCTCTTATTTCATTCAAGTCCTTGCTCAACATCACTGCCTCAGAAACACCTTCTCTAACCTTCCTATCTGAAACGGTAGCACTGGGATTGGTTAGTTAGCTCAACAGGTAGAGCATGGTGCTTATCACACCAAGGTCAAGGGTTCAGATCACCTTACCAGCCAACTGCCAAAAAAATAAAAAATAAAAATAAAACAGCAGCCCTGAGCTCACTATTCTCCCTGTCCCTGCCTTATTTTCTTCTTAACAATTACTGCTACTGGCATGTTATAGAACTACTATCTATCTCTCCTACTAGAATGTAAGCCCCACAAGGGCAGCAGATTAACCGTTTTGCTCCCTACTGTACCTCTCTCTAGTATCTCAAACATTGCCTGGCACCTAGGAGATGTTGAATAAATATCTGCAGAAAGAATAAATTAAGACTACAGCATTTCATATCCCATGTTCTTTCTAGTATCCTGAACTGTCACATTAAGACACGATTAAAACATCTGGCACATGGATATAGTCAGCAATGATTTTCCCCACCCCAAATTCTATTCCACCCTCAGGTCCTACTTCCTTTGGTATTCTTTCCTGGCTCTTCCACTTCTCAGCTGCATGGCTTTGGCCAAAGTTATTTACCTTTGCTGTGCTTCAGTTTCCTCATCTGGAAAATGTAAATAAGTACGGGACCTATTTCAAAGGATGGTTGTGAGAATTCAATAAGATCATAAATGTTATGCCCTTGTACAGCACCCAGTATAGAGCAAGCACCCAATAATTTGGTAGAGAGATGGTTTAAGTCAGGGGTTGGCAAATTTTTTCCTGCAATGGGCCACACAGTAAATATTTCAGGCTTTGAGCGCCAGATCATCTCTGTTACAACTACTCAACTTTGCTGTGTAGCACAAAAGCAGCCATAAACAATAAGTAAATGAATGGGTGTTATCTGAGTTTTTTTTAAAAAAACAAAAAACTTTTATTTAAAAAAGCAAGCCTAGGGCCACAGGCAGCTGTTTGCCAATCCCTGGTTTAAATTACAGATCCCAAGGTCCTTCCGAGATAAGGCCTTGACTTTCTCTTCAATTTCATCTCCCAGCATCAACAGCTCATTCCCTTGGCTCCAATGGCTTTCCTGCTGTTCCCAGAACCCACTCCGCATATTCATGCCCCGTGACCTTTGCACCTGTTTCCTCTGCCTGGAATGCTATTCCCCAGATATCCATGGGGGCCTTCTCTCTCCCATCACTTCTCTGTTCAAATGTCCCCTTCCCTGGCCATTCTATCTAAAACTGTAATACATTCTCCCATACTCCCCATACTCATCCTTGCTTTATTTTTCTCCATAGTACTTATCACTATCTACCGTCATCTACATTGTACTAGTTTGTTTCTTGTCTGCTTCCACAAGAAAGTGAGCTCCAGGAGGGCAGATTTTTGCCTATGGTTCACTGCTTTGGCCTCATCCTTCAGATCAATAGCTAGCACACAGTAGATACTTATAAATATTTGTTGAGTGAGTAGTACCCCTTCACTGACCTCAGTACAATAAAAGAATAAACAAAAAGAAAGTTAAATCACTTGAAACTAAAACAAAAAAACACTTCACCACCATCCTTAACCTCCTACAACTTTCCCCCCTCAATCTCTGATTTCCAACCACAGCAACTGTGGTAGACAGAATAATGTCCCCCAAAGAAATCTATGTCCTAATCCCCAGAACCTGTGAATATGCTACCTCACATGGCAAAAGGGATTTTGCAGATGTGATTAAGGTTAAGAACCTCGAGATGGGGAAATGATCCTTGATTATGTGTGGACCCAATGTAATCACATGGATCTTTAAAATCAGAGACCCTTTCCTGTGGTCAGAAGGAGATGTAACTATGGAAGAATGGTCAGGGAGATGCAACATTGCTGTCTTTGAAGATAAAGGAGCCCCAAGCCAAGGAATGTGGGCAGCCTTTATAAGCTGGAAAAGTCAAGGAAACAGATTCTCCACTAGAGCCTCCAGAAAGGAAAATAGCCCTCCCAACACCTTGATTTTAGACCATTGAGACCCATGTTAGACCTCTGACCTCCAGAACTGTAGTATAATAAACCTGTGGGGTTTTTATGCCACTAAATTTATGGCAACTTGTTACAGCAGTCATAGAAAACTAATACACTGACCAAAGATACCAAGCTTGTTCCTGCCTCAGGTTTTCCCTTGAAACAGCTTCTTTCGACCTCAGCACTAAGGACATTTTGGGCCTGATCATTTTCTGGTGTGGGTGTTGTGCTGTCAACTGTAGGATGTTTAGCAGCATCCCTGACTCTACTCACCAGATGCCAGCAGCAATCCCCAGTTATGACAACCAAAAATGTCTCCAGACATTGCCAAATGTCCCCTGGTGGGCAAAATCATCCTACATTGAGAGCTACAGCCATTACACATTTGCTCCCTCTTCCTGGAAGGCAACCACCTTCTTCCCCATGTTCTTCCAATCTGGTCTCAAACTTTGCGTCCTCAGAGGGACCTTCCCTGAATGACCTTCTTAAAATGGATCTTCCCTACCCCATTTTGTACTTGCTGTGCCCTCAGCCCAGCAAGTCTCATTAGATCCTTTCCTTGCCTTCCATCAGGTGTTTTTCTCAAACATCTCCTTCCCTGTAAGGCCTCCCCTGACCACTCTTTACAAGTGCATCCCTCTGGGCCAGCCTGTGGCTCACTTGGGAGAGTGTGGTGTTGATAACACCAAGTCAAGGGTTAAGATCCCCTTACCAGTCATTTTTTAAATAAATAAATAATAAAAAAATAAAAGTGCATCCCTCTTATTTTTATTATTTTTCTCTGTAACACTGATCCCCACCTAACAAAGTACACATTTTACTTAAAGTCTTGTTTATTGTGTCTCCCCTCACTACAGGGTAAACTCTCTGAGGCCAGGAGTTTTGGTTTGTCTTGTTGCCTGCTATCCACCAGTGCCTAGAACAGCGTCTTGCTGAGTAGAGGCCCAATAAATATTGATTTTTCACAACATCCTGTTTGTTTCCTTCCCACCATTTCTTATGCATGTTAATAACATTTAGCTCTGTTTAGCTGTTTCACACCTGGGTCCTGTATAGCAACTGGTGTCACCACTATATCCCCAGCACCATACGTGACACCTGGCAGGTATTTATTGAACGAATGAATTTTTTCAACAGCCCTACGAACTAGATAATTATCCCCATTTGAGAGAAGAGGAAGCCAAGGCTTAGAGAGATTAACTAACTTGCCCATGTCAATCAGCAAGACGTGGAAGGGCCAGGAGTACAACCACAACCTGTCTGACACCAGAACCAGAGTCATACACCGGAACCTCAGAGGGTGCACCCAGGTTCGGAAGGTTTCTCAGTGCATCAAGCTCAATTTTATATAGAGAGAAATTGAGGCCTAAAAGGAGGACGAGAGCTCTTAAATCACCACTCCCAACAATTACAGTTAACATTTATTGGATTCTTACAGTAGACCAGACACCGTTCTATTTTACTTGTATTATTAACTCGGCCAGTCCCTCACAACTACCCAGCGAGACCGGGACTATTATTAACCCATATTTCGTGTAATACAGAAGCCCAGAGCAGTGAGTAATTTGCACAAGGTCAGGCAGCGGGTGGGATGAGGACCTGCAGTCCTAACTCTTCTCAATCCTACGCCAGGCGGTCTCAGGGCCCTGGGCAACCCTGTCTCACTCACCAGGAATATGTTAGCGCGCTAGATAAACTGCCCAGCCCCTAGTCAATTGGAGGATCCCAAAGTGGGGGTGGGGGGGAGGGAGGCAGGTTTCTACAACTTAATTCGCTCCTAAATCTGGCTAGTTTCCCCCTTGGGGGAGGAAGTGTTTCGCGTCCCCCTTAAAGTATCTACACCAAAATTAGAGACGTAGGGCAGAAATTGGGATGGCAGCCTTCGCCTCTCAGTCCCGATTTGGCCCAGCTGTCGAAACCCAGAAAAGAGTAGACCTATCCGGTTCCGTACCAAACAGGAGGCCCCTCCCCCACTCGGAGCAGGTCAAACGCCTTTCCCATACCCAAGGGGCCATTTGGAGGCCGCCGCCAATCATGGACACTCTCCTCTCCCCCACCCGGCCCACCGACCCCCGACCTGGCCGTGGCCTACCAAGTCAGGAGTCGCCGCGCGAACTCTGCAGGCCCGGGACCCTCGAGGTTCGCCCTGGCCCCCGCCCTCCCCTGGGCCGACACCCAATCAGGGGTGCCATCTCTTAGAATCCTAGGACGCGGAGAGATGAGAGCAGGACGCTGATTGGCCGCCATCCCCTTCCGCCTCTCCCAGCGAACGCTGAGCTTTCTCCGCGAGGGCCTCCTGTGCCCCCATGTACCCCTCCCTGTCTTCCCCAAGTTCCCTGTAGCCTCCGGACCTGAACATCCTCGTTGCGGAGTTCGTCTATGAGGACGGCGATGGGGTACAGCGAGTCGTCACCGTCGGCCGCCGCCATCTTGGCTCCGTCCCGTTCCTGTCAGACTGCGGCCAGCACTGTATTGAAACGGCGATAGGGAGGGGCAGGGCTGTGAGAAGGAAAGACAGGCGTGGGGGTGTCCGAGCCTCTTTACAGGGGCTGCCCCACAGTCATTGGCCACGCAACTCCGGGCAGAGCCCGTGTTTCTTTGGTCCGGAAAAATGAAGTCCCGCCCACTGCCCATTTGCCATTGGTCGAATGAACGAGATTTGGTTTGCCAGAGTCTAGGAGGAGGGAAAGAAGCGGAAGTATGCGGTATCTTAGCAACCAAGATTGTACCGCCTACGTTGCCATTAACAACAGTCGAGACGAGCAGTTGATTCTATCTAATGAGGGGCGGAATTGGGAGGAATCGAAGCCTGCCATTCGGCGAGTTCGGGAGAAGGCTTCTGCGCGTGCGTCGCTCGTACTACGTGACGTCATGCGGGGAGTGGGACGGCCTGCAGGTTCTGGTTTGTAAGGCAGTGGCTCGAGTGCTTGGTGGACGGACTCCTGGCACCTTTGTGCGGGAGGAGGACGGAGTGAGTCCTTGGTTTATGATTGGTTTATGCTGAGACCCAGAAAAGGGGGTAACTTGCTTGCTCTCAGGATAAAAGGCAAGCCTCTCGGGCTGGTCTTTGTCTAGACACATCTCCCACCTCCCCTTTTCACACTTCAGTTGTCCACGAAAATTAGAGTTGCCTGAGCACGTCTTGCTTTTTCATGCCAACAAACCTCTTTGCCCAAGCCGTACTTAACTGCTTGGAGTGCAGCCCCTATTCACTTGTCAGATCTCTACGTAAATATCTCCCCTTCCCTGCCTTCCCTGCCTCTTTTCATCCTGTCTTCTAGGCCTCCAGAGCCACAGAGGCCTCTTCTTTCTCCTTCTCCCAAAATTATCACTGAGGCTGGAGCTGTAACCATGCCTATCTCCTCCACAGAGTGGTAGCACGGATCTGACTAGTCTGTTCCAAGCCTCACTCAACCCAGCCCCCCACCCGTAATCTTAGGACAACCTTAACTGAGGGGGTTAGAGGATGGGATGGGAAGGTCTGGGATGCTCCTTTCCCCTTTACTGCGGCACTTGAAAGGCTGGGCTGAATTAGAACTCCTTGGCAGGTCTGAATATCTCAAGCATCTATTCCAATCACCGTTACCCACTCCAGGTACGAAACTACTTCACATAAAAGCGGGGAGGGTGTTGGGATATTTCAGTCCCTGCCCTCTATATTCAAGGATTACCCACTCCTACCCCAGCCCAGTGAGGCTACGGATCTTGTTAACTAAGTTGACCGCTCTGGTGTCAGTTTGCTTGGGATCTTGTGCTAGGGGACTTTTTAGTGCCTAGGGCCTAGGAATTTTCAAGGGACTATGAGGTTTTACTATCTCAGAAACAAAAAGAACAAATTATTGGCTCCAAAGTGCCAGAACAAAACTAAACCTTAATAAATATTTAAGAAATATCTGCACAAGTATATCATCAACGCCGATGATAATAGCTATGGTAAAATGTACTCAATGAATTTAATTCATTTAACTCTCTCAACAACTCTGTGTGGTAAGTGAAGTACCAGTATCGACCTCATTTTATGGCTGAGGAAACTGAAGCATGAAGAAGTTGGAGAATTTATCCAAGATCTCATAGATAGTAATAGCAGTGCTAGGATTTGAACCTGGGCAGTCCGACTCCAAAGTCCTGCTTGACTAAAATGCAAATTTTATATAATGATATAAAAATTATATTTAATGTGGGATTTGAGATTGTTTTACTATGCCTGAGTTCATGTGTGTGTGTGAGGAGGGGGCTGCACAAAAGCAAGAGATTCTGGGACTAGGAAACTTTCCTAAGTTTAGGTCTCGGGCTTTCCTTTCCTGATCCTCAGTTTCTATGTGTGTAAAATGGGAAAGTCCACCATATGAGAAATGGTTGCGTGAAATGTGGAGCATGCCAATGATGGATTATTAAACAACTATTTATAAGAACCAGTTAGATCCATATGTATGGAATAAGAGGAATATTGAAGAATAAAAGGAATATTGACGATATATGTTAAATGAAAAAATAGAAGGTTCAGAGTGTCTTAGTTCAGGCTGCTATAATGGAATGCCACATACTGGATGGCTTATAAACAACAGAAATTTATTTCTCACAGTTGTGGAGGCTAGGAAGTCTGAGATCAAGGCACCAGCAATTCGATGTCTGCTGAGTGTCTGCTTTCTGGTTCATAGATGGTGCCTTCTAGCTGTGGCCTCACATGATGGAAGGAAGAATTAAGATCTCTCAGGATTCTTAAAAGGACCTTAATCCCATTCATGAGGGCACCACTCTCATGACCCAATCACCTTCAAAGGTCTCACCACCACCTATTACCGTCAACGTTGGTGATTAGACTTCAATATATAAAGTTTTAAGAGATGCAAACACTAAGTCTATATCACAGAATAATGACTGGTATGAAGGATTATGTATGTGTGTGTACATGTGTATATTTCCATAATAATGGGAACAGCTCCAGAAGACTACGAATCATGGTATTATAGTATTGCTTACTTTGGGGGTAATGGTGGTGGGAATTGAAAAGGTTGAGGGAAAAATTGCTCTGTTTTTTTAAAGCTTCATTTTATTTTTACTTTATCTGAACATTTACAATAAGCAAATATTGCTTTTGTAATTAAAACAAAATTCAATAAAGTAACAAACAATCTCCATGAACTCTTGATATACATTAAAAACATTAACCACCCTTTTGCTGCAAATATGTTGTTACCAGTTTAATATTGGGTATTTTTGTTATTGTCCTGTACACAAATCTTTTTTTCCCTATTCGTATCCCTTTCACTTTCCCTTCTTATATTCTGTGTTGCTTACGAATTTAGGAATTCCTCCCTCACCTTAGGTGTTTGATAAATATTTTTTCTATCATCTAGTTTCACTATGATTATATTTTTTATAATCTTTATGATTATGATTATATTTTTACTTTTGTCTCTTTAATACACTTTATTTGTGGCTATAGTGTAGAGGGGAATTGAAAGAAATCCCAGAAACACCCCCTATTGTATATAACTTCATATGTGATAAAGACAGAATCACAGATGAATGGGAGAGAAGAGGATTATTCTTGTGGATCTGGACTGATGGATACAGTTTGGTAATCCCAGAAAGTGGCTGGTGGACACCTCTGTACCAATCGCTACTTGTTTCCCAACAGTCAGCCCCTTTCTTCTCATGAGCTATGACCCCACTATATCCAAGATCTACTTTGCTTGGATAAGGGATGCAAAATCCCCTAATCTTATCAAAAATACATAAATTGTCTGTTTTGCGTGATGTTCAGTCATTTATTCACTCATGCTCATCTGAGTCTTAAGCATAATTGTGAACCAGCCGCATCGCAAGAGAGTGGTAGAACAAGACAGACTAAGCTTCTGTCCCAATAATAAACATCAAATAGCAATAGTAAATGAAATATTATGTAATTATTGTGAAATTGCTTATATAATTGAAGTTTTACTGTTAGTTGCGATGAAGAAGTTCATAATAAAGTCTATACCATAATAATAGAGTAGGTCCAGAAACAATCTGGAGATTACAGAGGAATCTTGGAGAATATAACTTTAAATTTAACTTATTAAATTTTTTCTGAAATTAACTGGACATGGACAAAGTTTCATAAAAATAGAACTACATGTGAAATAGTCATTCAAGTAATGGAAGAAAAAACTGTCCCACAGAATAATGAAGTGGCCTGACGTGAACCTGGAGAGTTATTCAGTTTCAGAGAGTAGATGCATTGAAGGACATGGTATGAATTTTGTATGTTACACGTTAAAGTGATAGCAGTCATTTGAAATATGATTCTATGGAGGGAAATTAGCATATTTAAAACATTTTCATGTAAAACCAGCCACAGTGAACTGGAGGAGAGCCAAGGATAGCACAGAAAGATGTACTAGCCGATATTCTTACAATATCAGGTATGTGTGGACAATTTTAAAAGACATTGTATTAGTTTCTTTTGCTTATAACAGAATACCTGAAACTGGGTAGTTTATAAAGAAATAACTTATAAATTTATATTTATAATAATAAAAATTTATTTCTTACAGTTTTGGAGGCTGGGAAGTTCAAAGTCCAGGGAACACATCTGGGGAGGGCCTTGTTGGTGGGTGGTGACAGCAGTGTAGGGTATCACAGGGCAAGAATGGCAGGAACAAGAAAGAGCTAACTTCTTCACTCGCTGCTTTTATAAAGCCATTAGAACCACGCTCATTAATATGTGAATGGATCAATCCACTCACAAGGGTACCGTCCACACAATCTAATCACCTCTTAAAGGTCCAATCTTTCAATTACCATAATAGGATTTCCCACCCTCTTAACACTGTCGCAGTGGAGATTAAGTTTCTAATACCTGAAACTTTAGGGGATATGAAGTTCCACCCTTGGTCCCCAAAGCTCATGTTCTTCTCACTACCATATGATTCAGCAATCCCACTTCTGGGTATATATTCAAAGGAAAAGAAATCTTGAAGAAATATCTGCACTCCCATGTTCATTGCTACACTAGCCAAAATGTGGGAAAAAACTTAAACATTCATCAATGGATGAATGAGTCAAGAAAAAAATACACACACACACACTTTCTCTCTCTCTCTCTCTCACACACACACACACACACACGAGGAGTCTTGAAAAAGTTCATGGAAAATGCATATTATGAAAAAACTGTGCATAGGTTTCAAAAATGTTTCGCACCAAAATAAAGTCGTACTAACTTGTTACAACATCTCTGAACAGGATCTAGTTTGAGGCACTAACAAGAATAAGCCATCAGTTTGAAAAGAGCCCCTATCAGAACAACATGAATTCTGCTAAAATTGAAGCAAGAACATCAAATTTATGGTGAAGCTTAGGTGGAAGAATGGTGAAATCATGATGCTTTACAAAAAGCTTATGGGGAGAATGCCCCAAAGAATTCAGCAGTTTACAAATGGATAACTTGTTGTGAGAAGGGAAGAGACGATGTTGAAGATACAGCCCCAGAGCGAGATCATCCATATCAATTTGCAAGGAAAAAGATAATTTTGTTCATGTCCTAATTGAAGAGGACCAACGATTAACAGCAGAAACAGTAGCCAACACAGTAGACATCTCAACAGTAGACATCACAGTAGACACAACATTGGTTCAGCTTACACAATTCTGACTGAAAACTTACAGTCAGCAAACTTTCCACTTGATGGGTTCCAAAACCATTGCAGACCATCTGCAGACAATAGCAGAGCTTTCAATGGAAATTTTAAACAAGTGGGATCAAGATCCTGGAGCATTTCTTCAAAGAATTTTAACAAGAAATGAAACATGACTTTATCAGTATGGTCCTGAAGACAAAGCACAATCAAAGCAATGGCTACCAAGAGATGGAAGTAGTCAAGTCAAAGCAAAAGCAGACCAGTCAAGGGCAAAATCATGGCAACAGTTTTTAGGGATACTCAAGGCATTTCTCTTGCTGACTTTCTGGAGGGTCAAAGAATGAAAACATCTGCATATTATGAGAGTGCTTTGAGAAAATTAGCCAAAGCTTTAGCAGAAAAGCACCTGGGAAAGCTTCACCAGAGAGTCTTCTCCGCCATGACAATGCTCCTGCTCATTCCTCTCATCAAACAAGGGCAATTTTGCAAGAGTTATAATGGGAAATCATTAGTCATCCACCTCACTGTCCTGATTTGGCTTCTTCTAACTTCTTGTTTCTTATTCTTAATATTTACAGGGCACCCATTTTTATTCAGTTAATAATGTAAAAAAGACTGCACTGACATGGTTAAATTCCCAGGACCCTTAGTTCTTTAGTGATAGACTAAATAAACGGCTTTTATCATCACTTAGAAAAGTGTCTTGAACTTGATGGAGCTTATGTTGAGAAATAAAGTTTACATTTTTACTTTTATCTTTTTTTAAAAAAAGATGACCGGTAAGGGGCTCTTAACCCTTGACTTGGTGTTGTCAGCACCACGGTCTCCCAAGTGAGCTAACCGGCCATCCCTATATAGGGATCCAAACCCGCGGCCTTGGTGTTATCAGCACTACACTCTCCCAAGTGAGCCATAGGCCAGCCCCTTACTTTTATCTTTTAACTTTATTTTTTCACAAACTTTTTGGAGTCTACTTGTGCATAAATATGGGAATATTATTGAATAGCCATAAAAAAGAAAATTCTGTCATTTGCAACAACGTAGATGAACCTGGAGAACATTATACAAAGTGAAATAAGACAGAAACAGAAAGACAAATAGTGTATGATCTCACTTATTTTGGAATCTACAATAGTCAGACTCACAGAAGCAGAAAGCAAGTGGTGGTTGCCAGGGGCTGGGGAGAGGGGCAAATGATATGGTGTTGGTCAAAAATGGTGAGGTTTCAGTCAAGAAAGATAAATAAGCTCTGGAGATCTACTGTACAACATAGAGCTTATGCTTAATAATAGTATCGTAAATTTAAAATTTTTCTAATGTGGTAGATTGTTGTTAAGGAAAAACGAGCTTTCAAGTTGGCTGACCTCAAGCTGGTTTCCATATATCATAGATTCCATTTTCTATCTTTTCTGTTGGCTGAGCTCCTTGTGTTTTTTTTATCATCTAGAGAAGAAGAGATTTTTAACAATATATGAGGAAGAGACATAAGTCACGTAAAAGTATAGATCCTGCCACCAGCATAAACTATTTGTCTGTCAAAACTAAAACAACAAAGGGAGTGGGAGGAAACTTTTGGAAGTGATTGGTAAGTTTATGGTGTTGATTGTGATAATAGGTTTGTGGATGTATATTTACCTCCAAACATATCAAGTTATGCACATTAAGTATCTACAGCTTTTTGTATGTCTATCATACATCAATAAAGTGGTTTTAAAAAACTCAAAGAAGGGCCGACCCCATGGCTCACTCAGGAGAGTGCGGTGCTGGGAGCACAGCGGCGCTCCCGCCATGGGTTCGGAGCCTATATAGGGATGGCTGGTGCACTCACTGCCTGAGCGTGGTGCAGGCGACACCAAGCCAAGGGTTGCGATCCAGTCACAAAAAAGAAAAAAAAAAAAAAACTCAAAGAAAACAAAATTATACTGCCATGTATAACTAACTGCACTCTTAAGAGGTTGAATTATGTTGATGACTCCTTCATTCTCCAAATCAATGTGGGTTTAAGTGTACAGATTGTGGGATGGATTTGGGAGAGAATTGACCTATAAAAATGGAGAATATAAAATGTTGGGGGAGAGATGGAAGAGAGAAGAGCAAGATTAGCAGGGTGAGGGACTTCATACATAGAGGGGGAAGAGTGGTGAGTTCTCACTGGCAGAGTAGCCCAGAAGAGATTTAGAAGAAAAATAATTACTATGACGTTATTAAATTTTTTGCGTGGGACTGGATGGCATCTCTCTCTCTCACTCTTTCTCTCTCTCTCTCTCTTTCTCTGTCAGCCATACAGGATCTTTAATAAAGCCTACATGGCTCACTAAATCTTTTCTATGAAAGAGGTTTCTTTTGGGGACATTAGAAGGATGGACTGTGTTAAATTAAAGCAAAGACATAATGTACTAGGAAGCCTGCATAGAGGACATAGTAGATCATGAGAGTATAAATCCCTGGGAAATAGTAAAAATTGGTGAGAAAACTCTAGACTTTCAAGGTTGTAGATTGAAGGGGTTAAAGGCCAGCTCTCTAAGAGTAGTGCCAGACCTATATGATATTTGCTATATACATGGAATAGGATTGTACCAAAGAATATGTTTGATAAGAGGATGGAAGTGAAACAAATGGAGGCCCAGAGAAGAGTGGAGGAATTGAGTTGTTTTCAGAACTGTGATGGGGTTGGCTAGACTCAACGGCAGGAGGAGAGTCAGGCAGGGCTCACGTTCTCCTTCTTATCTCTTCTCCCACCCTGAAGAACTCTTCACTGTTGCACTGCTCTGTGATGCAGGCCTGGAACTCTAGCCTGGAATGCTCACTTTCAGGGTGTGGCTGCTTCACACAGCAGAGCCAACAACTGTGCACTTCAGATAATGGAGAACTATTAGGACACTTAGTGCCCCATGGCTGAACTCAATCTGGATTCCATGTAGTATATATTCCATTTTTTACCTTATGTCTGGGATGGATCTCCTTTTGTTTTTCTACCATCTAGAGAGGAATCAATTTTTATCAATATTCAAGAAAATTGGAGACATCAGTCAAGTAAGAGAACACTGTGCCTTGCAACCAGCTTAAACTGACATTTACCTGTTTTTCTTCTTACTTTACTAAATTAATAATGTCAGTGCAAGAGACACCTGAGATCAGACTCTCAGGAGAAGGTAGAGTATCATCCCCCTAGAGAATAAGATTGGGCAGGACATGGTTCAGAGTGAGAAACAGAGCTTTTGTCCAAAACTTTCAATTTAT
This sequence comes from Cynocephalus volans, assembly GCF_027409185.1. Classification (NCBI taxonomy): domain Eukaryota; kingdom Metazoa; phylum Chordata; class Mammalia; order Dermoptera; family Cynocephalidae; genus Cynocephalus; species Cynocephalus volans. The sequence goes on along the minus strand of NC_084462.1, from coordinate 4,966,700 downwards.
GTATATGCAGAGAACGTCTCCAGGAAAAATTCAGAGTGTTTCAGTGGTTCCCGGAGAAGATTAGCAAGGGGGTACAGGATCCTTGCAAGAGAGCAGAGCCCAACACCATTTATTCATAAGTCACCTTTCCATGTCAGGGGTCTCTAGGCTAAGCCTCTGTGATGGTGCTGATCTAAGGAGCAATGCAGAACCTCTTAAAGCCCATGATTACATGTGAAACATGAAGCTCTGGTCTCAGGGAAAATCATTCTATATTACAGAGCATTGCATTCCTGTTGGTCACAGCAAAGGACCACTGACTGAAAAATCAATTGAGGATTACATACAGATCAGCCTTTTTATTTGAGTTTCTCAAGGAAGGACAACGATAAATTTTTTAAATCTACTTTGAAAACAAATAATATGGAACTAATACAGACCTTCATTACTTTGATGGAGAAAAGCAGTGTATTTATAAATAATAAATCTGCAGTTTGCTTAGAGAGAGGAAATTGAAAATTGGGTTGCGGCTTTTTATTCTTTGCTTGTCTTTCAGTGTCAACAAAAGGAAAACAGAATGACAAAGGTGGATCTGCATGTTCGGCCCTGGGCTCTCCAAAGGTTATCCCTTTATCTGCTCTTTTCCTGGGATCACAGGTTCCCTGTATCTGAGGATGTCAGCTTCTGGATCTGACCCTCTCAGAAAGCAGAGCCTTAAAGGGCAGACCATAGAAAGGAGTCAGAACTTGAGACAGTTCTCCCATTATGCGGTATGCCCATCCATGGGAACTGAATGATGGAGGCCTGCAATGTGTCTTACGAGTCAGCAGGTAGCATGAGATGTAGTGGGAGGGCTATTGGTTAGTTCTGGAGAAAGAACTTCCATGACCTTACTTGGGCACATTGTTTAACCTCCTAAGTCATACACTCTTCCTTTGATATGGCTCCTGGCCTGTATAATTACAGGCATAATGTGAGTCTCACAGGGGATACCACATATGATGGAATTTAGTAACTATAAATCACTGTACATGGGTGAGCCTTCCTGTTATAGGTGTAGACCATTTGATGCATCCTAATTCCTCAGACCCTCAAAGTCTAACCTTGCAAGAATCTACTCCCAAAAGGCCATTCTTCTTACTTTCTTATAAGACTCCTTTGCTGCTAATGTTACAGGGCACTCTTAGCTCCTGGCTGAGGCTCCCCAAAATTGATATTGAACTCACAGGTCTGGTTGCCTGCCCCCGGACAAAAGCAAACCAATCAAAAGCCAGATGTTGGTGAAAATAGAAGTCAGCTTTTATTCAGGAATACTGCTGACCTGAGGAGAGATGTTAGGCTAACCCATCTCTCCCGTAAACCTGAAGGAGAATGGCCAGACTAAAGCCATCTCAAAGACTCAGGTTTACTGAGGAGATGGAGCCAGAGGAAATGGAACAGGGGAAGTGAAAAGCAGGAGAGAAGGAGATGTCAGCTACGAGGGGTCTGTGTCTATGAGTCAGGTACAAGGTCTTGCCAAGGCCTCATCTGGTTTTCTGTTCTCATCTTCACTGTTATCTCAGGGCCCTGCAAGATTTTGATTTGCTCTGGAGTAAAATCATCTTTTCTGCAGTCTTTTGCATAGTTTCGCTTCACAGAGCTCTCGTTGACATGGCTGGTACCCAAGGTAAGCTTCCAGTCATTGGCCTTGATCACTTCTCAATACTCTACAAGTCTCAAAGAAAGAACTGTTAGCTTTGCAAAGTACTAATTAGCTTTCTCAGCCTTGTTTTCCTATTTAGCAAGCAAGATAAGAAAGTCAGGGGGTGGGAAGAAAGCGTGGAGAAAAAAAAAAAAAACTGCCTTTTCTAAAATTTGCCTATAGCCCAAGTGGTTTTAAGTCCCAACATGGTTTCAGTCCTGCTGACTCCAACACTAACTTCATTACAAGTAACCAGAGCCCCTTTATCCTACCTTGGAGAGCTTGCTGAAAAAAAGCTGAGGTAACAAGGGACCTGATTTCTCTATGAAAAAGCTGATTAATCTCTCCTACTTCTCTTCTATTTCCCTTTACCTACCAGGGGCTATGCAGTTCTAGGGCCTCTTTGTAGCCTGGGGTCGACATGGGAGAGGAACCTAGGTGAGGTGCTACAGGAAAGAGAAAGTGAGAGTTAGCTTGAGGTTATAGATAAAAGGCACACATGAGGTCAAGGATGTGGGACATTGACTTCTGGCGGGTGTGCCAGGCCCTCTTTTCCATTCTGCTTCCTGGCTGCAGCTTGTTCTTATGTCATTCAGTCTACTTGGCAAGCTTTCTGTTGAGACAGGCATTTCACAACAGTTGCAGCAAGACACCTGTTGCTGTGAGGAGGTCAGTAGGTGTCTGGGGAAGTTTATCTTCTGCTCTTGGAGAGCCAGCGCAAGATGCTCTGTGTCCCTTTGGCTTCCACAGCTCCTCTGTCTGGGTTGTCTGTAACTCTGACTTCTTTCTGTCATCTGCCCTTATAGACCCTGTGTGGGTTTTTTTTTTTTTTTCCCTCTCTTATTACACCAGTCCTCCAATTCTGTGACACCAACTGGGTGTCCAAAAATTCAATTCAATTCTGACACTAACTCAGAGTTAGTACAAGATCCCACAGGTTAAAGGTTCAGTCTCACAACACTGCCCCCACTTCAATGCCAATAGCAAGTTCCAGGGGCCAGTCATGCTTCTGACCAACAGGCAATAAAGGAAGGGTTCCCACAAGCCCCTCTCAGGTGTGATAATTCATTAGAATGACACGCAGAATTCAGGAAAATGCTTTACTTATATCTACTGGTTTATTATAAAGGACAACTCAGGAATGGCCAAATGAAAGAGATTCGTAGACTAAAGGATGGGGATAGAGGGAGGTGCATGGAGTTTCCATGCCTTCTCAGGGCACTCATGGGTGTCTTCATCAACCTGGAAGCTCTCCCAACCCAGCAGTTTAGGAGGTTTATGGGGGGTTTCATTATGTTTCATTATGATTGATTAAATTGTTGTCCACTGGTGATTGAACTCAATCTCCAGCTGCCTACACTCCCCAGTGGTTGGGGGTAAGGGATGGAGGTGGGGACTGAAGGTTCCAATCCTCTAATCACGGCTTGGTCTTTCTGGTGACCAGCCCCCATCTTAAGGCTATCTAGACCTCCTTTTTATGAATCATTTCATTGGCATACAAAAGAGACTCTTATCACTCAAGAGATTCCAAGAGTTTTAGGAGCTCTATGCCAGGAACTGGGGACAAAGACCAAATATATATTTTTTATAATGCCAAAGACCAAATCACCTCCTCATTTCCTTTTTATTTATGCTCACCATGAGGCACCTCTCTGCTATCAGAACGCATTTTGACACTGGATCTCATATTTTAATAGAGCATCTTCTACCTCGGGAGTCCATTCAGTTGCTGGATCTGATTACCCAACCAAACCTCACGTTGTTTTCTGGACCCACCTCTTCACCTGACTCTTCATTCTCTGATGATATTGATCTCTTCCCAACCTGACCTATCACTCAGGTCCCACTGACTGGTTTTTCCTTTCACCGCCCTAATAGTCTCTGCTTCACCATCGCCAGGCACACTTTAACTCTGACACAGTCTGCCTTGATTCCAAACCTGCAGAACATTGTCCTTGAACTCTTATCTCCTGAGAACCCCTGTTGATTTTCCTTGTTCTGCCCATCAATGCCTGACCATTTCAGCCTTCTCCTGGATGCAGGCATCAGCGAGGATTTGTTCCTTCTCACTTGTATACACTGTGATTGCCCGCAACAGCTCTTATTCTTTGTCCATCTGAGGCTTCTTTATGGAATGATGCTACAACCAGGCATATCAAAGTTGGTAACTCCTTTTTCCTTACTCTGTTGTCCAGTAGCACCTGGAAATACAAACATAAAGGGAAGGGATTTTCAGATTTTTAAGGGGAAATAATAGAAAGAGAGATTATTTGCAAAACAACTGAGGGTATGTGAATTCTGAAAATAATTTAGAGTCACTTACCAAAGAGCTGGACATCACAGCCATCAACCTTTCTGGAGAATCCTAGAAAAACCAGAGCAGCTGCACAGTCCTTAGTAACTCCAAGGTCCCAAAATCTTATAGACTGTGAATAGCAGAACTTCAGGTGTCTCTTTCCTCTACATAGTAAGTCATTGGTGGCTACCATCCTAGTCTCTGGTAACTGTTCTCCACTGAAGTCTTCCCCTATTCCATATCTAATATTCCCCCAGTCCTAATACAGGCTAAGTAACCACCCAGTACTTTCACAATCCCAGCCCTGCCTTACTCTAAACTGCAGCTCCAGTTCTTGCTTACAATACTGCCACTGCCACAGCTTCTACATCAAACTCAGGTATAGACCTTTGATCCTCTGTCTCACTCCCTCTAACTTCTCTATCCATTCAGGACCTGTGAAGTATCTTTCCCTAGAGCACAGAATGAAGAAGACTCTCTCACAACTGAAATTTAACACCTGGAATGGCAAATGTTTCAGAAGCAGCTGAAAAGTTATGGGGTTCACTCTCTGTGGTCCAAAAATATCAGAAAACCTTTAGTCCTCCAGGTGCTGACTGTTCCCAGTACAGCCGGGCCTCCCAATCTTTATGCCAATATCCACTCTTCCTGTCTGTACTCTTTCATATCAGCAAGGAGATCTGGAAGCAGCTGGAGTATTACTTTCAAAAGAGTAATACATTCATCACCAGAGGGGTTAGGTCAGCAAGATCCAAGAGTCTTGGGCACTTATACAACCTCAGGGAAAGTAACCATGACCCTGTGTGTTTCAGGGCAGAAGCATCAAGTATCTAAAGAAGAATGGGTGAAGGAACCCAGGAAGCTTCCATGTGAGAAGTGCAGCAAATTTCCAGCTAGGGAAGAACCTGAGAAAGGGCTTAGAACATTCCCCCCCTTGGGAAGGGTCCATTAGATAACTCATCAAGAGATTGATTAACCTACCTAGTGAAGAGTCTGGGAAATGACTCTGAGAAGGAGACAAAGAGTGACTTGACTGGTCACTAAGGGAATGACTTAGCAAGGAGCTCAAAGGAGAAATATGTCAGAAGCACCTGAAGGACACCCAGAAGGTGCACTTGGGCGTGAAGTTGTGACAACTCATCAGGGTGGGGTCTCTTTGGTTATGCATCACTCAGGGCTTGCTGTAAAACATACATTGCCCCTTTCTGGGACGTTTCATCCCCTCTTGGAAGCCCGAAATTTGGCTCCCCCTGCAGGTCAGTGATATTATTTTAATGCCTCTTCAGAACTCCCCTTCCTTGGTTCACTCCCTTTGACAGGTGCTAGAAGCAAACTATAGTGCTGTGTGTGGCAAAGGTGGAATTTATCTCTCCAAGTGCTTTAATACACGTGAACGTTAATTCTAGGTGCCAACTTGGTTAGATGAAGGAATGCTTAGAAACCTGGTAAAGCTATCCTTTTAGGAGCATCTGTGAGGGTGTTTCCAGCAGAGATTAGTATGAGAGTCTGAGTGGACTCTGGGGGTCTGGAGAGAACAAAAAACAGAGGAAAGAGGTGAAGCTCTCTCTCTATCCACTGGAGCTGGGATACACTCTTCTCTCCCATCCATGGACATCAGAGCTCAAGACTCTTCAGCTTTTGGGTTCCAGGACTTACACCAAGGACACCATCAGCTTCCTTGGTTTTGAGGCCTTTGGACTTGGACTGAACCACGCTACTGGCATCCAGTTTATAGATGGCCTATCGTGGGACTTTTCTTCACAGTCGCGTGAGCTAATTCCCCTAATAAATCCCTCTCATATAATTATAACATATCCTATCGATTCTGTCTCCCTGGAGAACCCTGACTAATACAATATATAAACTTTAATTTGAGAGGACGATTCTGGCCCATTCCACCATCTACTTTTCCTTCCTCACCCACCCATATTTTGAGACTGACTCCAGAGTGGATGTTATCAAGTTCCTTGGAGAAAACCCTCAGGTAGGTCAGGAAGCTAGGTGATCCTAGACATCTCAGTTCTCATACTGATAGTCCTTTCTCTGTACCCTTCCCTGTGGGTGAGGAGGGCTGAAGGACCCTGAAGTGATTTCCTCTGACATAGCTCATGGGGTCACAGAGGCCCTCAGACTAGGGAGGAGAGCAGAGAGACTTCCACCACTTCACTTCCAGTATTGTGGACAAAATCTAGCAGAGTGGGACTATCCTGGGGCCCAAAAGGGCAACACAGTGCTAACTTCATGTTGAGCAATGGAAGAAAATGATAAGAGATGAGACGGCAGTTGGACCCCAAAGACTCTAGCTAAGAAAAAACAATACCAAGGTTTCATTCTTTTTGCCTCTGATTGGCACTGAAAGACAAGAAAAGAAAAAACAAGAGTAAGACCCAATTCTCACTCTCCTTTCTCTAGGCAAGTTGTAGACATTTATCACTCGTGAATACTCTGTCTTTCTCCAATAAACTAATGGAGGTCTATGTTCCTTCTCTATTATTCATTGTAAGGCAGATAAAGATATTTTATATTTTTCCTTCCTTGAAAAACTCAGATAAAGAAAGTTATCTGTATGGATTGTCAAATCATTCATTCATTCATTCATTTTTGGCAGCTGGCCAGTAGGGGGATCCAAATCCTCGATCTTGGTGTTATAACACCGTGCTCTAACCAACTAAGCTAACCAGGCAGCCCTTATCTATTCATTTCTTTAAAGACTATTTCTTAGAGAAGTTTTAGGTTCACAGCAAAATTGAGAGGAAGGTACAGAGATTTCCCTGCCTCTATACATGCACAGCCTTCCCCAATATGAGAATGGTACAATTGTTATAATAGATGAATCTACAGTGACACATTATAGTCACCCGAAGTTCATAGTTTACATTAAAGTTCTCTCTTTGTGTTGTACTTCTTTGGGTTTGGACAAATGCATAATGATATGTATCCATTGTTATAGTATCATACAGAGTATTTTCACTGCCCTAAAAATCTTCTGTGCTATGCCTATTCATCCCTCCCCCATCTCCAACTTCTGGAAACCACGGATTGTTTTACTGTCTCCAATAGTTTTAGCTTTTCCAAAGTGTCATATAGTTGGAATCATAGTATGTACCCTTTCCGATTGTCTTCTTTCACTTAGTAACATGGATTTTTGGTTCCTCCATGTCCTTTCATGGCTTGATAGCTCATTTTTTTTTAGCACTGAATACTATTCCATTGTCTGGATGTATCACAGTTTATTTATTCATCACCTACCAAAGGACACCTTGGTTGCTTCCAAGTATTAGCAACTATGAATAAAGCTGCTACAAACATTCATATGCAGGGTTTTTTTTGTGGTTATAACCTCTCAGCTACCTCAGATAAATATCAAGGAGGCCAGGGCTTCATCCTGCAATCATAGCCTTTTAGGACTCTATATTGCTCTTCATATCAGCCCTATCACAAAGGCCCCAGAGACCTTTCATATGGGAGATTGACTTGTTAAGTGCTTTTAGACTCTTTCCTGTAGGGATCCTGCACTCTCTTAAGCTCATTCAGAGCCACTGAAACACTCTTTAGGATTTTCCTGGAGCCATCTACCACACACAAATAACTTGCAAGTTTGGGACGAAAGCCCTGTTTCTCAATCTGATAACTGCACTGCCCAACCTGGTTCTCTAGAAGGATAATGTTCTACTGTCTCCTGAGATTTCTCATCTCACTGTGTGATTCAGCATTAACATAATGATTTTATGAAATGGGAAGAGAAACAAGCAAAGGTCAGACCCTGTATGGGACAGATTCTAGGTTTTCTTTGCCTGATTTATGTCTCTGATTTTATCAAATATTGACTAAAATGGTTTCCCCTCAAGGTGGTAGGGAAGCAGGAGGAAGAGCACCAACTCACACAGAAAGCAGAAAATGGAATCAATGCTACATGGAATCCCGCTCGAGTTCAGTCCCAGTGTACTAAGTGACCTCAGAACAACAACGACAACAACAAATCCTTCTCCGTTATTTGAAAGACTCTACTTTTAGGCTTAAAGAGCTTAAAATTGAAAGTAAATACTCTGGAGCAGAGTTTCACGTCTGCATCACGGAGTGATAGAGCAGTCCCAAAGTCTGTTTAGAGTTGGGGAGGGTAAAGTTTGGAGGTGAACCCACTGCCCCTCCCCCCAACAGCCTGTGAAGCAGACCCTCCATCAATCCTGGGCCAGCTTAATCCCCCTACTTTTCTTTGACCTGTGTTTGTTCCACCTACACATTCTCATCATGCACATATACTGTGGAATGATTCTCTAGTTTTTATAAACATACCCGGATATTGGCTGTGTCTTTCTTCACCCCTTACAGATCTCAGCTTTGACCCCATCAATTACATAGCCCTGAAATTCTGAACTTTTCCCAGTAATTTTCAATACTTTCCAGGGACTTACACTATCAGGATCTCATCCATTCTCACTCAAACTCCCCAATACAATGATCTTTCTCTTACATCAACACAAACTTAGAACTTGGCTCCTCTATTAAGTATCCTTAAACGAAAGAACTTTCACCAAAAGCCCCAACAAGCAGTGTGGCCTTCATTAAAAAACACTAAGGTGACACACAGAGAGTTATGCAAACATATCCAATGGCAGACAATTTGATAACTTCCTCATATATTTTTTTCTTCTAAGTTCTTTCTGCATAGCGATGCCTGTGAGCGCTCTTGGCTCTTCCTTCTCCACCTATAGTGTGGTCCTCAGATCTCTCCTAGGCCCCCCCCAGTGACCCAACATTTTCTGTTTCTCCCGTATTTTCCAATTTTTTTATTGTCATAAAAAAACACATAACATAAGTTTACCATTTTGAAGTGTACAATTCACTGGCATTAAGTACATTCATATTGTTGTACAACCATCACTGCCATCCATTTCTAAAACTCTTTTTATCTTGCAAAACTGAAACTCTGTGACCGTTAAACAATAATTTCCCATTCCTAACATTTCCCAGCTCCTGGCAACCACCATTCTTCTTTCTGACTCTGATTTTGAATATTCTAAGTACCTGATATAAGTGGAATCATACAGTATTTGCCATTTTCATTGGAGAGTTTAATTTGTTTACATTTAAAGCAATTTCTGATAAGGAGGGACTTCTACCTTTTGTCATTGAGTGTTTTATCATAAAAGGGTGTCAAATTTTATCAAATGCTTTTTGGCATCAGCTGAGATAATCAAGAGTTTTTTCTTCATTCTGTTAATGTGGTGCATTACATTGACAGATTTTCATATATTGAAAATCAATTTCAATTCATTATTTAAATTGATTATTGCATTCCAGGAATAAATCTCATTTGCTCATGATGTGTTATCCTTTTAATATGTTGCTAAATTCAGTTTGCTAGTATTTTGTGCAGGGTGTTTGCATCAGTGTTCATAAGGGACATTGGTAGTTTTCTTTACTCGTGGTGTTTTTATTTGGCTTTCACATCATGGCAAGGCTGGACTCATAAAATGAGTAAGAAAGTGTTCCCTCCTTTTCAAGCTTGACAAGGATTGATGCTAGTTTTTCTTTAAAAATTTGGTAGAATTTATGAGTGAAGCCAGGATTTTTCTTTGTCAGGACATTTTTTTTTATTACTGATCCAATCTCCTTACCAAGTATGTCTTTTCAGGTTTTCTATTTCATCATCATTAAGTTTTGGTAGGTTTTGTGTTCCTAGGAATTTGTTCATTACATCTAGGTTATACCATGCGTTGATGTATAATTATGCATAGTACTCTCACATTAATTTCTCTAGCATTGGTAGTAGTGTCTCTACTTTCAATTCTGATTTAGGGATTGAAACTTTTTTATTATTTTAAAAATTTATATGTATATATATATGTGTGTGTGTGAGCGTGTATATATATGTGCGTGTGTGTATATATATTTCTTGCTGATCAGTACAGGGATCGAACCCTGGACCTTGGTGTCATCAGCACCATACTCTAACCAGCTGACCTAACTGGCCAGCTTCTTGTAGACACTTTTGATTTAAAGTCCATTTTGTCTTATATTAGTATGGCCATCTTTGTTCTCTTTTGAGAGTATCTTTTGTTCTCTTGTGGAGTATCTTTTTATACCCATTCACCTTCAACCTATTTAATTCTTTGGATGTAAAGTAAGTCTCCTGTGGACAGTATATAGTTGATCAAGTTTTTATCCATCTTCCATTCTCTTTTGATTGGAGAATTTAATCCATATACATTTATGGTAATTACTGATAAGGTGGGACTTACTTTGGCCATTTTCCTACTTGTTTTCTTGTATACCTTATATCTTTTTGGCTCTCATTTCTTGCATTGTAGTCTTCTTTTGTGTTTGGTTTTTTTGCAATGAAACACTTTAATCCCTTTCTCATTTCCTTTTGTGTATATTCTGCAGTTATTTTCTCTGTGGTTACCATGGTGATTACATTTAATATCTTATAACACTCAAATTGAATTTATACAGTAGTCCCCCCTTATCTGTGGGGGATATGTTCTGAGACCCCCAGTGGATGCCTGAAACCTCAAATAGTACCAAAACCTATATATACTATGTTTTTTTCCTACATATACATACCGATAATAACACACATACCTATAATTCAACTTATAAATTAGGTACAGTAACAGATTAAAAATAATAACTAATGATAAAATAGAACAATTATAACAACATACTGTAATTAAAGTTATTCAAATGTCATCTCTCTCTCTATCTCTATCTCTCTCTCTCACAGATTTCCATTTACTATTTTTGGATGCAGTTGACTGCAAGTAACTGAAACTATGAAAAGCAAAACTGCAGGTAAGAGGGGGGGTTACCGTACCAGCTTAACTTCAATAACATGTAAGAATTCTGCTCCCATATAGCTTTGTCCCCATCCCCTTTTAGTTATTATTGTCACAAAATTGTATCTCCATACACTATCCAAAAATATAAACTAATACTTTTTCATGCATTGCTCTCTTAAATTTTGTAGAAAACAAAATGTGGAGTTACAAACCAAAGTTACTATCATGCTAGATTTTAGATTCATCATTGTTTTTTAAAATGTGTTAGTTTCTTAAATAATGTACAAGACAAAAAGTGGAGTTACAAACCAAAGTTACAGTAATACTAAATTTTAAAGATACCTGTGTATTTACATTTCCTGAGATTTTTATTTATGCATACAGCTTGAAATTACTGTCTAGCGTCCATCCATTTCAACCTGTAAGACTCCTTTCAGCATTTCTTGCAAGGAAAGTCTAGTAGAAAAACATCCCTTCTATTTTTATTAATCTGGGAAAGCCTTAATTTCTCTCTCACCTTTGAAGGACTGTTTTGCTGGATGTAGAATTCTTGCTTGACAGTTTCTTTCTTTCTTTTTTTCAGTGCGCTGAATAAGCCAGTGTCTTCTGGCCACCAACGTGTCTGGTGAGAAATCTGTGGATCATCTTATGAAGGATACCCCTGTATGTGAAAAGTCACTTCTCTCATTCTGCTTTCAAGATTCTCTCTTTATATTTGACTTTCAACAGTTTGATTGTAATGTGTATCAATGTGGGTCTCTCTGAGTTCATATTATTTGGAGTTCATTGATGTTTTTGGATGTTTATAGTCATTTTTTTAAATCAAATTTAAGTTTTCTGTCACTATTTTTTTCAAGTAATCTCTCTGCCACTTTCTCTTTCTCTTCTTCTTTCAGGACTCCCACAGTGTGTATGTTGGTCTGCTATACCTCAAGGAGCTAGAAAAGGAAGAACAATCTAAGCCCAATGTTACCAGAAGGAGGAAAATAATAAAGCTCAGAGCAGAAATAAATAAAATAGGGAATAACAAACTAAATTATCTTTTTGAAAAGAAAAACAATATTGGCCAATCCTTGGCTAGTATAAATAAGAAAAAAAGATAGAAGACACAAATAAAAAAATCAGAAATAAAAGAAGAGGTATTACAACAGATGTCACAGAAGTGAAAAAGATCATAAGGGACAATTATAAACAATTATATACCAACAAACTCAACAACTTAGAAAAAAATGGATAAATTTCTAGAAACATACAACCTATCAAGGCTGAATTATAAAAAATTAGAAAGCCTGAACCAATGAATACCAAATAGTTAGACTAAATCAATAATCAAAACCTCTCCAAAAAAGAAAAGTCCATGACCAGATGGCTTCACATGTAAATTTTACCAAATATTTACAGAAGAATTAACACTGATTCCTAAAGACTTTCAAAAATATAACAGGGAACACTTCTTTTTTTTTTTTTTTTTTTTTTTTTTGTCTTTTTCGTGACCGGCACTCAGCCAGTGAGTGCACCGGCCATTCCCATATAGGATCTGAACCCACGGCGGGAGCGTCGCCGCGCTCCCAGCGCTGCACTCTCCCGAGTGCGCCTCAGGCTCGGCCCAACAGGGAACACTTCTAAACTCATTTTATGAGGACAGCAACACTCTAATACCAAAGCCAAGAAAAGAAAAGAAAACTACAGGTCAGTACTCCTTATGAACTTGGATGCAAACATCTTCAACAAAATATTAGCAAATTGAGTTCAACAGCACCTTAAAAGGAGCATACACCTGGATAAATGAGATTTACCCCAAGGATGCAAGGAAGGTTCAACATATGTGATGGAGTTTGGATGTGTTGTCCCCTCCAAAACTCATGTGGAAATTTGATCCCCAATGTGACTGTTGGAAACTGATTGAGTCATCAGGGTGAATCCCTCATGAATGGATTAATGCTCTCCCTGGTGGAGGGGGAATAAATGAGTGAGTTCTTGCTCTATTAGTTCCCGCAAGAGCTTGTTGTTTTAAAGACCCTGGCACCTCCTCTCTCTCTCTTTCTTCCTCTCTTGCCGTGTGATCTGTTTGTACCCGCTGGCTGCCTGCCACTTTTCACCACGAGTAGAAGCAGCCTGAGGCCCGTGCCAGATGCAACTGTCACAGAATCATAAGCCAAATAAAACTCTGTTCTTTATAAATTACCCAGTCTCAGGTATTTCTGTTATAGCAACACAAAACGGACTAAAACTATATGCAAATCAAGCAATGCAATATGCCACGTTAACGGAATGATGAACAAAAAAACATGATCATCTCAATGGACGCAGGAAAAGCATTTGACAAAACTCAACACCTTGGGACTGGCTGGTTAGCTCAGTTGGTTAGAGCATCAAGCTGATAACACCGAGGTCCAGGGTTCGATCCCTGTATCTGCCAACTTCCAAAAAATCCCAAAAACCAAAAAACAAGGAAAACAAAAAGCTCAACACCTTTTCATGATAAAAGCTGTCAACAAATTAAGTATAGAGAAAAATTAACTCAGCACAATAATGGCCATATATGAAAAGCCTACAGGTAACATGATACTCAATGGTAAAAAACTAAAAGCTTTTCCTCTAAGATCAGGAACAAGACAGGGATGCTCACTTTCATCACTCCCATTCAACATAGCACTGCAAGTTCTAGCCACAGCAATTGGGAAAGAAAAAGATATGAAAGGCATTCAAATTGGAAGAGAAATTTAAATTATCTCTGTTTATAGATGACATGATTTTATATGTAGAAAACCTTTTAAAAACATCACACAAGGAAACCGTTAGAACCAATAAATGAATTCACTAAAGTTGCAGGATACAAAATCGACATACAAAGATCAGTTTTGTTTCTAAACACCAACAACAAACTACCTGAAAAGGAAATTAAGAAAACAATCACATTTACTGTAGCACCAATGAGAATACTTAGTAATAAACCTGAAAAAGGAGATAAAATATTTGTATACTAAAAGCTATAAAACATTGATTAAAGAAATCAAAGCAGATACAAATATGTGGAAATACATCCTCTGTCTGTGGATTGAAAGGATTGATAATGTTGAAATGTCCATACTACTGAAAGAGATCTACGGATTTTATGCAATCCCTATAAAATATCCAAAAACATTTTTACAGTATAAAAAAAATCCTATAATAAATACAGAACCATAAAAGACCCTCAATAGCCAAAGAAACCTTGAGAAAGAAGGACAAAGCTGGAGGCATCAACTTCCTGATTTCTAAATACATTTCAAAGCTACAGTACTCATAACAGTTTGGTACTGGCATGAAAACAGACACATTTGGGCAAACAAAACAGAGGCCTTGAAATAAACTCACACATATATACTCAACTGATTTTCAACAGGGTGTGAATAATACACAGTGGGGAAAAAAGAATCTCTTCAGTAAATAGTGTTGGGAAATGGGTATCTGAATGCAGAGGAATGAATTTGGACCTTTTTCTCACACCATATACAAAAATCAATTCAAAAATAAATAAAGGCTTAAAAGACCTGAAATTGTAAAACTACTAATAGAAATCATACTGAAAAAGTTTCTTGACATTAAAATTGGCAATGATATTTTGGGTATAACACCAAAAGCAAAGGCAATAAAAGTGAAAACAAGCAAATAGGATGGCATTAAACTAAAAAGCTTCTGCACAACAAAGGAAACAACCAACAGTGTGAAAAGGCAACTGATAGAATGGGAGAAAATATTTGCAAACCATATATCTGACAAGGGGCTAATATATAAGCAACTCCTAAAACTCAATAGCAAAGAAAACAAAGAATCTAATTGAAAAATGGGTAAAGGACTTTAACAGACATTTCTCCAAAGAAGACATACAAATAGCCAACATGTACGTGAAAAGTTGCTCAATGTCGCTAATCATCAAGGAAGTACAAATGAAAACCACGATGAGATATCATCCTACACATGTTAGGATGGCTATTATTTTTTTAAAACCCAAAAGATGGGCCAGCCCGTGGCTCACTTGGGAGAGTGTGGTGCTGATAACACCAAGTCAAGGATTAAGATCCCCTTACTGGTCATCTTTTAAAAAAATTAAAAAATAAATAAAAATAAAAACCCAAAAGATAACAAGTGTTGGCAAAGGTGTGGAGAAAAGGGAACCTTGTACACTGTTGGTGGGAATATAAACTGGAGAAGCTGCTATAAAAAACAGTATGGAGGTTCCTCAAAATTTTAAAATATAACTACCATATGATCCACCAATCCCACTTCTGGGTATATATTCCCCAAAATTGAAATCAGAATCTCAGATAGATATCTGCACTCTCATTTGCAGCATTTTTCACATTTACCAAGACATGGAAACAACCCAAATGTCCATTGACAGAGGAATGAACAGAGAAAATGTGATGTATACATACAATGGAATATTATTCAGCATTTAAAAAAAGAAGAAATCCTGCCATTTGCAACAACATGGATGAACTTGGAAGGTATTTTGCTAAGGGAAATAAGTTAGTCACAGAAAGACAAATATTACATGATTCCTCTTGTATGAGGAATCTAAAACAGTCAAAGGTACAGAAGTAGACAATAGAATTATGGTTACCAGGGGATGAGGGAAGGTAGGTATGGGGAGTTGATGTTCAGTGAGAGTAAAGTTATAGGTATACAAGATGAGCAAGTTTCAGAGTTCTGCTGTACAACATATTGCCCGTAAACAATAAGGTATTATATACTCAATAATTTGTTAAAAGAATCGATCTCATTTTCAGTGTTCTTACCACAAAACAACAGTAGCAACAATAACAAAGAGACACGAGGAAACTTTTGGAAGTGATGGGTATGTTTATTATCTGGATTGTGTTGATAGTAATATAAGTACATACATATGTCCACAATCACCAAGTTGTACATATTAATTATGTGCACTTATCTGTATCAATTATATCTCAATAAAGCTGGGAGATAAACAGTATGATACTGGCATAAAAACAGACATAAATACCAATGGAACGAAAAAGAGAACCCAGAAATAAACCGATGCTTATATGGTCAACTAATCTTTGACAAGGGTGCCAAGAATACACAATGGGGAAATGATAGTCTCCTCCACAAATGGTGTTGGGGAAAACTGGATAACCACACGCAAAAGAATGAAATTGGACCCTTCCACAATGCACAAAAAATCAACTGAAGGTGGATTAAAGACTTAAATGTAAGGCCTGGAATTGTAAAACTTCTAGAAGAAAACATAGGGGGAAAACTTCTTGACATTGGCCTTAGCGATGGTTTCTTGGATACAACACCCAAAGCACAGGTAACAAGAGCAGAAATAGAAACATGGGATCACATCAGAAGAGTTATTTTACAGCCTTTGTCTATTGGATCCAGCATTTGGTCTTTCTCAAGGATGTTTTGTATTGGTTTCTTTTTTTCCTTTGAACTTGCCATACTTCTTTGTTTCTTTATGTACCTTGTGATTTTTTGTTGTTGTTGCTCAAAATGGGACATTTGAATACAGTAATGTGGTAACTCTATGAATATGATTCTCTGCTTTCTCCAGTTTGCTGATTTTCTGAGCCTGCACCTTTCCCTGGGTATGCATGGTGATTTTCTAAATTTTCTCATATATGTGATTATTTTTGAATGTTCTAGATTTAAAATTTTTAGCTCCCAAAAGGGGAAAAAGAAAAAAATTAAATGGAGGGAGGAGAAAACATTAAACGGTGCTGCCCTTTAAGTCCCAGATAGGAAGGGAGAGTGGTTTTCAATAGTTGGGGTAGAGGTGCAGCAATGCAGGAAGAGTCTGTCTCTGTGTCTGCTCCCCCAGATTAGGAACAGCACTCAGCAATCAGACACAGATCTCTGATATTTGGAGAAGGGAGTTTTTATTGCAAACCCTGGCTTCTGTGAGATGCTTGCAAGATGCTCCAGGAACCCGG